>NC_092473.1:2999857-3324232 GCF_047495875.1 Pithys albifrons albifrons
GTGTGCGCCCCTCGCCCCCAGCCCCGGCCCCGTGCCGGGCAGTCCGTGCCGCACCTTGGGCGGCGCCCCGCGCTCCTTGGGGACCTGGAATAGGAACTCCTCGAGCAGCTCGGTGGGGCCCTTGTCCACGAGCGGCAGCGGCGCGTTCTGCAGCTGGCTGCTGAAGTAGATGTCCAGGTGGTACAGCACCTCCTTGGCGGCACTCAGCGCGTCCCGGCGCAGCAGCGAGTGCCGGATGTCGCTCATGGCCCCGCTCGGCCCGGCGCGGCCCGGCCCGGCCCCGCTCGGCGCGGCCTCCGCTCGGCGGCGCGGGCGCTACGGCGGCCCCGCCGGGACAAAAGGGCTGCGCGCGGCCGCTGCCGGCAGCGCCCCCTGGCGGCCAGGGCGGGACGGGACCGGCCCCTGCTGGGGGGTCTTGGCTCGAGGCTGGGCCGGGGGCTCGGCCTGGCACGGCCTGGGCCTGCGGGCCCTGCTGGGGGCTCTTGGCTCGGGGCTGGGCCGGGGGGCTCGGCCTGGCACGGCCTGGGCCTGCGGGCCCTGCTGGGGGCTCTTGGCTCGGGGCTGGGCCGGGGGGCTCGGCCTGGCACGGCCTGGGCCTGCGGGCCCTGCTGGGGGCTCTTGGCTCGGGGCTGGGCCGGGGGCTCGGCCTGGCACGGCCTGGGCCTGCGGGCCCTGCTGGGGGCTCTTGGCTCGGGGCTGGGCCGGGGGGCTCGGCCTGGCACGGCCTGGGCCTGCGGGCCCTGCTGGAGGCTCTTGGCTCGGGGCTGGGCCGGGGGGCTCGGCCTGGCACGGCCTGGGCCTGCGGGACTCTCAGCCTAGGGGGCTGGGCCTGGGGAAGAGTCAGCGGGGCTCGGCCTGAGGGGACCTGAACCTGGGGGAATATGGAATCTGGGGGGGGATATTGGCTCTGGGGCGATATTGGCCCTGAGGGGATACTGGCCCTGGGGGTGTCAGATCTGGGGGATATCGGCCCTGGGGGGATATTGGCCCTGGGGGGGTATCGGCCCTGGGGGCTGGTCCTTGGGCTGACCCAGGGGGTCTTGGCTCAGTAGGGATGTGGCCCCAGGGACAGCCATGGCCCTGCAGGGATCTCAGCTCAGGGGGGCTGATCTCTGGGCTTAAGCCAAGGGGTCTTGGCTCCAGAGTGGACCCTGGAGGGATCTTGGCTTTGGAAGGATCTTGGTCCCAAGGGACTCAGCCAGGGGATCTTGGTCTGGGGGGCCTGGACCTGGGGGCATCTTGTCCCTAGGGGGCTGTGCCCGGGGCTGACTCAGGGGGTCTGGGTGGAACTGGCCCTGGGGGGCTCTGGGGGTGGAGCCCTGGGGCTGAGCCAGGAGTTCTCAGCCTGGGGGGATATTGGCCCAGGAGCCTGGACCTGGGGCTGACTCAGGGGGTCTTCACTAGGGACAGAACTGGCCCTGGGAGGGGGTCTTGGCCCTGGAGAGATCGTGGCCCTGGGACACTGAGCAGGGGGTCTCAGCCTGGGGGGCAGCCTGGACCTGGGGAGGTCTTGGACCTGGAGGGCTGGGCCTGGGGCTGACTTTGGGGGTGTTGACATAGGAGGGAACTGGCCCTGGGGGGATCTTGGCCCAGGGGGGTCTTGGTGCTGAGTCAGGTTCTTGAGAGGGTCTTGACCTGAGGAGGGACTGACCATGGGGGGTCTTGGCCTGAGGGACCCTGGCCCTGGGTCCAATCTGGGGAGCCTGATGGGGGGTCCAGACCCAGCCCTAACCCCACTGTTGGGAGCCCTCCTGCTCTGGGGTGTGCCTGGCTCCAGAGGAGGGGACTGGCAGGGCCCCCCAGCCCCTCAGGATCACTGCGCTGCAGGGGCCTGGCAGGGCCCTCCTGGGAAACACACCAGCTGCCTTTGGAGGCCGGGAGCACTGGGAGCACTGGGAGCACGGGGATGTTGGCCAAGGCCACTGGGGCAGGGCTGGGCCGGGCAGGGGGAGTGGGTGGGGTGAGTGGGCTGCCA
This sequence comes from Pithys albifrons albifrons, assembly GCF_047495875.1. Classification (NCBI taxonomy): domain Eukaryota; kingdom Metazoa; phylum Chordata; class Aves; order Passeriformes; family Thamnophilidae; genus Pithys; species Pithys albifrons. Next base: position 3,001,833 of record NC_092473.1, read on the forward strand.
CCCAGCACCTCAGAGCGCTCCAGGGATGGGGCCTGAGCTGGGTGGCCTGGGGAGGGTCTGGCAGCTGGCATGGGCTGTATTTGTGGGAGTTCCAGCTTGGCTTCACATCCCAAAACCAGAGCTGGCAGCACCACACTGGGATGCACAGGATGCCCTCAGCCCCCAGCACTGGGTTCCCTCTGGCTCTGGCACACTCACCTTGTTGGACATGTGGGGTGGGAACCATTGATGTTGGTGAAATAAACACTTTTTAAGAGGAATTGTGTCTGGTGATGAGTCAGAGCTGCCCATGCCCCGTATCGGGCACTGCCCCTCCCCATGAGTGGTCTCTGGGATCCATTTCACCTCCCAGATCTCTCGGCATTTTAATCCATTCCAGCACAGACTCAGCCTTACCTGTGATAGGAGGTATTGGCAGTGGTTGAAAGGGCTCTTTTTTCACCGAGCAGACCTTTATTTCCGTGAAAAATGCCATATGGAGCCCGCGGCCTCACATGCTCCTTGGCTGGTGACTACTTGGCAAGGGGAGCGTGTCCCTCCCCATAAATGCAGGTGCAGATCCTTCCCCTTCCAGAGTCCTCGGACAACACCAAAGGTACGTCCCACTCCCTTCTCCTCCTGTGCCCTGGGATCTCCCCTTGCCAATGGCACCTTCTGCAGCTCTGCTTCATTTTGCCACGATGCTCTGCCTGGGCACAGCTCAGGGTCCTTGTAGGTGTGTCTGCCTGGGAGGTGCAGAGGCTGCTGTGACCCCTGGGAGTGGGGGAGGATCTGTGAGGCTTTGGGCAATTTTTGGCATGACCAAATCATGGCATTACCAAATCTCTGTGTTTCCAGCTGGTGGGACTGTGGTGTTAGAGGGAAGTGTTTGCAGACATAGCCAGGGTACAAGTGGGAAAGGTAAGGATTGAAGTGGAGCAGCTGCCCCAGAAGGAAAGGTGAGCCCTGAGGCAGCAAAACCTTCCTCAGATTGAGCCTTGGGTGTAACGAAATCTGTAGTGTTTGCCTGTCCTCTCAGCCCATCTTATCAGGCTCCTGCTTGGGGCACCCAGGCTTGGGCAGGGCTCAGATCCCACTCACTGGTGAAATATTACCCCAGGGAGCAGAGTGCCACGGGAAACACTTCCCAAACGCCTTCCCCCATGGGTGGGAGCTGCTGTGCTGCCTCGGCAGGGGGTCCTGGGGAACGACAGCCTGGGTGAGGACGGGGCATGGGCAGTGTGGGGGGCAGGGAGGGCAGGATACCTCAGGTGAGGATGCTCCAGGCAGGGAGGGAGATGGGGAGCGGTGTCGAGGACATCCATCCCTTTTTCCATCCCAACACAGCTGCTGTAGAAACTTCGGGAGTTCTGACACAGATCCAGGGAGAGTTGGGAGAGGCACATGCCAAGGGACCTTGGTGTCCCCAGCCACTGCCCCCCATCCCAGGCCAGGAGAAGTGTCCGGGCTGAGCGCGGTGAATGAGGAAGCAACTGCTCTGTGTCACCATGAAATGGCATTTGCTTGTTTGCCAGTGAATTTTCCACTCTGGCCTCGTGCATGGTCTGGCCTCCCTCCAGGAGGGATAGGCAGGATGAGGCCCCATGTGACAGCTGTGCACAATCCCTGGATCCTGGTGGTTCACTGGAAAACAGACGACTCCCAGTGAAACCAGTATGGCCAGTGGGATTACCCTGGTCACCTCCACCATCTGTGCCAAATCCCTCTCCCAGACCCTTCCTGTCCCTCTGCACACAGGATGGCAGCCTCCAAGCTGGTGCTGTCCCTGTTGGTGGCAGCTCTCCTGCTGCATGTGGCCACCACGCTGAAGGTCGGCGCCTTCAACATCAAGGCCTTTGGGGACACCAAGATGTCCAACCAGACCGTCGCCAATATCATCGTCTCTGTGAGTGCAGGGAACAGGAGCAGGCCAGGACACTCTCTGCTCTCTGGGATGCAGCCACTCTGGGGCAGTGGGATACCTGCTTTCTGTAGGCATCCACCCATCCACCCATCCATCCACCCACCCATCCATCCATCCACCCATCCATCCATCCACCCACTCATCCATCCATCCATCCATCCATCCATCCATCCATCCATCCATCCATCCATCCATCCATCCATTCACCCACCCATCCATCCATCCATCCATCCATCCATCCATCCATCCATCCATCCATCCATCCATCCATCCATTCACCCACCCATCCATCCATCCATCCATCCATCCATCCATCCATCCATCCATCCATCCATCCACCCATCCATCCACCCACCCATCCATCCACCCATCCACCTACCCGTCCATTCACCCATCCATCCATCCATCCATCCATCCATCCATCCATCCATCCATCCATCCATCCATCCATCCATCCATCCACCCACCCCTCCATCCATCCATCCATCCATCCATCCATCCATCCATCCATCCATCCATCCATCCATCCATCCCATCCATCCAACCACACCTCCATCCATCCTTCCATCCAAGTGTCCCTCATCACCATCTCCCACCTCAGCCCATCTTCACTCCTGCTGATCCCCAGCCCAGGGTGGGCAATACTGGGTGCTGACCAGGCTCCTCCCTCGGAGCAGCTGCTGGGATGATGGGGAGTAGACAGATGGGTCTGTGTGACCCCAGGGTCCTTCCAAGCCAGAGGACACCAGCAGAGGAGCCCCCTCCATGGCTCTGGCAGAGAGTGAGGTGGGGAGGGGTGTCAGGGGGGAATCCATCCCTTGCTCCATCCCAGCACAGATGCTGTAGGGTCTTTGGGGTCTCTGGTGCAGACCCAGGGATGGGTGGGAGGGGCCCTGCTGGCCTTCCATTCCCAGCCTGGGAGCCTTTGCAGTCTGGCCCAGACACCCCAGGGTGCCCCCATGAGCTTGTCCTGGCCAGGGGTGAGCAGCTCTGAGCTTGTCCCCCCAGATCCTGTCAGAGTACGACATCATCCTGGTGCAGGAGGTCCGGGATGCCGACCTGAGCGCTGTGGAGAAGCTCATGGACCAGCTCAACAGGTAACCCCCATTGGCACAGTGTGGGGGTGACTGCAAATGGGATGCTGGGCTGGATCTCAGTTGGCATTTTGCCATGCCAGGGCACCTCTGGCTCAGCTGGGGAGCACCAGGAGCCTCCTCTCACCCCTCCACCTCTCACTCACAGTGCATCAGGACAGCCATACACTTTTTTGGCCAGCATCCCCCTGGGTCGGACCAGCTACAAGGAGCAGTACCTCTTTGTCTACAGGTAAGGGGTGCCACCAGGGTCCAGCATCCCCTGTGCCACCTGCTGTCCCCCCCCAGCGGCCCCCAAAGGGCGATGGATGCCTGTAGGGGCCCTGCCTGTGCCAGGAGCAGTGCTGGGGGCTGCCCTGCTCTCCACCCTCAGGTCAGACATGGTCTCTGTGCTGGGAAGTTACTACTACGATGATGGCTGCGAGTCCTGTGGGACCGACACCTTCAGCAGGGAGCCCTTCATTGTGAAGTTCTCCTCGCCCACCACACGTGAGCAGAGCTGGCAGACCTGGCATGGGTCCCCCTCCATGCAGGGCTGAGATGGAGCTGTGCCTGCCAACTGAGAGTTTGCAACCTGGAGCCCAGTCCAAGGGCTCCACCAGAGTCCTTCAGTGCAGTGGGACCATCTCCCACCCGTGGGTGCCCAGGGGTCCTACATACCTGTCCAACATGGTTGGCACTGCCTGATGTTTCCCACCCTGTGCCATCTCCTGCCAATTCCCATCACCTCCTGTTGTCTGTTATATCCCACCACGTGCTCCTTCCAGCTTTTTCCCATCCTGTCCTACTTCCCATTGTCTGCTACCTCTTATCTTGTGCCATATCCCACCATCTGCTTCCTCTAGTGGGTGCCACTTCCATCATGTACCATCTTCCACTGTCTGCCATCCCCCATCCCTGCCATCCCCATCCTTGCCATCCCCATCCTTGCCATCCCCATCCTTGCCATCTCCCATCCCTGCCCTTCCCCATCCCTGCCATCCCCCATCCCTGCCATCTCCCATCATGTCCCGTTTCCCACCATGTTCCATCGCCCACCCGATGACAACACCTTCACCTCCTGAGAACCTCCACAGGGCACACTCACTATCCCATCTGTTCCCACCCCCACCTCCTTCCCAAAACCACTGTGGCTTGGAAAAGCTGACAGAAAACAAGCAGCAAACCCCACTGGAAATTCCAGTCTGGAGGACACACACACCACCACAAACACCTTTTGCCTGCAGCACTTTTTCCCAGCTGGTACCTGGGGCTTTGCCTGGGGTGGTCCTGCTCCCTCCTCAGGTGCTGCTCCCGGGGTGGGGGCTGACAGCCACCTGTCTGGCAGAGGTGCAGGAGTTCGTGTTGGTGCCCCTGCACTCGGAGCCCAGCCACGCGGCACAAGAGATCGACGCGCTCTACGACGTCTACACTGACGTTGTCAACAAGTGGGGGATAAATGTGAGTGAGCTTGGCTCCTCTCTGGGGCAGCTGGGCAGGCAGCTGGGATGGACTTGTCCCATGGGAGACCTTTTGTACCCATTAGACCAGGTGCCAGCCCAGCAATCTCCAAGCAGGGAGCTGGATCTGCTGCCTTTACTGGGGGCTTGTCCCTCACGCTGAGGAGCCCCAGGGGGGGTTGTTGCCACCCCTTAAGATTTCAGGGAGCCCCTACCACTCTGTAAGGTCCATGAGTGGTGACACAGAGTGCTGCCCTGCAGGACATCCTCTTCCTGGGTGACTTCAATGCCGACTGCTCCTACGTGACCAGCTCACAGTGGCCGTCCATCCGCCTGCGCTCCTTCAGCGCCTGCGAGTGGCTCATCCCCGACAGCGCCGACACCACCGTCGCCGACACCACCGACTGCGCCTACGACCGGTGGGTGGCGTGGCGGGGGCGGCTGGCACGGGGGGCTGGCGGGCACTAACACCCCCCGGATGTCCCTGCAGCATTGTCGCCTGTGGCACCGCCCTGCGCCAAGACATCGAACCCGGCTCCGCCACCGTCGACAACTTCGAGAAGAAATTCCACCTCCAGAACAAGGATGTGAGTCAGGGGCCAGGGCACATGGGCCCACCAGCACTGGGATCCACGTCCCCAAACCTCCCAGGAATGTGGGTGGGCTCCCTGTTCCTCAGAGTGTTGGGGTCTCAGCCAGCCATGACAGCGGGTCTGGATGAGCTCAGGCCCACCCTGCTTTCTCCCCTACCCAGGCTCTGGCTGTCAGTGACCATTTCCCTGTGGAGGTGACCCTGAAAGCTCGCTGAGTCCATCCCCATGCCAGCTGCTATGAAGACACCCCAGTGTGCACCTGCGTCCCTCGTGGGAGCCCACCTGCCACCAATGCCAGCCAAGCTACCCACCATCTCCCCAAGAAGCTGCTCTCTGGGGCCTTGTGGGAGTGGGATGCTCTCTGCTTCCATTAAAAATGAGCCTCTTTCAGCCTTTGCAACTCTGGAGGGAAGGTCCCTTCAGTCTCCCCAGCAGCTCCCAGTGCTGAAGCCCCCCAGGCCCTACCAGGGAGGTCCTTGGGGCTGGGAGACCCTCCTGGCAAAAGCAGGGACACCGGGATGGGCCTGGGAGGCTCCAGGTTGTCCAGGATGCAGAATGCTCTTCCATCACACATCCTGGCAGAGCCTGCCTGGCTGTGGGGCCACTGATGGGGCACTGACGATGAGGGTGCAGGGAGAGGGAGGATGTGAGTCAGTTGCCAGGGGGTTTGGTGCTTCCCAGGGGGGTTTCGGTGCCAACACAGCACTGAGGGACACTGGACTCATCCCGAGACTGGGTGTGAGGATGTAAAATCCTGTGTCACATGTGAGAGCCCAGCAAGTCCTGGCATGAGCAGCTGCCACCTCCCTGCCCGTCAGAGCCACCTGCGCCGTAATCACCCCGGGTGATGCCATGGGGCACAGTGATGCTGGGGGCTGGTGTGGGGAATGCCAGTCCTGCTGGGCTGCTTTAGGTGACATTTGGGGCTGCTTTGGGTCACCAGCAGGGCTGTTCTGGGTGACTGCCAGGGCTGCTACAGGGGTTTGCAGCTGAGGCTGGTGGTATGCACCTGCCTGACCCAAACACCTGCCATTTCCTTCTCTTCCCTCTAATTACACTGTCTGAATCATCCAATTAAGGTCAGTGCCCTTCACCTCCTGCCTGGCCACTGTGCCCCCTCTGTGATCTGGGGGGCCACCCCAGTTGGCTGCAGCCCCCCAAGTTCCACATGCCCACCCATTCCCACTGGGATGCCCCAGCACTGTCAAGGCTCCAGGGCTGCCCTTTGCTGTGTCAGCACTGGGGCGGCTGTGCCGGCCCCACCCTGTAGTCCTGTGGGATTTTTGGTTTCCCAATGTGGGAAGGAGCCCAAAGTCATGCCAAAACCCCCACGGGGGTGTCCGACTCATCCTGCTTTGCCGGCAACTCCAGTGGGAATAAAGCCGCCCATCCTGCTGCCGGAAGGGCAGAGGTGCTGCACACTCGACAAGGTAAGGACAGATCCAGGCTCTGCACCTTCAGCTGCCAACCAGGAGGGACTGGGATGAGCTGGGACCAGGTGGGATGAGGAGGCATGAGCTGGGATGAAGAATTGCTCATTACCCCAGCAGTGGGGGCTATGGTGAAGTTTAAGGACGTGGAACAGCCTGGAGTGCTGTCAGTGGTGGCTGGGGCTGGAGAGTGATGGAGACATTCCATCAGGGAGTGGGGCTGAGTGATCCCAGGAACTGGAAGAGGTGAATTCAACACGGTGGGATGGGATTTAACCTTCTCTGGGACTGACAAGCAGTCAGACTGCCTGTGCCAGCTCCACAGGCTGCTCCAGGCAGCACCCACCATAACACGCTGTTGTTCAGCAGGACTTAGGAAGGATCTGCGTGTCGTTTCATTTTTCTGCCCCACATCAGAAGCAGTTTTCAAGCTGAGCGCCCTTCTCTGCTACTCAACACCCCTCCCTGCAGGATGGGGACTGTGGCACTGACATTGTCCCTGCTGGCTGTGGCTCTGTTGTGCCCAGCCTCTGCCACGCTGCGCATCGGTGCCTTCAACATCCAGGCGTTTGGTGACACCAAGATGTCCAACAAGGAAGTGGCAGGGATTATCATCAATGTGAGTACAGCCAGTGCAACCTGGGGACAGCCCCAAACGTGGCTCCTGTGCTGGGGACACGTGGGGACATGGCTGAGGGTGGGATAGCATCCCAGCACTGGGGATGTCCTGAGCAGTTTAGTGGGGATCAGGTGGGGCATCAGACACAACCACAGGTCCCTTTGAGCCCTCCATGGGGACATCTGCCTCAGGACAGAGGAACATGCAGGTCCCCATGGTGTATCCAGCACCATGCCATGGTTCCTGGCTGGGGGGTGGGTGGGAGGCTGGCCCTGAGGTGGCAGCAGGTTCCCTCCCACCATTGCCATCCTCTCTGGTGTGACAGATCCTGCGCCGCTACGATGTGGTGCTGGTGCAGGAGGTGCGTGACTCCGACCTCAGCGCTGTCACCGAGCTCATGGAGCAGCTCAACAGGTACGAGCGGGGCTGGGGCCAGGATAGCAGCATTAGCAGGGAAAGCCAAGCTGCCTAAGCAGTAAGAGGCAAATAAAAGTCATCCATCAGCATGGATATTTGGTTTTGGAAAGGGGAATTGGAGAAAAGTGCTGGGACACTGAGCAGGCACTGAAAATGCCACTGTGAATAATCCAGTGAGGGGAAGTGGAATGCAAGGGGTACAAATCCCTTCTGAAAGCTGTAACTCCACCTGAGCAGACAGGATGGAAAGGAGCTATAGCTCTGGCAAGCACCATCTCCAAAATCCAACAGGACAGGGCAGAGGCAAGAGCAGGGGATGAAGGGGGTGGGGGCAAGCAGACCCTGCACCCCCAAGACTGTGAGAGGCAGGAGGACTCTGGGACAGACCCAGTGGTGGATGACGCTCTGAGGCAAGTGGCTCTGGCACCCCAGCAGGAAGAGAGGCTACTGGGGTGGGCTAAAACTGGCCACAGCAGGGCGGCAGCCCCTCTGTGGGGTGGGGGGCTGACCCCATTTGGGAACAGGCATGACTTGGGACCAGGCGGGAGCTGCCGCCGCCGTGTTGAAAGGCACCTGCTCCTGAGCAGGTCCGCCCAGCACGTGTCCTCCCCCTTCGGTGTCCCCTCCAGCGCGGCCACAAAGCAGCCGGGGCAGGGAGGGTGACGCCGGGCACCGCAGGGCCCCAGGCTGCTCACTGACCTAATTCTGCTCTGCTGCAAATGAAGGTGAGCAGCATCCCTGCAGAGAAAGGGGTGGCAGGAGCCGCCCCACGTCCTGCTGTGCCCAAGGAGCCACCCTGGGGTGTGACATAAGTGGGGCTCAGAGCCATGACACCCCATGTCACCTCATGGTTGGGGCACAGTGGCCCACAGGGACTGCAGAGCATCACTGGCTGGTGCCAGCCCCACCTGTGCCCAGTTACTGGACACACCAAGGCCAAGCCAGGATGGTACCAGCCATGTCACTGGGGGCAGCCACATCACTGTCCTGCCTTTGAATCTCCACAGTGTGTCCAAGTCCCCATACGATTATGAGATCAGTGGCCCTCTGGGACGGGAGAACTACAAGGAGATGTACCTCTTCATCTACAGGTAACAGGGCTGGGGGTGCCATGGAACCACAGGGCCACCAGCACCATGGAGGGGACACAGAGGCCATGCTGAGCCCCAGGGTCACCATCATTTTGCTCCCACAGGACAGACGTTGTGTCTGTGGTGGACACTTACCAATACAAGGATCGCCAGGACGTCTTCAGCCGGGAGCCATTCATCCTGAGGGTCTCAGCACCCCGCACCAGTAAGTGGGGGGACAAGTGGTGCTTGGTGGTGGCATGGGGTGGTCATGGGACTGACGTCCCTTTCTCTGGCAGAGGTGGAGGAGTTTGTGCTGGTGCCCCTGCATTCAGCCCCAAACGATGCTGTCGCTGAGATCGACGCGCTCTACGACGTCTACCTGGACATCGTCAACAAGTGGGGGACTGACGTGAGTGTCACCAGCACTGAGGGGGCACTGGGGGTGGGCACTGGGACTGTTGGACCCACACTGGGTCCCCGCTCAAAGGCAAGTACAGCCGGTGCAGGCGTGGTGGGATGAGGACCCTGTTCCTGCTCTGTCCCAAGCAGGGATTCCCAGGCACCCAGAGCTGACCCCCACGGGAGGGCTGGTGTTGGGGGCAGCCCCACTCCCAGACCATGAGACTCTTCCCATCTACCCCACTGCAGAACATCATGTTCCTGGGTGACTTCAACGCTGACTGTTCCTACGTCCAGCCAAGTGACTGGTCATCCATTCGCCTGCGCACCAGCGACATCTTCAAGTGGTTGATCCCCGACAGCACCGACACCACCGTGGGGAAGTCAGACTGTGCCTATGACAGGTGAGCACCACCCCCATGGCACTGCCATCCCCCTCCCCAGCACTGCAGGGACCTCCTGCCCACCCCACCCCACTCCACCAGCAGCTGAGCGTGGGGGCAGGAGTGGGACCCACCATCCCCATCTCCCTGGTAGGATCGTGGTGTGTGGTGCCAAGCTGAAGAGGAGCATCGTGGCCAATTCTGCTGCTATCTACAATTTCCAGCGTGATTTCCAGCTGGACCAGGAGGAGGTGAGCTGGGCTCACAAACCTGGGGCTCAAACGGGCACCAAAGCCAAGCTGGCCCAGGCAGCACTGGCTGTGGGCTGCCATTGTCTCTTCAGGGGGCTCAGGGAGACAAAGGGGGGAAACAGGGGGGGATTTGGGGTCACTGTCCCAAACTTGGGATTTCTTGTCCCCACGGGGATGAGAAGAGATGCACAGGGGTTTTTCATGGTCTTCCATAGCCAGGCACAGGCAGGACTCCAGGGGATGGGGCAATGCTGGCACAGAGCTCTCAAGTGAGACACAAGGGTCTGAGGCCAGGTGGCCCCTGAGAGCACCCACCCCAGGACACACCTGGGCATCTCTCCATTGAACGTGAAAAAATTGGAGCCTCATGTGTCTCAGGGTTTGGGACACTGTGCTGCCCTCCAGGAGGCAGAAGGTTCTGGCAGGTTAATTGAGTTCCCTGCTGGCCCCACCAGCAGGGATGAGGGGCTTGACAGCACCCTGCATTACACCTCCCCTCTCTCCTCCAGGCCCTGGCAGTCAGCGACCACTACCCAGTCGAGGTGAAGCTCACAGCTTGAGCTCCTCCTGCAGCTGCAGACCGCGATTCCAGCTCCAGCTCCCACCACCAATCCCTGTGAAGGCACTCCCTGCAGCCCCATCCATGAGCCCTGTACCTCTGCTGCTCTGGATCCTGCTCTGGAGAAGGGTGACAGCCAGCCATGCCCAGACCCTTCATCCCACATAGCTCAGGGCAGAGTTCCCCCAGCCCACCGCAAACCAGAGCCTGAGGAAAGGCCACCAGCCAGGACACTGTGACCAGGGACAGGCTGGGGAACGAGGCATCCATCTCCTACCTCACTGAAGATTTATTGACACATCTCATTTCATGATTAACTGTTGGACAGGAGGGAGGATATCCAGGGACCAGCGGGCTCAGGCCAGTGTGTCGAGACCCTCTCCCTGTCCATCCCTCGGGGGGCTGAGTGGGCTCCCCCCACTCTCAGGGAAGGCAGCGGTGGTGTCAGGCACTCTACAGGACATAGGGAAGGGTTGGGGCAGCCATGGGAGTAGTGGCACATCACCAATTGCTGGCACTGCAGGTGGCTTTGCTGTGAAATCCTACAGCGTTCCAGAGGGTGACTCGACCTCCCAGGACTGGCCCAGGGTGGTTGGATCCTCAGCTCTTCTTCTTCTTCAGCATCTCCATGTACATGCGAAGTGACTTCTGGATGGACTCTTTTGAGATGAAATTGATGAAGTACTTGATGTCTTCCTCTCGGTGAGCGACCAGGCGGTCCAGCACTGCCTTCCTCATCATGGACTTGGTGATCTGGCGGGCATGGTCTATGGAGAGGACAGCGGGGATGAGGAACACAGCCTGTCCTCAGCCCTGACCAGCTCTCACCCACTGCCACCACGTGCAGGTGCAATGGGGAGATCTATCGCAGCAAAGGGCTCTTTAAACCAGCAGGGAAAGGTGTAGGAAAATCCCCATGGCTGGAAGCTGACCTGGATAAATTCTCATACAATAAATTATGATTGTGCTGCTCAGTGGGGAAATGATTGATCTACTGGCACAGATGACAAGTCATGTACCTTCTTCTCTTAGTGCCCTCTAGAGCCCAGACTCTTCCCAATAACCCCTCACAGTGTACCCCCCCAGCCTCAGGACAGCAGTAAGCAAACAAAACTCCATTATTTGAAACTTCTCTGGCTCTAAGCTGCCCTAAACCAATCCCTTCAATCTCTGGCAAGACAGTCTGCTCCTCCCAAATAAGAGCCAGCAGCACTGAACCCCTGAGCTCATCCCTGTGCCTGTGCCATTCTGTACAGAAATGTGGATGCTGCTGGAGGTGACTGAGGCCTCAAGCACCTCACACACACACAGAGCCAGATGCAGTGATGTGGCAGCACATCTGGTCCAACAGATGTTCTATGCAGACCCTCAGTTTACTTTGGCTGCGATGGTGAAATGACGAGTGACCCCCCCTGACCCCAGGAATCCTGAACTGCTCCAGCACCTGTGTGCTACAGACACCTCCATCTGCACACACTCCTGGCTCTGATTCAGGGGACTGATCTGCTCGGTGCCTCCTGAAAGTCAGGAGAGAGCACAGCTGAGACATGCTCCCCACTGCGAGATGAGGTGTCACTCTAACACCAAGTCAGCAGGGCACAAAGGTGGCCTGGGGTGGGATAGCTCAGATCCACCCCTGACTGGCAGAGAGCCCTCTCCCAGCCCAGGAACCATGTGCTGCAGTCACAGAGCAGCCCAAACACACACAATGTCTGTGCTGTCTGTCTGTCCTCACACCCTCATCACTGCCACCCCCAGCTCAGCAGTGCCAAGAGTTGATCCAGACAACAAAAGCAGACTGGCAGCCATCCAGGCACTCTCACCCAGCCCATTCCCTCAACTCCATGGCAGCTTTACAGGGCTAACACCTCCACTGACAGACAGATTCAGTTTGTATCTGGAGCTCAGGCACTTCCACATTGACTCAGCAGGGCTGGCAGGGCAAGCCGAGCTGGAGTCACATGCCCTGCACACCCAGCACAGCGTTCAAGGCTGCTGGGACCACTGTGCTCAGCTCTCCTGCCTCCCAGCCATCCACACCCTCCCTTTAAATGGAAACTGTTATGCAGCTCCCAGGTACCAGCCCTGGCATCTGTCCTTCCCACTCAGATCGGATCCCCTCTTCCTCTGCCAGAGGTTTACCAGGAAGGGCCAGCCACTGTGCCATGACAGCCGAAGCCTTCTCCAAGAGCTTCTCCTCTGGCACCAGCTCATCCACGAGGCCAAACTTGAGGGCCTCAGGTGCAGGGTAGAGGGAGCCCAGCTGGAGGGCACGTTCAGCGATTCGCTGTCCCACAACATTCACAAATGTGTCCTTAAACCTGGAAGGGAAAGCCATGGTTAGGGAAAGAAACACCCAGGGGCAGCTCATCCAGGCACTGGAGCTGGGAGCACCCTGGTCCCACTCCCCAGGCTCGGGGCTCTGAACAGCAGCTAAAGGCTCAGCCACACCATGAAAATCATGTGAAAAAAGCCATTTTTGCTAATACCTCAAGAGAGTTCTCTCTCCCTCCATAAGAGCTCCTCACTTCCCCCTCAGTGCACAGGTCCCAGCTGTGCCTACTTGCTGTGACATGGGCAAACATGGTGTGAAAGCTCCTTTCCAACAGTCCATTTACATGCTCTTAGGGCAACCAAGAGCCTGTGCCACTATATTACTGCCCCTGTGCTTTCAGAGATCTCCACATCATGGGATTGTGCAGGTATGCAGCCTGCATCCAGAGAAAAGCATATTGCCAGACTGAGCCTGTCCTGGGAGAGTTTTGGAGGTGCCTGCAGGGTCAGGACTGAGGTCCTTGTTGGTTAAGGACAGGAGGACATTCTGCAACCTGAAAGCCTTTCAGATACTGCAGGACAGGACAGAAGTGAGGTGTTATCTCCTTCAGCTGCAACTGCGTGATCACTGATGCACAAACCACACCTCCATGATCAGTTAAACTGATTCATTAACTCCTTGAAAATGAATTCTTTTTAGAGACCTACACATGGCACTAGAAGTAGGAGCCACTGGCCTACCAGAAGGGAGCCACAATGCCCAGCTGGGCTTCGTTGAGGCCGATGCTGAACTTGGGGTTCTCTGCCATGATCCTGTAGTCGCACGACAGGGCGATGAGGCAGCCTCCTGCTGGGCTGGCCCCCTGGCAGAGAGAAGGGTGCAGTGAGTCCAGAACATGGTTACAAACATCCCCCACTGATCCCTCCAGAGCAGGGAGGACACCAGGTGACAGAGCAGCGTCCCCCACATTTCAGATCACCTGATTCGACACAGCCCTAAAGAGGATTTCTGATACGTTTGTCAGGATTTCATAGAATCACAGAATGGTTTGGGTTGGAAGGGACCTTAAAGCCAACCTCATTCCAACTACCCTGCCACAGGCAGGGACACCTTCCACTAGCCCAGGTTGCTCAGAGCTCCATCCAACCTGGCCTTGAACACTGCCAGGGATGGGATATCCACAGATTCTCTGGGCAACCTGTGCCAGGGCCTCACCACCCTAACAGGGGAGGATTCCCTTCCATTTGTGACCATCTTTGCCATGGCTTGGTGCTGCTCAGCCCTGCACAGGATGCCTATGGGAAGACCCAGCTGCCTTCAAAGACGGGCTGTGCAGACACCACCGGGAGCTGCCAGGGCAGCACCGCACTGGAAAATGAAAACAAGACACCAAACATGTAACAACCCATCCACAGACATCAAGATTCTGATAGCACTTCCCTGCTGGCCAAGAACCACAGCTGGAGGAGCAAAACCTGGTGGAAATGTAGAAATGCTGCTACACCCCAGCAGTGCCTGTAGTGTCCCACACTTCCACATCTTCCCACACACTGAACTGACAGACACAGATTTCAGCCAAACACCCCAACAAACACATTTTTTGGCTTTGTTTCAGCCTGACTTTTCAGCTGTCCCTGCCCACACGGTGCAAACAAGCCACATCAGGTGACAGGTGACAAGGAAGGTGGGTCCAAAGGACCTACATTGACTGCAGCCACTGTGACCATGTTGGAGCCGTAGAGCCGGATCCACATCTCCTGCACAGCCCTCCAGAACTCGGCGTAGTGCTCCATGCTCTTCCCACACATCTCAGTGATGTCCAGGCCAGAGGAGAATATTTTGGGGATAGCCTGGAGTTGGGAAAAAACAGATGTCACTTAGAGTCACTTATCACCCTTTAGCCCTTGGTTTGGCAGCCTGAGGAAACTGGTAATTGTACGTGGTATGAGGGCCTTTTAGGGTTCTGAAAATATCTCCCCAGTGCTCCCACAGCCTGGATCATCCATCACCATGGCCTGCAGTGCTGGGACTCTGCTGCCAGCACTGGTTCTCATTGTCAGGCTCCCTGTGTGGGTACATCAGCCACACAGCACAAACCCTGCCCTGTCCCATTCCCAGGCACCACCTTGTCCCCACACCACATCTGAAAATAAACACCAGCATCTTCTCCAGGAGATCTCACAGCATGTGGCAGGTTGGCAGACAAGCACATTTGATTTTCATGACAAATGACAATACTTGGTTGTTGTTCTGCTAGAAAACAGAAAACCACAGCCTTTCTAAGGATCCCCCTCCCCTGCTGCCAGAGCTGGTCAAAGCTGCCTCTGGGCCCTCCTGTGCCAGTGACCAGTGAGCCAAGAGACCAGACTCGAGCAGGGGACACATACTGATGTGATGATCACACCCCGGCAGGCCCGGTCGTTCTCCAGCTTTTCCAGGCTGATGGAAAACTCAGTGAGGAAGTCCAGGCTCAGGCTGTTCACTGGGGGGCTCTTGAACTTCATCATGGCAACACCTGTGCCAGGGGAAACACAGATATCAGACTCCCCTCCACAGCAGCACACACTGCCCTGCCCGGGGCAGCTTCACCTGCCTCCCTGTTTCCCTGCTCACCAGATCGTGTCTTGCCACTCCTGGGTCTTTAAAAAGCTCCCAGAGCTACAAGGCCAGGGGCAAGGTCCTGCCTTTGCCCAGTGAGCTGGGCTCACTCAGCCAGTGCTGGACCTGGAGCACGGGTCAGCACCTCACATGTCCCAGAGACCTTCGGGATGACACTGCCCAACATGTCCCTTCTCTCTGGGCTCAACAGACAAGGTCAAGCCTGCAGCTTCTGCCCCAGCAAACAGCCCTGCCTGCCAAACACACCTGTCTGAGCCTGCCAGCACCATGGGAAGTGCTCTGAGCCTCTGTCCCTTCCCCTGTGGCCCTACCCTACCCCAAAAGATCCTCCTGGAGTGCTTAGCCTGGGTGCTGCAGCCATGCCCAAGCTGGGGACAGCATGAGGGCACACCCAGGGGCCTGAAGGCAGGACCTGGGCAGCCACAAGAGGCACCTTTGCTCATTGCAGGGATGTGGCTCCATGACAGCTATCCCTGGTGTCAGAAATTCCCAGCAGCTGTTCCCTGAAGGGGCACTGTCACTCTACCAGGTCCCCCCAGCAGGGACCCCATAGAGGGGACAGTGACAGCCAGGGGTTGCCTGTGGCACCCCAGCAGCACCAGCCACCTGAAGTGCCCATGACAGCAAGGCTTCCAACCCCAAACTCTTCTCTCCAAGGGCCCTGAGCAGCTGCAGACACAACATCTGGGGCTCTGGTGTCTCTCCATGCCCAGAGCCACATGGGGCAGGGACAGAAGGGCCCCTGTCTGTGCCCCACGATGCCCAGGGGCCGAGGGTGGCACTGCCATACCTGAGCTCTCGTTCAGCTCCACCTGGATCTTGTTGTTGCTGAAGGCACGATGTGGGGTGAGCGGGAGGCCGAGGGGCTGCCAGGGGGGCCTGCCCCACGCTGGGGGTCTGCAGCACAGGGGCAGCACACCTGGGGGACACAGGCAGGTGGGGACAGGCATGGTGTGGGGTGTGTGCTCCCCAAAACCGCTCTGCATGGACAGGACAGGACAAGGGGACACCCTGAAGGGGGAGACAGGGACACCCCAACACACACTAGCGGACACAGGGACACCCCAACCCACAGTGGGGAACACCCTGACCCACTGAAGGGGGACACAGGGACACCCCAATCCACAGTGGGGGACACCCTGACCCTCTGAAGGGGGACACAGGGACACTCCAAGCCACAGTGGGGGACACCCTGACCCACTGAAGGGGGCATAGCCCAACCCATGATGGGGGGCGTGGGGGGACACCCTGACACGCTGAAGGAGGGCATGGGGACATGTGGGACACCCGCGCAGTGAGGGCAGGGGGCACCCCGGCGGCGCGGGAGGACACAGGGGCGCCGGAGGTGCCGGGCCCGGGCGCACCTGAGCGGGCGATCCGCCGGGCCAGCGTCGGCGCCGCCGCCATCTTGTGCCGCGGCTCAAGGGTACGGGCCGGGCCGGGCCGGGGCGGGGCCAGGATGGGCGGGGCTGTTGCGGCCCCGCCCCTCGACTCAGGGCCCGGCACCGACTCGGTTGAAGCCCCGCCCATGGCCTTTAAGCCCCGCCCATTCCCTGAAGCTCCGCCCATGGCCGGTGCTGCGGCGCGCGCGTGCTGCCGCCCCGTGGTGGCCCTGCCTGCACTGCCTGCACCGCCGGTACTGACTGTACAGACTGTACTGCCCTGCCGGTACTGCCTGCACCGCCGGTACTGACTGTACAGACTGCACTGCCCTGCCGGTACTGCCTGCACCGGCGGTACTGACTGTACAGACTGTACTGCCCTGCCGGCACTGCCTGCACCGGCGGTACTGACTGTACAGACTGTACTGCCCTGCCGGTACTGCCTGCACCGGCGGTACTGACTACAGACTGTACTGCCCTGCCTGCACTGCCTGCACCGGCGGTACTGACTATAGACTGCACTGCCCTGCCGGTACTGCCTGCACCGGCGGTACTGACTACAGACTGTACTGCCCTGCCGGTACTGCCTGCACCGGCGGTACTGACTGTACAGACTGTACTGCCCTGCCGGTACTGCCTGAACCGGCGGTACTGACTACAGACTGTACTGCCCTGCCGGCACTGCCTGCACCGGCGGTACTGACTGTACAGACTGTACTGCCCTGCCGGTACTGCCTGCACCGCCGGTACTGACTGTACAGACTGTACTGCCCTGCCGGTACTGCCTGCACCGCCGGTACTGACTGTACAGACTGCACTGCCCTGCCGGCACTGCCTGCACCGGCGGTACTGACTGTACAGACTGTACTGCCCTGCCTGCACTGTCTGCACTGCCGGTACTGCTGGTACTGTCTGCACTGCCGGTACTGACTGTACAGACTGCACTGCCTGCACTGCCCTGCACTGCCGGTACTGACTGTACAGACTGCACTGCCCTGCCTGCACTGTCTGCACTGCCTGCACTGCCTGCACTGTCTGCACTGTCGGTACTGCCTGTACAGACTGCACTGCCCTGCCTGCACTGTCTGCACTGCCTGCACTGCCCGCACTGCCGGTACTGCCTGTACAGACTGCACTGCCCTGCCTGCACTGTCCGCACTGCCGGTACTGACTGTACATACTGCACTGCCCTGCCTGCACTGTCCGCACTGCCGGTACTGCCGGTACTGACTGTACAGACTGCACTGCCCTGCCGGTACTGCCTGCACTGCCCTGCCTGCACTGCCAGTACTGCCCTGCACTGGCTGCACTGCCGGTATAGACTGCACTACCCTGCCTGCACTGGCTGCTGGTACTGCCTGCACTGCCAGTACAGACTGTACAGACTGCACTGCCCTGCCTGCACTACCGGGACTGACTATACAGGTTGTACTGCCTGCACAGACTGCATTGCCCACCCTGCCCTGCCTGCACCATTCCAGCTGCCCTGTTCTGTTCTACCCTGCCTGCCTGCACCGACTGTCCTGCCCTACCCTACCTGCACCATTCTACCTGTCTTGCTCTGTCCTACCTTGCCTTCCTGCACTGTTCTGCCTGCCCACACTGCCTGTGCTGCCCACCCCATCTGTCCTACCCCTCCTGCCTGCACCGCCCTGCCTTCATTGCCTGCACTGCCCTGCCTGCACCACCCTGCCTTGCCAGCACTACCTGCACCACCTGTTCTGTCCTCCCTGCCCTGCATCCAGCCATGTGCCCAGAGTACCCTACAAACCTTCCCCCACCCCACAGCCGAGCAGCCCCTGCCTGGCCCCTGCCCCGGGCCGCCCGAGCCGCGGGAGCTCTGGGCCAGGGCCAGCCGCCCCCGCAGAGTGCTGGCCCCGGGCCGCCGGTTGGGAGCCCCGGTGCTGGGCCGTGCCAGCAGGGGCTGCAGATCTCATCACAGTGGACGCTGCCCAGCGGGGGCATCACGGGGGCCAGGGCCGGCTGTGCCGCGCAGGCAGAAAGCTCTGCAGCATCCTGGCAGAGGGACGGCAAGGATGGCACTGCCCCTCTGCCTGCTCCTCGCTGTCACCCTGCAGAGCGGCCTGACCCAGGCCCCAGGACCCCTGGCCCGCCCCGGCCCCCTCCTCCTGCGGCTGCGACGCCTGGAGGAGCAGGTGTGTGCCCGGGGAAGGGATGCTGCCCAGCCTGTGCCAGGGGGGCACTCGGCATTTCGGGTTGGATGTGGGTTCACCCACCTCATCCCACTCTCTTGCAGTTTCTCCGTCTCCAGGAGGTGACGCTGAGCCATCTCCAGAGCATCGCCAGCAACTACAACATCTCCTACAACATCGATTCCCGCTTCCAGGCGCTGGCGGAGCAGGCGGAGGCGGCTGTCGCTGCCCGGGCCGCCCTGGCCGCCGAGCTGGCCCGCCTGGCCACCACCGGCCAGAGGCTGCACCGCCGGCTGAAGCGGCTGGAGGGGACAGTGGCTGCACTGAACACCAGGGTGGAGGCTGGCACCAAACCACATGGCCTGCCGGACACTGCCCGGAGCCGAAGCAGCCGCTTGGAGCGGGAGCCACCAGTTGAGGTTGTCCCCAGCATCCCCATCCCTCGGCGCCCAAAGACGAGGCTGCCAGCTGATGCCAGGCCTGGCGGAGCGCCCACAGAACGCTCAGAGACCCCTCATGATGCAGCACCAGGACCCCAGGCCACGGCACCGATGCTTCCCTCTGTGACTGTGGTCCCTCCGGGGCAGCCCCCAGCCCCCCAGCAGCCAGGACAGGGTAGGTCCGGCCCCCTCTCCCCGGTGCCCCCTGCCTGCCGCACCGGTGCCGCCCTGCTGTTCCCCAACACCTCCGCCGAGCACGGGGCTGTCCTGGAGCTGGGGCCACACCGGGGACTGCGGGCGCTGTCACTCTGCTCCTGGCTGGCCACCGCAGCCCCCCGCCTCGGTGCCCTCTTCTCCTACTCCAGCCAGGACGGGCTCAGCGAGCTGGCCGTGCGTTGCCATGGTGGGGATCTCCCCGGCTCCGCACGCTTCATCCTGGGGGACGGGCAGTTTCGGGAGCTCCCGGTGCTGCCGCTCCTGGATGGCGATTGGCACCACTTGTGCCTCACCTGGTCCTCCGGCCGCGGCCGGTACCGCCTGTACGTGGACAGGAGGGTGCTGGCTGCCGGCTCCGGCTTCCAGCAGGGCTATGAAATCCCCGCTGGGGGCTCGCTGGTGCTGGGGAGGGAGCGGGACCGCCCCAACAGGGACTTGGGCACTGCAGGAGCTTTTGTGGGTCACCTGGCTGGCTTCGCCCTCTGGAGACGGGCCCTCCTGCCCGGAGAGGTGGCCAGAATGGCGACAGGGCGGGGGCTGCCCCGTGGCCCGCTCCTCACGCTGGCCGATGCCCGCCTGCAGGGCGGGGTGCGGAGGGTGGCGTGTCCCTGCCTCCAGCACTGCGTGTGACCAGCCTGGCAGCAGGAATGGTGCCGGCACGACCTGCATCCTCCCGGGGAGATGGGACACCCAGCAGGGGGCACATCTCTGGAGGTGGGACAAAGGGAAAGGGGCCTTGACAGCCAGTGTGGCAGAGGTGGGACCAGGAGGTGGGACCACAGCCGGAGGTCGCCTGGTCCCAGAGGATGTACAGCCCATCCTTCCTATTAAAATACTGCGGACAGCGGAGAAACCTCATTTATTTCTGCCCTGCTCTTCGCTGTAGCGCTCGGTGCCACTCGCAGCCGGGCAGGAGCTGCTGCCCGGGGTGGGTCAGGCGCGGGTGACCCCGCTCGTCCCCTGCCCCTGAGTCAGAGCGGGGCAAGCAGAGCACGGGACAGCCCGTGACCGCGGTGACACACACAGCCTCCTGTGGCCCGAGCTGTGCTGCTCCGGGGGCAGCAGGCGAAGCACACACGGTCCCGAACAGCTGCCCTGCGGAATTCTGTGTCCGGAGAGCTGGGGCAGCACCGGCTCCGGCTGCTCCTGGAGCCCCGTGTTCCCGGAGCCCCGTGTTCCCTGGACCCACCATTCCTGGAGCCCCGTGTTCCCAGAGCCTGGCATTCCCTGAGCCCCATGTTCCCAGAGCCCCGTGTTCTCAGGGCCGTGCTGCTGGCTGGGTGTGCGTGGGGCAAAGCCTCCTGGCAGGGCCCCATCATCCCGGGCCGTCATCATCCGGGTCATAGAATCACAGAATCATAGAATGGATTGAGTTGGAAAAGCCCTCCGAGATCATCAAGTCCATCCCTTGGTCCAACTCCAGTCCCTTTACCAGATCATGGCACTCAGTGCCACGGCCAAGCTCAGCTGAAAAACCTCCAGGGATGGGGAATCCACCCCCTTTCTGGGCAGCCCATTCCAATGCCTGAGCACTCTCTCTGCAAAGAATTTCTTTCTGCTCTCCAACTTCAATTTCCCCTGGCAGAGCTTGAGCCCATCGTGCCCCCTTGTCCTATTGCTGAGTGCCTGGGAGAAGAGATCAACCCCCACCTGGCCAGAACTTCCCTTCAGGGAGTTCCAGACAGTGCTGAGGTCACCTCTGAGCCTCCTCTTCTCCAGGCTGAACACCCCCAGCTCCCTCAGCCTCTCCCCACAGGACTTATCCCGGCCGACCCGACCCGACCCGTCCCGTTCCATTCTATCCCAGCTCAGACCGTGCCGGGTGCGGGTCCCCCTCGGGACTACAACTCCCATGGTGCCTTGGGGCGGCCCCGCCGGCGTGCCGGTCACGTGAGCTCGGCGGGCGCGGTCACATGAGCGGGCGGCGGGGCAGGGCCGGTGCCGCAGCCGCCGCCGGTGCCGCCGCCCCGCATGGCCAACGTCGCCAAGAAGGTGTCCTGGTCCGGCCGCGACCGTGACGACGACGAGGACGGGCGTGCGGGCGAGACCACCCCGCTGCTGAACGGTACCGGCCCGGGAGCGGCGGGCGGCGCCCGGCAGGTGGGTACCGCCACCGGGAGGGAGGGGGCGGTGTGCACCGTCCCGCGCTGGAGGCGCGGCGGAGGAGGGGGCTGGGGTCGTGTCCTCGGTGCGGTTTAACCATGTCGTTGTCCCGGGGCTGGGGGTTGTCGGGGTGGACTCCCCGGGCAGCCCCGGTGGGCGGTCGCAGCCGCTCCGGGATCCGCCGGGCTGGGAAAACGGAGGGACCGGGAGGGCGGCACGGCCGGGACACGGGACCCTCGGGACACTCGGGGAAAAACTGAGCGCGGACTCCGTCAGTGCCCAGCCGCGGGCCGGGCCCGGCACGGGGTGCGGGCGCTCGGCGGTGCCGGGGCCGTACCGGGGCCCCCCGGCCCTGCCCGCTCCTCGCCCTGGGTGGTCCCGCACGGCAGGGCCCTGATCCTGCCCGCCGGCGCTGCTCTCTCCGGTCATGGAGCCACAGCCTGGTTTGGGTTGGAAGGGACCTCAAAGCCCATCCCACCCATCCCACCCCCTGCCATGGGCAGGGACACCTCCCACCAGCCCAGGTTGCTCCAAGCCCTGTCCAGCCTGGCCTTGGACACTCCCAGGGATGGGGCAGCCACAGCTGCTCTGCCCAACCTGTGCCAGGGCCTGCCCACCCTCACAGTGAAGGATTTCTACCAAAATACCTAATCTAAGTCTTTCATCTTTTATTTTAATGCCATCCCCCCTTGTCCTATGTCTGTCTGCCCATTGTAAAGTTCATTAAGTTCTGCTAAAGGCATCATCATTCTGTGAGAGCCCATTGCCTGACATGGGGCTGCTGCCCAGGCTGGGCTCAGACACAACCACCTGACACTGATGTGCTGGAGGGTATTGTACAGGATTTGTGAAGCTGCAAAAAGCAAGTCAGAATCACAGACTGTTCTGAGCTGGAAGGGACCCACAAGGATCATCGAGTCCAACTCCTAAAGTCAATGGCCACAGGATGGGTCTGGACTTTCTGCCAAATTAATTTTGGATAATTAAGTCAGAAGAACTTCTCTCCTGTGCACCCACTGGGGCAGCCTGCCTGGCAGTCTCTCCTCCACATGTGAAGAACACCGAGGCACTTGGCAGCTGTTACAGAGCAAAGCTGAGGCTGGACAGGCAGTTCTGGGCTGGGGTGTGTGTGGGATGTCAGGCTGGGTCCGTGGAGCACTTCTGTGCCAGCCCCAGGGGGGAGAGGGACTGTCTCCAGGTGATGTCCTTGAATTTCCTGTGAAGTGTTTTCTGGGAGACTTGAGCTCAGATAGGGAGGAGCAGTGCCAGCTTTTGCCAGCTGTTGGCAGGGATGTCTCACCCAGCACGATTCTGTGCTGCCCTGCTCCTGGGCAAGTCAGAACAGCTGGCTAATTAGAGGGCAGTGCAGGGCTAATTAAGCTGGAAGAGCCTGGTGTGGTGCTGTGGGAGCAGGGAACGGTGGCTGGAAGGAGACACCTGTGCCATGAGAGCTGTTCTGGGGTGAAAATAAAAGCAATCCTCCTGGGCAGCACAGCAGGACCCTGTGTATTCACAGCACGTGGGGAATCCTGTGGGTGTGAAGGGTGTTAAAATAGGGATTAACCAGATCTCGTGGCTGTGGGTCAGTTAGGAAAGGATGATTGGAAGAAATGCCTCAGCCCCTCTGCAGCAGGGGCAGCTGGAGGTGGAAACTCAGCCCTGCCAATGTGATTTATCATCGCTGTGTCCCTTCAGAGCACGGGCAGCTCTGGTCCCAGCTGGTGACAGGGCACCACTTGGCATTTTCCTTGGCAAAGGAGGAGAGTGAATCCCTTGCTGGAGCTCCAAACCACCCCTGGCAGTGGCACTGGCCTGGCTGGGTTGTCTCCATAGCACTGGGGTTGCATTTCAGTGTCGGGCAGCTGCTTCTCCCTTTGCCTCACATGCCGTGGAGTCATGGATTGAAGTGGGAAGCAGCCTTGGCAGGGAAACAAAGAGAGTCTGGAGCTGCTTCATTCAGGGGAGATTTAAACTTGGGTTGTGGTGATAAAATAAAATGTCCCCAGTGGAGCTTCTTCTCTTTCTCATGTGCTTGTTTAATGAAAATGAAAGTGATCAGAAGGCGAACAAAGGAAACGGGGGCTGTAGGTCCCCAGCTGGCAGCTGTGAGAGACCTGCTGTGGGCAGGAGGTGAGGAGGGGCTAGAGGAACACACCTGTGGCCATAGAGGGGGGCTCCAGGGCTGTGCTGAGGTCTCCTCTGGTTTTGGGACCAGTTCTAGAGCTGACTAAGCTGTTATCCTCTCATCAGAACTTTTCAGCCCCTTGAGCATGTCGAGAAGTGAATCTGCCTGTCCATCTGAGCATCATTGCTGTGGTCTGTCCCTCTCCTGTGTTCTTGAGCCTTGTGTGTCAGTTCTCAGGCTGGAAAGTGGATGGACAATTTTAGTGAGGGCAGCCAATTTCTGTCGTTAGGCATTTTTTGACAAAGAAGGCTTCTTCTTCACTACCATCAAAGGTACTTGTGCTGAAGTGCCTTGACTTTGGGGTTGGTATAATGCTCCTGCTCCAGAGGGTGCTTGGAACCAGGAGTCACCAACATGAGCACCAGGCTGCTGCTGCTGCTGGGCACCTCATCCTTCTTAACCCCTCTGTGTTTATTCTGCATCTCTGGGTGTTGTTGGTCTCATTTTCTCAAGTAATAGGGTGAAAAATGCAGCCTTAGTGGTCGGGCTGCAATCAAAAACTCTTGGTGGGAGGAGGGGCAAAAAGAGAAGTCTGCTGTTCATGGCAAATGGGGTGCAGATTGTCCTCCTTGGGGTACTGGCAGAGAGACTGCTTGTTCCCACTGCTGGGAGCCTGGAGGTGACCTCCCTGGAGAGCCACTGCCTTTGAATGGGAGCAGGAGCTTCTCCAAGCAGAGGAGTTTTAGGAAGTTTTCTGCTGGGTGCTCACACTGTCGGGGACTGTGGCAGTGCTTTAGCCTTGTGCTGTTCCTTTGCAGAGGGGGCACATGGGACAAGGTGCCTGGAGAAAGGCCATGGCAATGATGGCATCTCTCAGGCTTGTGCAGGTGAGGGTCAAGGAGCAGCTGTGTCCTGGAGTGACAGTAGGAGGCTGGAATCAAAATTGTAGCTGAGTGGTGACACCTCAGAGAGACTCCAGATGCTTTCTACCCTGTTAGGAGCCTGGAGGTGAGAAGCCTCAGTCTCTCCTGCTGTGGAGCATTTTGGGGATGATGCTGAGTTGGTTTGAAGCCTGTCTCAGCTGTAGTTGTGTGTCAGAAGAGGGGCATTTCAAGAGCCTTGCAGTTCATCTCCCCCATTTGCTGCCATAGCTGGTGACAATTTCCAGTGTCAGTGACACAGCCTGGAGTTGTCCTTCCACCCAAGCTGGTACCAGGGGCTTCTTGACAGAGTGTGCTGGGGTTCAGAGAGCCCTGAGGGCTGGCAATCCTCTTCCTTCCCTCCCACAGCTTCTGCAACACAGCTGTGGGCTCCTGCTGTGGTGTGTGCTGTGCTTAATCTCATCAATAACGGAAAACCACGTGGTTCCAGTTCGTTACTGAGCACAGGGTGATGATAAGGGGCAGTGTCTGGGGGGTCACTGAGGGTGGGTGATACCCTGCAGGGAGCAGCCAGCATGATGAAGGGGAAAGGAACCTGACAGAGTCTCTAGCCCAGCCCCTGCTAAGACCACATCCCTTAGACCAGGTCACTCAGGGCCACATCCACTGGAGATCTGGGTAACTACTCTGCCCCATATTCAGTGTGTCACCACCCACAGGGTGAACGTTTGGCTCTGATATCTAAGCAGAAGTTCTCTTACTGCAGCTTATCCACTGCTTCTTGTCCCATCTCAAGGAAAGTCTGACTCTACTCTCTGTAACATCCTATTGGATGTCTGGAGTTGGCATGAAGATCTCCCTGACAAGCACCAGCTTCTTGTATGTCTCATCACATGCTGCAGCCCCTGAGTGTCTTGCTGGACTCACTCCTGTGACTCTGTGTCTTTCTTGTCCTGGGGAGCCCAATGTGAACACCAAGTCCCAGGTGTGCTGTTGCAGGTGCCAGGCAGAGCCATGGGACCCCTTCCCCAGACCTGCTGGCTGTGATCCTGCTTTGTGCCACCAGCCCCTCTCACCCACCAGGTTGCTGCAAGACTCGTTCAACGAAGCTGCTTTTTGACTGCTGGGACTCATCCATGCCAGGTGCAGGGCTTTGTATTTGCCTCTGTTGAACTCTGGGGGCTTCCCTGCAGCCTGGTGAGGTCTGTGCTCTCTGAGGAGCAGCCCTGTCCTGTTAACACTGATGTTAACTAGTTGTGGTTCAGATCAAGGCTGCAGACATCTCTTTGCAGAGCTGAAAATGAGTAAGGAATTAACTTTACCACCCACAGGGGCGAGTGCCGAGGGCAGTTCCTGTGCTGCTGTTGAGGCTCAGATGGCCCCAGGGCCTCTCCTGGGACAGGAGAACTGTTAACCCATCCATGTCCTCTGGATTTTGGCAGCAGTGCATGTTATGTGGAGATCTCTGTGTACCATGGTCATACCAACATCACACGTACCCGGGATCAGCAGCTGCCTTGGCCTGAGTTTGAAAACATCCATGGAGGGCATCACTCAGTGAATCTTTGAGCTGTGCACAAATAACCTTCTGTCTTGGCTCCCAGCTGCCTAAATTGCTCCTTTTCCTCTTACCAAAGATGAGTAGCCTCTTCCTGCCCTCCTGGCATGTGATCCCTGTGGCAGTCGAGATGGGAGCCAGCCCTCTGCTTGTAGAACACAGAGGGATGCCAGACTTGGAGGGCAGGGGGGAGCATGTTAAAAACACACTGCTTGCTTCAAAAAGCTCAACTTCAGGTTGAACTGCTGCTCCTCTCCTTTCATCTGGGTCTTGCTGGTGCTTCATCCCTGGAGTTGAGCTGCTGTGCCCTGGCTTCCTGCTCCACAGACAAATGGGAGTGTGGTGTGGTGTCACTGCTTCAGCCACATTTGCTCTTTTGCAGCCAGCAGAAGAGAATTTTCCCTGAAGGGCTGGTCCTGTCTGAGGTCTGAGCCCAGGCCTGCACAGAGGACATGGCATGAGTGACCTTTTCCATCTTGTTGCCTTGATCTTGCCCTGGACATGTGGCTTCTAACAGGAACCTTGACTCTTTGTGCTTCCTGAGGCCAGGTGGAGGTGGGTTCCTTTGCAAGGTCTCAGCTTTGTCCCTCCTGGGTTTCAGAGTGAGGACCATGTCCTTCCCCTCTCCCCAGGGTGGAGAAGGCCTGGCTGGGACCTCTGCCTGTCACCAGAGCAGCTGGGCACCAGCTGGGCACTGAAATGGGCAGTTCCTGCCTCCAGCTCATGACTCTGTGTAAGTTCCCATCCAGGAATGTGGCAGCTTTGTGTGTGCCTGGGTTGCAGGAGCCCACAGTGGTCTGCTCTGACTTCCAGGAAAAGGCATCCACCTGGATCCTTCCCACAGGGATTTTGGAGCTATCACAGACCAGATCCAAAGTGCAGGCTGGTCTTACCAAACCAGTGTCTGAAAATTGTTTCATGAAGCACTTTAGGCTCAGGTGCTGAGACCCTCAAAGAGGGTTTGAGAAGCTGAGGCAGAACCATCTGCAGGTCAGGGAGTAAATGAGATTGTGGAGCAGACAGAGAAATGGGAAAATAGGTCAGGCTGCAAACACAAAGAGATATTCTTTGTCTGCAGTGACGTGCACGCTCCCAACTGCTCTGGCCTGCACGTTCCAGACAGGATCCATGGGGATTAAAGCAGCAGGGGCTCGATCTGGGACCTGCCAGCAGGGAGGCACCAACAGGCCAGGGCCCTGTTGTTGCTTGCCATCCTTGCAGTCCTTTAATCTGGCAGCTGTGAAGGGGGGAGGTCTTCATGCTGAGGAGTGGTGTTTGGGCTGCTCATACCCTTGTGCATCCCTGTGTTTCACAGGGAGCAGGGGCAGCAGCTGCCTGTTCCTTCCAGGCCCCCTTGTGGCACTGCCCAGCTGGGGGCTGGCTCAGCTGCAGCCCAAGCTCCTGCCTGCCTCGACCAGGAGACAGAGTTGCCTCAAGCAGTCTGAAAACTCCCACGTTGTGCAACTGCACTGCCAGTAACAAGCCTGAGGGGTCACCAGTAAAAGGAGAACCTGCTCCTCAGAGGGAGATGCAAATGGTCCTTCCCATCATCATGCTGGGGCCGACTCAGAGGGGCACCAGTGTCCTCAAGGCTGTGCCCACTTCCTCTCATGTCTGCTGGCTGGCAGCCAGCCTGGCTGTCACTCTGCTCCCAGCTGCTCCGAGGTTGACAAACACGCTGACGTGCTCATCTCCCTGGCTGGGCACTGCTGCTGTGGAGCACATGGCAGAGCCAGCTGTGCCCTCAGCCATCCCTCACTGCTGGCTGGGTGTGTGGCCATGGGGGTGGTGCTTTGTCCAGGGGCTCTGTCCCTCCCCACCCCAGGGCAGTGTGGAACGTGCTGCTCGGCACAGGTTTGCTGCCCACGATGTGCTGGGCACCGCACTCGGTGGCCAGAGGCTGGTGGTGGCCAGCCCTGTCTGAGCTGCTGCTGGCTGGCACCTTCCCCAGGTGAGCTGGCTGTCAGCTGAGAGGTTGGAGGAGTGTCCCCAAGTCCCATCAGGCTGCTGGCTGGCTCTGGCTCCCTCTGGGGTGGTGGTTCCCACCTTCTCAGTGTGTCCTCTGAGAGCAGGGTGCTGCATTTTGGGGGGCTCTGGTGATGGGCAGACAGGCAGAGCTCAGCAAGGGAGGTAGAGCATGAGCATCTTGCATGCCTGCTCTTTCCTCCTGCTGAGACTTGCAGTGCATTGAGAAGTTGACCTCATTTTCCCTTCTGTCCTCAGCTCACTCCTTCCTCCTTCCTGCGCATCGGGCAGCTGAGCAATGTGGACCTCAACGAGGACATCCATGAGCTGGTGAGTAGCACAGAGAGGGTCCACTGGTAATGAGACCCCTTCCCTTCTTCCACTCATGTTGTTCCACCCTCACATCCTGCTTGTTCCATGAGGACTCCAATGTTTCTTCCTGGGCTAGGTGACCTCTGTGGCGTGGGCAGCTGATGCAGCCCCGGGGGCCCCTCTGGCATCCTCAGTAAATGCTCTAATTCAGAGCTGGGAACAGCTTGCACAGTCAAAGGGGTTTGGGAAACAGAATTTGATTTCTGCCCAAAAACATGGATCTGCTTGAAATAGCTCCTTGCCTTTGGTCAAAGGAATTTCCTGCTGAGGTGAAAGGTTGCAAAGGTTGCACTCCCCATTCCGAGCATGGAGCTGCTCGGAGGCAGCGCTTGGGTCAGTGTGGCTGGGCAAACACTCTGCCTGCTCCTGGGGTGGAGAGGTGGCTGTTGAGGGTGCACACCTGGCAGCTGGTCCAGCTCCATTAAATCCCACATATCCACCAACTGAGGGAAAATCATCCCAGCCCCCAGCCTGACAGCCAGCTTGCACCTACAGTCCTCCTTGAGCATAAAAGCAAGTTAAACCAGGAGTTGCAGAGCATAGAGGGGGTGTTGGACTCAGACCTGAGCGTCCTGTGTTGTGCTTCACATCCCACAGCAGACTGAGCTCCCTCGGCAGCGTCCCAACGAGATCCCCCACAACGAGAAGCTCCTGTCACTCAAATATGAAGTAAGTGCCCATCTCCCCTCCCCTCTGGGATGCAGCAGGTGAGGTGTGAGGGCTCATAGCTGCCCACTTAGGGAGGTTTCAGTGGGAAGGAGTGGAATTGAGGGAGGAAGATCATACAGGAGTGTGGAGGAGCAGCGTGAGAGGCTGAAGGCAGCACTCCCCAGTAGGTCTGCTCTAGATGGTAACAGCATCTCCCTTTCCTGAACTAGAGCTTGGACTATGACAACTGTGAAAACCAGCTATTCCTGGAGGAGGAGAGGAGGATAAACCATGCGGTGAGTGTTGCTGTGACCCACCGTCCCCACACCTGGGCTGGCCCAGGGAAGCTGTGCCCCCTGCTTGGCTGCTGGGGGTTTTCTCCATGCCAGGAGAGGTTGTGCTCAAAGCAATGTGAGAGCTGGGATGGGCTTATAGACACTGACCAGCTTGTGATGAGCCATAAAACCTCAGGAGCAAGAACCCAGCATGAGATGGGAGATAATCTGGGTCCATATGGTGGCATGGGGCAGGTCCCTGGGTGGAGGGACTTCTGGAATCATGGGAAGCATCTGCCTTGGGGTCAATGAGATTCTCAACAGGAGGGGTCTAACAGAGGCAGGGAAGCTGGAAAAACTCCTTAGGGATTCCACAGAGGGACAAGGGCACTGGAGTAAAATAAGTAAATTGAGCCCAGGCTTCGCTGGGTCAGGCAGCATTAGTGCTCCCTGGCTCTCCTCGGCACTGCCCAGGCTTGGGGCTGTGCTGGGGAAGGTGTCAGGTGGGTTGGGGTCCCCGCAGTGCTGGCAGCAGGGTCTGACTGCTGTGTGCCCCTCAGGCTTTCCGCACCGTGGAGATCAAGCGCTGGGTGATCTGCGCCATGATCGGAATCCTCACCGGCCTCGTCGCCTGCTTCATCGACATCGTGGTGGAGAACCTGGCTGGGCTCAAGTACCGGGTGGTGAAGGACAGTATCCTCCTGAAGCAGTGGCCACCAGCCAGCTGGGAGCTGTGGGATCTCTGCTCCTGGAGCCCACCAGAGGGGTGTTGTGGGGAAGAGGGCAGTGATTCCTCGCCTGGGGTTGATGACATAGATCCTGCTGCCTGAGGTGCTGCAGGGCTGAGCTGTGACTGGGCACTGTCCTAACAGAGAAGGCTCCTTGCAGCCACCCTGGCTGCCCTAAGTACACAGGGCCCCTGAGCAATCTGGTCTGGTGAATGGCATCCTTGCCCATGGCAGGGGCTTGGAACCCAATGATCTTTAAGGTCCCTTTGAACCCAGACTATTCTGTGATATGATGTGGTGGGAGGGATAGTACCCAAGCAGTGCTGGTCTTTCCTTGAGCTGCTGCCCCAGACATTGACAAGTTCACAGCCAAAGGGGGCCTGTCTTTCTCCCTGTTGCTCTGGGCCACCCTGAATGCCAGTGTGGTGATGGTGGGCTCCGTGATCGTTGCTTTCATAGAGGTAAGAGTTTGGAACTGCTCTGGATTCTTTAAATGGGCGAAGCAACAACATGTTCCCAGAAAATATGCAAATTTATGTAATAGCAAATGTGTTTCTGCCAGATTGACTCCTGGTAGCACCAGCTCCTCGGCGTTGGCTCCAGCTGTGCTGTGGAGTTTCTCTAGGGCTGTCAGGCTGCTGAGATATGCTGCCTGGTTGGCAGCCTGGGGCAGAGGGTGTGCTGCAGCCTGGGGTGTGGGTGCAGCTCTCCCAAGCCTTGGCCCCAGCTCAGCTCTACAGGTGTACGTGAACCCTGACAGTGATCAGTCTGGCTGGGTGCTTGGGGGATGTGCCCCAAAGGACAAACTGGAGACTGGAACTCCCTATGGATCCTTCTAATCTGCAGTCTCTTCCTTGTGGCTTTGCCCTTGTTCTCACTGACCACCAGGTGTGATCCTTCTGCAGCACCAGGCCTCTTGCTGTGACACTGTGGGGGAAGACCTGAGCATCCCTAAGAATCCATCCATCTCCTCCTCCCTGGCACATTTGCCCTTAGGAAGAGTGTTCTTCCCTCAAACCCACCTTCAGAGCCCGTAGATAAGCTTTGAT
This sequence comes from Pithys albifrons albifrons, assembly GCF_047495875.1. Taxonomy (NCBI): domain Eukaryota; kingdom Metazoa; phylum Chordata; class Aves; order Passeriformes; family Thamnophilidae; genus Pithys; species Pithys albifrons. The sequence goes on from NC_092473.1 coordinate 3,032,782, forward strand.
TTCATCTCAGAGTGTCCCTGAGGGTGTGCTGGGCATGCCCTGTGCTGAGAGATAGGGTAGGGTGGCCAGTGTGTCCCCACCCTGTTCTCACGCTCTCCCTGCTCCCCACAGCCCGTGGCAGCTGGCAGTGGCATTCCCCAGATCAAGTGCTATCTCAACGGGGTGAAGATTCCACATGTTGTCCGCCTCAAGGTAGGAAGTGGGAGGTGGTGAGATGGCCTTGGGCATGTTGTTTCCCCGTGGGCTGAGGGTCCCTGGCCATGTTGTGGTGGAGGAGGAGAAGGAGCTGTGATGAGCTCCTGGCTCTGTGGCTGTTCTCCCCAGTGCCAGGGGGTTAAACCTCCTGCTTTGGGATCAGCAGCTGGTTCTGGGAAGAGCAGCTGTGGGTAATTTTTCACTCTTGCCAAGAAGAAAATGGATCAACGTCATTGCCAGAGCAAGGGACTGAGAATCACAGTCCCCTGGGGTTCCTGGCTCCTGCCACAGGGCTAGTTAGGGCTGTGCCCCCTGTGGGTGCTGAGGTTGTGTCCCTTGTGCCACCCCTGTGATAAGCTGTGCCTGTCTCTGTTTTGCAGACCCTGGTGATCAAAGTCTGCGGGGTCATCCTCTCGGTGGTTGGCGGCCTGGCTGTTGGGAAGGTGATGTGCACAGAGAGCTCTCTGACATGTGGTGGTACCCACAACCCTGAGCTGGGGACAGGGCGCTGGGGGCCTTGTAATGACTTCCCAGTGTATTCCCTGGTGTCTGCCCCACTCCTGGGGAGCCCCTGGGGTGTGTGGTGCCACCATGCCAGCGTGTGTGTGGCTCAGCTGAGGGCAGGAGAGTAGCAGCCTGTGTCCATTGGTGGTTGTCCTTGCAAGTATTAGATGAGCAAACTTGGGTGCCCCATTGGGACCTTTCTGGCTTGCTGGGATTGAAGGCAAGGGAAACATCTGTCTTCCTCAGCTGGGAGGAACAGGAGGTGGCCATGGGAGCCACTGGCTAGAATGAGTTTACACAAAATCACAGAATGATTTAGGTTGGAAGGGACCTGAAGGACCATTTCCTTCCAATCTCTCTGCTGTGGGCAGAGACACTTTCCACTAGACCAGGTTGCTCCAAGCCCTGTCCAACCTGGCCTTGGACACTTCCAGGGATGGGAAGGGGGAAAATGTCAAGGTCTGTATTTCTCCAAGGGAAATCCTCCCATCCAGCTTCAGGGCTGTGAGCTGGTGAGCAACATTCAATAATCCCTGTTCTTCCTTTTCCAACCTGCCTCTGCTCTCTGGCCTGTAGGAAGGACCCATGATTCACTCTGGAGCTGTGATTGCTGCTGGGATCTCCCAGGGAAGATCCACGTCTTTAAAGCGAGACTTCAAGGTTGGTGTTGAGGTCTGAAGGGCTGTACTGCAGGTGCCCCTCCCATGCCAGCCAGGCTGTTCCTCACAGTCACACTGGTGGCCTGGGGTCATACAAGGCACACTCTGTCTCCCCTAAACTCGTGCCTGTGCCCAGCCCAAACCTGCCTTTGCTCTGGTGTTTCAGATCTTCGAGTACTTCCGGAGAGACACGGAAAAGAGGGACTTTGTCTCGGCTGGAGCTGCTGCTGGTGTCTCAGCTGCCTTTGGTGCCCCTGTGGGTGTGTGTCTTGGCTCTCTGGCACTGAGCAGTGCCAGGAGATGGATTTCCTTAGGATGTTGCTCCCACTTGCCTGGAGACAGCTGCTGGGACCTGCCTAAGGCACTGCAGGAGCCCTTGTGCAAGTCCCCAGTCCCACTCCAAATTTTCCTGCTGTGCCATGCAGGTCTTAGGAAGAGAGGAGGGGGTCTTGAATCCCAAATGTTACCTCCCTGGAATGGAGGAAGACAGTGGGGGGCTTCACTGTGATCAGTGAACCACTGTTGGCATGGTGGGCTTGTCTGTCCCTTTGATGGAGCCTGGGAGCCCTGAGCAGGGTGGGGCACATGGGATGGGATGAATTTGGGTGCTGTGATCCAAGGGTGGCACGTGCCCCTGGTGAAGGTGTTGTGTCTTGTACTTGCAGGGGGTGTCCTGTTCAGCTTGGAGGAAGGAGCCTCCTTCTGGAACCAGTTTCTGACTTGGAGAATTGTAAGTGCTGGGAAGCAACAGAGGGCTGCTGGCTCTGGTTTGAGGCATTGCCTTTTCCCAATGCCCTGCAGGCCCAGGCCTCTTGACATCCCTGCCCCAGCAAGGATATGTGTAGCACATCCCAGGGAACAGTCCCAGCTCCCCTTCTGTGTCCTGGACCTCGGGGGCTGAATTTGGACCTGGCTAAGCAACATCTTGCTGCCAACTCCTTTCCAAAGGAGCTACCCTGGGCTGAGCTCCAGGGCAGCAAAGAGGCAAAAGGAGTGAGCCCCTGGACAGCGTAAACTGCCCAAAGTGCTCCCATGGGAAATGTGGCCTCTTGTCCCCACCACACCATGGGCACCAAGCCCTACATAAGGGGCCACCCCCTGCCACGAGGGGTAGTTTGGGGTGGTGTGAGGGGCATGTGGTGAGGGAGTGGGGCTGGGGGTATCTGGCAGTGACTCTGAGCTGTATCTTGTTCTAGTTCTTTGCCTCCATGATCTCCACGTTCACCCTGAACTCTGTCCTGAGCGTTTACCACGGCAATGCCTGGGATCTCTCCAGCCCTGGGCTCATCAACTTTGGCAGGTTTGATAGCGAGGTATGGCACAGGTGTTCCCCATCCAGGGCTCTGCTGGGGGGTTCCAAACAGCCCATGGCAGCTTGGGGCCATCACTGTGTCTAAAACATCCCCCAGGGGCTGAGGCAGGCTCTGCCCTAGCAGGCTGTGGGGTCTGGCCAGATCCCAGCCCCAGCAGAAGGAGTTTCTGCAGCTACTGCTGGGTCTGGGGGCTGTGGGGTGTCCAGGGGAGACTTTGGGGCAGCTCTGGAAGCTGCTTGCTGGCACAGACTTGTGGTGTCCCAGCAGTCAGTGACTGTGTGTGGGGCTGCAGATAGGCCAGGAGATCTAAAAGCTGCTTCTTTCTTGCTTGCAGAAAATGGGATACACAATCCAGGAAATTCCTATCTTCATCTTTATGGGAGTGGTTGGTAAGACAGTGCTGCTGTTTCAATTTGATGTGTCTGAATAATTTCCTTTTCTCTCTGTCTGGGTCTAAAAAGCTTTGGCATCCAGTTTTCTGGGGAGAATGGGGAATCTATTAAATTCCAGAGCAGAAACTACTTGTGGGGCTTATGCAGGGTAAGAGCTGGATTCTGGCCCAGCTCTGGTAGCAAAGTCAAGCCCCTTTAACCCATGTTGAGCAAGGTCATAGAATCATACAATGGATTGGGTTGGAAAAGCCCTCCGAGATCATCAAGTCCAACCCTTGGGCCAACTCCAGTCCCTTTACCAGATCATGGCACTCAGTGCCACGGCCAAGCTCAGCTGAAAAACCTCCAGGGATGGGGAATCCACCCCCTCTCTGGGCAGCCCATTCCAATACCTGATTACTCTCTCTGGAAAGAATTTTTTTCTGATATCCAGTGCATTGCAGTCCTGGGCAGCCCCTTATCCCCATGGAGCTGGCCTGTCCCTGCCTGCTGGTGCCAGTGCTGTGACTCTGGGCCCCAGCCAGCCCACTGCTGGTGCCAGGCTCCTCTTGGTGGCAGGTCCTGGCTGTCTGGAGGGACAGTGTCTGCATGTGCTGGAGCTGACAGTCACACTGGGTGGGTTGTTGATGATCTTCACAGGTTCCTGGTGTTGTGGGCAGCCTGGGCCCTGTGTGCTGAGCTTTTCCTCTCTCACCTTTGCAGGTGGCATCCTTGGGGCCCTGTTCAATGCCCTCAACTACTGGTTGACGATGTTCCGGATCAGGTAAGAGCTCACAGGTAATGAAGGGGATTGCCATGGCTTGGCTGGTGCCTTCTGTGCTTCCTTGGAGCACAGGAGCAGGGCAGGATTTGGGTGGGATCAAACACCCATGCCCCATGGCCCCAGGGTTACAGCTGGAGTAAAGGCTGTAATTTCTCATTCAACATGAGCAGCAGCAGCCCCTGGAAGGTGCCATAGCAGAGGTGCCATGTGCCTCTCACTGCATGCAGGCAAGGCTGTGACCCACAGCATCTCACCACTGCTCTGACCCTGCCAAGTATTTCCCACCAGGGACTGGAGGGCCCAGAGAGGTGCAGACACTGTGCAATCTTGTGGTCTGAGAGAAACAAGAGAATGAGGAGAGCTGATAAAGCCACCTGAGCCCAGTCTGGCACAGCCAATACCTGTCACCAGCTTTCCAAACACCAGGACAGCCTGGCAGGGTTTGGGGAGGGAGTAGAGCCTGTCTGTATGCCTGATGTGACATGCCAAGCCAGGCAGTGGGTGACCTGCCCACACCCCTGGGTGCCACCCTCACTCTTCTGTCCCCTTCTCAGGTACATCCACCGGCCCTGCCTCCAGGTGGTTGAGGCCATGCTGGTGGCAGCAGTGACAGCCACTGTGGGGTTTGTCATGATTTACTGCTCAAGAGATTGCCAGCCCATCCAGGGGAGCTCCGTGGCATATCCCCTGCAGGTAGGACACGATGAAGAACAGCATCCAAGGTTGGGGGCACCCTGAGCCTGGGCTGAGCAGGGAGACAAGACCCTGCTGGGTTTTGGGGCAGTGAACCTTGCAGATGATGCCCTCCACTGCAGGCAGAGCTGGAGGCCCAAGGGTGGTGTAGGTGGTGTAGGTGTTGTGGTGTAGGTGTCCTTGCTGCCCAGAGCTGCCTCCTCGCTGGCACACGTTCCCCTGAGCAGCCTTCCCTGTGCAGGGCAGCCCAAATCTGCCACTTCTAACTCCTCCTTCCCTTGCCTTTGCAGCTGTTCTGTGCTGATGGAGAATACAACTCCATGGCCACTGCCTTCTTCAACACACCTGAGAAGAGTGTTGTCAACCTCTTCCATGACCCTCCAGGTCAGTTTACCCGGCGAGGGGGTCCTGCAATGTGAGCAGAGAGGGACTGGGTTTGTGCAAGGGGGCTGACCTGTTCCCTGGCCACTCCTGGGACGAGGCAGAGGGTGATCAGCACAGCCCCAGGAGGGCTTCCCAAAACACTGTGCCTGCTCCTTTGCTGCAACAATGGAAGGAGGAGGGATGGATGCCACTCCTGGTGGTACCTACAGGCTGTGGCCTCAGGAGACTGTGGACAAGGCCCTGGTTTTGTTTGTGCATGTTTGCAGGCTGTTGCTTCTGAGCTGCCTGGGAGCATGTCTGACCCTCCCTGGCTGTCTGAAGTCCATTCTGGAAATGTTCCTGGCTGTTTTCTTAATTAGCAGGGCCTCTTGCCCTAGAATGACTTTACCTTCTGGGCAGGTTGTGGAGGTGGATCTTGGGGTTTGGAATTGCTTGAGAAATGCAATTTGGTTCTCAGGTTCCAGCTCCATTTCCCTTGGACCTGATGTGACCACAGTGTGCCCTCTGCCTGCTGCTCTGAGTTCTGTGCCCAGCTGGGTGTGGGCAGGGGCTAGAGAGCTCCTCAGCTCAGAGGGTGCAACTTGGCTACCTGAAGTCAAGAGATGACCACCCTGTGTTCTGGGGCTGCTCCCTGCAGTGCTGGGTCCTCCCTGGCTCAAGACTTCAGTTTGTTGACTTCTCTGTGAAGGAGGGGTTGCAAACTAGTTGTTTAAACTAGACTGAGCTGCTCAGGAATCCTAAAATAGCAGCTGGCCAAATTGTGGGGTCAGCAGGGTCTCGCTGTGGTGGCACAGCTTGTTTTGTGGGGCAGCCGTGGGAGCTGCAGCATGGGAGGGGTTTGCAGGACCTGCTCTGCAGAGCTGATCCCAAAGCTGGCAGTGGGACCTCTGTCCTCCCAACCTCCTCCTCCAGCACTGATGGTCCCTCAGGGCTTTGAAGTTTGTCCAGCTGCCTCATGGGAGGCTGGGAGGGGATGGGCCATCACGGGTCATGAGAGGGAGGAATGGGTTGGGAGGGCTTGGTATGGCCACAGCCGGGTGGTGGGGCCCTGGAGGGGACAGAAATAACCTGAAGAGCCAGTTTGAAAGGTTTGTGCTGCCAGGGTGGAAGGTACAGCCCAGTGAGAGGGTTTCCACTGCTGGAAGTGTGCCATGAGGCTGCTCTGTGTGTTCTCCCATGATTGCAGCCCATCACAGGGTTCTGGGGGCTGCAGGAGCAGCACTGACTCTGTTCTGTCCCTACCCCAGGTTCCTACAACCCCATGACTCTGGGCATGTTCACACTGATGTATTTCTTCCTGGCCTGCTGGACCTACGGCCTGACAGTGTCTGCAGGGGTCTTCATCCCCTCCCTGCTGATTGGTGCAGCCTGGGGAAGGCTCTTTGGTATCTCCCTGTCCTACCTGACCAAGGGCTCGGTGAGTCCTGGGTGGGAAGGGGTCTTGGGGGGCTTGAGCTTTGGCACCCAGCCCTTCTTCCTGACCACGGGGCAGGTGGCACATGTAAGCGGAGTGCATGGAGCTGGCCAAGAGCTTAGCACAGCTCTGGAGTGGGCTGGCTCCTCAGCTGATGCTTCATGAGCTGGGTCTGGGCTTTCCCACATGCCAGGGAAGCCCTGCCAGCAGCTGGGCTGTGCAGGCACCTGAGGCACCTCTCCCCACTTTGGAGGGGGGTTTGAGGGCAGGGCTCTGCTCACTATCTCTAGATGCCCTGGAGCCAGCAGGTGACTCTTCTCCTTCTCTCTCCTGTACTCAGATCTGGGCTGATCCTGGGAAGTATGCTCTGATGGGAGCTGCTGCACAGCTGGGTGAGTTCCCCATGGCATAGTCTTGGTGGAGGTGAAGGTGGCACAGGAAAAAGCAATCCCTGCTTCCCTGGCACGACTTCATCCCCAGACAAAACCCAGCGTGGCTGTCAACTTTCTAATGCCTCTGCCAACACAGGCAGTGCTGGGGCACCAGTGAGGGCTGGGCTCGTTCAGGGCACCCCTGGCTGTGAGATTCAGGGGCCTCAAGTGTTCTGCTGTGCCCTCACTCCATGTTTCCCTGTCCACCTAAACCCCCAACTCCTCTGGGTGCCTCTGGCAGGGGGGATAGTGCGGATGACACTGAGCCTCACGGTCATCATGATGGAGGCGACAGGCAACGTCACCTATGGCTTCCCCATCATGCTGGTGCTGATGACTGCGAAGATTGTGGGAGACTACTTTGTGGAGGTGAGGGCTGGTGTCCTCACAGGACATGGCTGTGGGTCAGGTTTGGTGGTGCTGCGGGTGCCCGTGAGGGGTCAGGACAGGCATATTCTTCTTCTGAGGAATGATCTGTCTGGCTATGCCTGTTGGCATCTCACCAGGCTTCTCCTGATGGCTTGGCTGTCGTTGCAGGGGCTCTATGATATGCACATCCAGCTGCAGAGCGTCCCCTTCCTGCACTGGGAGGCCCCGGTGACGTCCCACTCCCTCACGGCCAGGTAGGTGGGATGGGGGATGCTTGTCACTCCTGTGGCAGCAGCTTTTGGACCACACTGTTGGCCTGAGCTGGGAATGGAGGTGGTGTCACTTTGGTCCTGGGAGCCTGCTCTCCCCTGGTGCCACCAGCTCCTTCCCCAGCAGGGATGTGTCCTGCAGTGTGTTCCTTCCCCTCTCCCTGGCAGGTTTTGGGTGCAGAGGAGGCATCAGTGCTGAGGTTGGGTGTGTGTTGAGGGGGTATTTAGGGTGTGAGGGTGGGCAGGCCCTGGCACAGGGTGCCCAGAGCAGCTGTGGCTGCCCCATCCCTGGGAGTGTCCAAGGCCAGGTTTGACAGGGCTTGGAGCAACCTGGGATAGTGGGAGGTGTCCCTGCCCAGGGCAGAGTGGTGTGGAATGAGATGGGCTTTAAGGTCCCTTCCAACCCCAACCATTCTGTGATTCTGTCTGTGCTGCCCTGGGGCTGGGTTTCACCTGGGACCTTCCCTGCAGGGAGGTCATGAGCACTCCTGTCACCTGCCTGCGGAGGATCGAGCGGGTGGGCACAGTTGTGGACATCCTCAGTGACACCTCCTCCAACCACAACGGCTTCCCCGTGGTGGAGAGCAACCCTGACACCACACAGGTGCGCTGGGGGCCACTTGGGAGGGGACACAGCTGCAGGGTGGCCACACAGGGGGCAGTGTGTGACCCTCACCTTCCCAGCCTGTCTCACACACAGTGCTCTGTCGCAGGTGGCCGGACTGCGGGGTCTGATCCTGCGTTCCCAGCTCATCGTCCTGCTGAAGCACAAGGTGGGTGATGCTGCATGGAGGCTGTTTGGGTCATCTCTGGGCCCTGCTGTTCCTGTCCCACTGCTGCTTCAGGCCCCTTGTGTCCTGCTTTGCTTGGGAGGAGTCAGTGGAGGCTCCTTGTCACCTCCCTCAACTCACCCAAGGAGATGGTGGGGGCTGCCATGCCGTGCTGGGGTTATTCCAGCATCATCCTGAACCCTCCTGGGCTCACAAGCCCCGAGTGAGTGGGAAGCAGGCTGTGCTGGTGCAGATGGTCCATTTACCCCACACTCCCGCCCCATTCCCTCCCTGTCCCATTGTCTTGGTGCCTGTGAGCTCTGCAGGACACTCCCCAACTGTCTCTTTCCTCCCAAGGTGTTTGTGGAAAGGGCCAACCTGAGCCTGGTGCAGCGGCGGCTGAAGCTGAAGGATTTTCGGGATGCCTATCCCCGCTTTCCCCCTATCCAGTCCATCCACGTCTCCCAGGATGAGCGGGAGTGCATGATCGACCTCAGCGAGTTCATGAACCCCTCTCCCTACACTGTGCCCCAGGTAATGGCCAGGACCCCTCTGCACAGCACCCCGGGGGTCCTGGGTGGGTGGTGGGCGCTGGCTGGGGGTGCTGCAGCCCCCACAGCCCTGCTCTGCCCTGCAGGAAGCGTCTCTGCCACGGGTGTTCAAGCTCTTCCGAGCCCTGGGACTGCGGCACTTGGTGGTCGTGGACAATCGCAATGAGGCGAGTCCCTGCTTGCTGTGTCAGAGCTGCCTGAGCCCCTCAGGGGGATGGGGACATGCTGCCCTTGTCCCCAGGCTCTGTGTGTGCACATCAGTTCGTGACCTGTCCCTTTCCTGGCAGGTGGTGGGAATGGTGACCCGCAAGGACCTCGCCAGGTACCGGCTGGGGAAGGAGGGCCTGGAGGAGCTCTCTCTGGCACAGACATGATGTGGTGCTGCCCAGCAGAGACACGCCCTGGCCCCTCGGAGCTGAGGACCCCCTTTTGCAGGAGGTGGGGAGGGGACTGGGCCAGGCTGTGCAGGCAGTGCCCAGAGCACCGGCACAGCTGTGCTGCCCTGGCTCTCCTGCCCGTTGCTGCCTTCCCATGCCTACTGCCTCCTCACCCCTTCCTCTGCTTCCTGAGGGATCAAGGTGCACCCTTGGCTCCATTAGCGCCTAGGATAGGCTCTCCCTGAGGGTTGGGTGAAGGCTGTGGAGTCCATGGGCAGCAGAAGTGCCCTGCTGAGCTGGGCATAGCCCTCTGCCCTGGCATGTGGCCTCTCTTGCTTCATATCCACCCAGCCTGGACTGTCTGGGACCTAGCCCTGTCCTAACCCTGCCTGCAAGGACTGTGTGGGGAGCAAAGGGGACATGATGGGGCTCCCTCCTGCCCCCAGGGCCCTGTTCCCCCCTGCCCTGTGCTGGCTGGGTTGGACTGAGCTCTGGCATAGGCTCTTGCCTCCCTTGCCCTTGGTCTGGAGGAGGGGGCTGTGCCCTGCTTGGCTGTGCAATAAAAGGGCTCCCGTGGTTCTGCAGCTGCTGCCTCTGGCTCTTTCTTGGCTCCCTCAGCCACCCTGACCCCAACCTATTTGTGGGGAGATACCCCTGGGCTTTGGGGCAGGGATGGGGAGGGGAGAGCTGCCTGCCCTGGGGCTATGTTGGTCCTGCAGCCTGTCACTCCTGCCCTCCTCCCCCCTTGGTGTCCAGAGTCACTCCTGGGGCTTTTCCTGGGGCTTTCCAGCAGTCTGGGCCCTTTCAGGCACTCCAAACCCTACCACCAGCCCTGGATCTGGCCAGGGGTTGGGAGCAAACCTGCACTCCCCTGGGTGATGAGGAGGGCTCCAGTCCTGGCAGCTCAATCCCCCCATCCTTCCTCCTCTCCTCGGCATTACCTCCTGCCCTGGAACTGCACCCTCCCTACTCAGGCAGGGCACCCTGGTGTCTGGAGGGGCTTTCACCTGTGGGATCTGTGCTGAAATAAAGTCTGTTTGTACTTTTATTATGGTGCTGCCTCTCTCTTGCTTCCCTTACTCCACTGTGGCCACTGCCCAGGCTTGCTGTCCTCTCAGGGCTGGGCTGAGCCCTGTCCCCACTGCTGCTACTGGGAGGGCACAAGCTGGAGGAGGGCTGCATACTGGGGGCTGCCCCCAGGCAGGACTGGAGTGCCCAAGGCAGGGTGTGGCTGCCCATTCCTGGGTGTTTTCCCCTTTCAAGGCCAACAAAGAGCCACCACAAAGCAGAGGATGCCTGCGCTGGGCCCTGGTAACAGCCTGGTCTGGTGATGGGGCCGTGGGGCAGGACCAGCTCTGCTCTCCCATATGGCTCCTGATGCCTGGCCATGGGACAGGGGAGCCGTGGGGCACAGCGGGTCCCCGAGGGGGTGATGTGTCCCCACTGGGTGCTGGCAGCGGGTGCTTTATGAGGCCCCGCACCGCCCTTTGCCCCGGCGCGGTCGAGATAAGGGATGGGGATCCACCGATTTGTGCCGCAGAGTAAACACGGGCTGCTGCTCCTGCCGGCACCGCGCTCCCCCCTGCCCCCGAGGGCCACGCCAAGCCATGGCCCTTTGTCACTGGCAGCGGGGACACCACATGTGCGGGTGGCAAAGGACACCACACAGTGTTGGTGCCTGGCGGGAGTCATTTATTCACTCGTCCCACCACCAGCTCCAGGTGCCCACCAGATTTATCATTAACCGGGCGGCGCGTGGCGGGACCGGGGGCCCCTGAGGCCACGGTGGGGTCAGAGCCCGGCGAAGGGCTCAGCCTCCAGCCCCGGGTGCCCCGGCTCCAGCGGCAGCTCCCGCCCCGCACACGGCAGCTCCGGCCCTGGCTCCGCCGTCCAGTTGGCCAGGAGGTCGCTGAAGTCGGGGGTGCCGGCGTGGAGGAGGCTGGCGGGACCTGGCTCCTTCCAGAAGGAGGGTGGCAGCTTCCTGCGGTGCATGGGGGTGATGTGGCCGTACTTCCTCTGCAGCCGCTGTGTCCGACCGCCGGCCGCCCGCGGGGACAGGCAGCGGTGCACGCCGTACTCGAAGAGCTCGGCCAGCGGCCCCAGCCGGTGTGCGGCCCCCGGGCTGTTCCGCGGTGCCTCGGGCTGCGCCGCGGGGCTCCGGGGCGAGCCACAGTCCTTGGGCACGGCGTGGGTGCCGGTGGGCTCGTCCCGGCCCCGCCGCCCGAAGTACCGCTGGATGTCACAGCTGATGAGCTCCGAGAACTTGAGCAGCCGCAGGGTGGTCTCGGCAGTGCTGCAGACAGCCGGCTCTGGCCTCATGCTTTCCTCTGCTACCTCCGCTTCCTCCTCCTCCTCTTCCTCCCCTTCTTCCTCCTCCTCCTCGGAGAGGTCGTGGAAGTCGGACTCGGAGTGTGTGGGCAGCAGGAGGCTGCGTGGGAAGGGCGAGGGCAGGCGCAGCTCGGCCAGGGGCTGGATGACACCTGCAGCCATGCCAGTGCTCTGGGGCACCCCGGGGCCCGGACTCACCCTGCGGGCAGGGACAGCAGGGTGAGGGGGACACACCAGGGGATCCTCCACAGCCCACTGCCCCACAGCCCTGAGGTGGCAGGGGGACTGTGTTGTGCCACACCCTGGCCAAGGTGGGACTGCAGGGCCATGGGGATTTCCCACAAAAAAGCAGTGGGATGTGGGGCATTGGGGATGTCCCTACCAATCCATGGGATACAGGGGAGTGCTCCTGGGACATGAAGCAGGGACAGCTCCACTGAACACTGTGACAGCAGGCAGCAGGGATGTCCCCACCAAGACGTGGGATATGAGCCGCCAGGGATACCATCCCTCCCCAAGCCATGGGACACTGGGCAGTGGGGATGTCCTAAGTGAACCCTGGGACATCAGGCAACAGAGATGTCCCCATCAAGCCATAGGGTGTGGGGCATTGGGGATGTCCACATGAATCCATGGGGTGTGGGAGAATGGGAACATCATGGCATATGGGGCAGCAGGGATGTTCCCACAAAGTCATGGGATGTAGGGTAGTGGGGATGTTGCCCTGAGCCTTGAGCCATGGGGCAGTGAGGACATCCCCAGAGCTGTGGGACAGTGGGATGTTCCCCTTCACTCCAGTGCTGTGCATGGAGGTGAATGGGGCTCAGCTCAGCACCCATCCCACCACCCTGGGCTCAGCACCCACCCTGCCACCCTGGGCTGAGTACCAGGGACACTGAGCCCCATGTCCTCCTCACACGATGGTCCCGTGATGTGGTGATATGGTGAGCTCACCACCTCTCCTCGCCACCCTGGTGGGCTCCAGCCATGGCTGGGTCTTGCTGAGCTGGATGAGACCCCTCTGTAGTTCATGCCCCAGTGCTGAGGGGCCCCCAGCCATAACTTGCTGCAGGGCAAGCATTACCCCAACCCTGAGAGGGTCTTGGGGCAGGGCACAAATCCTGGAGGCCAGTCCTGCCTCAGCCACACCAAGCATGTACTGTGCCCTGCACCCAGCATAAGGGATTGTCCTTGCCTTCCCTGGAGTCACTGTGCATCCCTCTTTTTGCTGTCCCCACCACAGAACCACCGGCTGTGCCTCTGTGCTGCCCCAGGGTGGGCTGTGGGGGGCTCAGAAACCCGAGGGGCTGTGGGGAGAGGGGAGCGGGGCCACCCCAGAGACAGAGCCAGGCTGTCCCACTGCCACCCTCAGCCGGGGAAACACCGCGGTGCCGGAGGGCATTGCCCGGGGCCGCGGCTCACACTCACCTTGGCGCTGCCGCCCGGCCATGCATAGGCTCCCGCGCCGCTCCCCCTGCCCGTCCCTCCACCTGGGCCTGAAGTATTTATAGCGAGCGGGAGCTGACGGCTGGCAAATATTTGGTAGCCGTATTGTAATAGTAGACTCAGTAAACAGAGCCGGGGTTTGCTTTAGCACCCAGCAACGGGAGAGCGGCGCGGGGAGGGACGCGGGCACGGAAGGCAGGGCTCACCTTAATGGTTCACTAGCCAGGGGATTTTCAAGTGTTGTCCCTGTAAATTCACCTATTAAATCGGCAGCCCCAGCTGCCAAACTGCCCGCACACTTGTGCCGAGGGCTCTTATCTCCCCGCTGATTGGAGGCGAAATCAAGCTTTGTCAAATAGGCGTAAAATTAAATTTCATGCTATTTTGACTCCTGGAGTAGGGATCTTCTGAAGAACACACTGCGTATCGAGCGATGCCTCTGCAAACAGGGGCTGCCACTGCAGTGGGCAAAGCCTCTCTGTGGGGTCCCCCCAGGTGCTCCGGGTTCAGACCTCCCATCTCCAGGCTTGTGCCCCCCCAGAGGTGGATGTTGGACTCCTTGACCAGCCCTAGGAGGGGTTTTGGTTGGAACCTGTGCATACAAAGGTGGACATGTTGTTTGGAGAACGGCTGGGCCAGCCCCACAGCAGGGACAGCACCTGGATGGCCCCGTTGTTCTTGTGGCTGGGACACTGGGGTGTCCCTTAGCTCTGCTTATGGCCTGTGGCTGTGCTGGCCCACACAGCACCTGAGGGGCTGAGGGTGGTGACAATGGCAACCAGACCAGGTCACAAGAGGGATGTGCCAGACGTGCCGTTTCTGCTTTGGCAGCAGAAAGTTCCAGCAGGGCAGCACAGGACACGGCCAGGGAACATGGATGGCTGGGGGATGGAAGGTGTCCTGAGACACAGGATGACCAGAGGACGCAGGACAGCCTGTCCATGACAGCTAGAGGGCACAGGATGATGGGGGCCTGACACCAGTGACACCCTGGACCTTGTCACCAGTGCTGGGAACACGCAGGGAGTGGGACAAAGACTGTCGGGGTTGGGAACAGGCACAGCCCTGCTCTCCTGACTTTGGGGTGACTGCAGCTCCTCATGTGCTCCCTCTGAGCCCTCCCTGCCTCCTGCCCCGAGCACCATGTGCTGAGCTGTCTGCCGGTGCTGAGGTGGGGTCCTGAGCCCCTGGCATGGTGCAGCACTGGCGAGGAGAGTGGCAGCCTGGGCACGGCAGCCCTGGAGCATCCTGCGGGGACAGAGCTGGGCACCGGCACCGGCTCCGCAGAGCTGTCTCTCCTCTCTCCACACACTCACTGGCAGTGCCGGTCGGGAACAGTCGCGATCAGCCACCAGCCGTCCCGCCCGGGCACTACTGGGCAAACACGGCGGGTGGGGGCTGATAAGCCACGGGCACCCTCGGGGCTGCTCCCTCCCTGACGTCACGTCACCCATTGTCACCCACCCACCCGGCACAACTTGGCATGACAACCGGCAGCATCCCTCGGGAACCTGATCCCACCACCGGGGATGCCCAGGGAAGGGGCCTTCCTCCGGTGTCAGCCACCTCTGCGCCAGCCCCTCTTCCTGCAGTGCAGGAGATGGGGAGAGCTCTCACAGCCTCTGGCTCAGCCTGGCCGGGAGGTAAGGGCTGCACTGTCCCTTTCCCCAGGGAGGAAGAGTCTGGCCATGGTGGTGAGGGGCTCCAGGTGTGGGGCAGGATGTGGGGAGCACACAGCTTGGCTGCTGTCTTACAGATTTGGGAGTGGTGAGGTGTCCATCCTCTGTGGGCAGGAAGAACACACATTTAGAGAACACCCAGGGTTCAACAGGACTGTTCCAGAGGTGAGCCAGAGGGAGAGGTAATGCCACTGCCCCCTCAGCAGTCTCGGGCAAGTGGCTTTGCACCCATTTGAGTGCCCAGGCATGAGCAGCTCCCACCCCACTGGAGAGGGGTCTTCTGCCTACGGAGACCCCAAAGACAAGCAGAGACACAGCAGATCCCACTCGAGGGCTGATTCTGCACACCCGGGATGGCGCTTTTGAGTGGGGTCATGGCGCAGACTGTGCTGTCTGTGCTGTGCTGTCTGTGCTGTGCTGTCCTATATTGTCCTGTCCTGTGCTGTGCTGTCCTCGGTCCCCTCGCTGTGCCGCCGTACAAGGGCGTTCGTCCCCTTGTCCATGGTTCCATCCTGCCTCCTGCCGCTCCCGCCTGCGCGGGCCCCAGACCTTACCGGGGGCTTTCCTTACCCCGCACGCTCCCTCTGCACATTCCCCGGGATGGCCCCGCACTGTCACGGTGCGCTGGGACGGCGGCCAGCGCAGCCCGGCCCCGCTCCGGACACCAGCCCGACCCTGTCCCGAACACCAGCCTGGCCACGGGGCTCCGCCGCGGCCCGGCTCCTGTGCCCATCACAGCCGGGCAGAGCCGGGGTCAGGGCCCGCGGCACACGGTGATGGGCTCAGTCCCGTCGGGTCGGACCCGGGCTGGGGCTGCCCGTCCGTGTCCCCTGCCCGGGGGTGCCCCTCAGTGTCCCTGCCCCTCAACGTCCCCTGCCCGTCCGTGTCCCCTGCCCGTCCGTGTCCCCTGCCCCTCAGTGTCCCCTGCCCGTCCGTGTCCCCTGCCCGTCCGTGTCCCCTGCCCATCCGTGTCCCCTGCCCGTCCGTGTCCCTCCCCGTCCGTGTCCCTGCCCGTCAGTGTCCCCTGCCCGTCCGTGTCCCTGCCCCTCAGTGTCCCCTGCCCCTCAGTGTCCCCTGCCCGTCCGTGTCCCTGCCCGTCCGTGTCCCTGCCCCTCAGTGTCCCCTGCCCGTCCGTGTCCCTGCCCCTCAATGTCCCCTGCCCGTCCGTGTCCCTGCCCCTCAGTGTCCCCTGCCCGTCCGTGTCCCCTGCCCCTCAGTGTCCCCTGCCCGTCCGTGTCCCCTGCCCGTCCGTGTCCCTGCCCCTCAGTGTCCCCTGCCCGTCCGTGTCCCTGCCCGTCCGTGTCCCTGCCCCTCAGTGTCCCCTGCCCGTCCGTGTCCCCTGCCCCTCAGTGTCCCCTGCCCGTCCGTGTCCCTGCCCGTCCGTGTCCCCTGCCCGTCCGTGTCCCCTGCCCCTCAGTGTCCCCTGCCCCTCAGTGTCCCCTGCCCGTCCGTGTCCCTCCCCGTCCGTGTCCCCTGCCCCTCAGTGTCCCCTGCCCCTCAGTGTCCCCTGCCCGTCCGTTTCCCTGCCCGTCCGTGTCCCCTGCCCCTCAGTGTCCCCTGCCCGTCCGTTTCCCTGCCCGTCCGTGTCCCTGCCCGTCCGTGTCCCCTGCCCGTCCGTGTCCCTGCCCCTCAGTGTCCCCTGCCCCTCAGTGTCCCCTGCCCGTCCGTGTCCCATTCCGTCAGTGTCCCCTGCGCGTCCGTGTCCCCTGCCCCTCAGTGTCCCCTGCCCGTCCGTGTCCCTGCCCGTCCGTGTCCCCTGCCCCTCGGTGTCCCCTGCCCGTCAGTGTTCCTGCCCGTCCGTGTCCCCTGCCCGTCCGTGTCCCTCCCCGTCCGTGTCCCTGCCCGTCAGTGTCCCCTGCCCGTCCGTGTCCCTGCCCCTCAGTGTCCCCTGCCCCTCAGTGTCCCCTGCCCGTCCGTGTCCCTGCCCCTCAGTGTCCCCTGCCCGTCAGTGTCCCTGCCCGTCCGTGTCCCTGCCCGTCCGTGTCCCTCCCCGTCAGTGTCCCTGCCCGTCCGTGTCCCTCCCCGTCCGTGTCCCTGCCCGTCCGTGTCCCAGCCCGTCAGTGTCCCCTGCCCGTCCGTGTCCCTTGCCCGCCCCCTGCCCCTCCGGCCCGCCCACGCCCCTCTGTCTGGCCCCGCCCCTCCCACATGACCACGCCCCCTCAGCGGCCCCGCGGCCCCGCCCCAGCCCGGCCCCGCCCCTTCGTGTCCCCACCCCTCGGACTACCCTTCCCGTCGTGCCTCGCGGCGCGGGGTGTGGCCACTTCCGCCCAGCGCCCGCCGCTGTCGCCGCCGCGCCGGAGCCGCCGCCACCCCGCAGGCCCCGGGCCCGGCCTCGGTCTCTGCCCCTGCCCCGCCAGGTCGGAGCCGCCGCCCCCGGCCCGGCCTCGCCATGTCGGCCCAGGCGCAGATGCGGGCCCTGCTGGACCAGCTCATGGGCACGGCCCGGGACGGTGAGTAGGGGCGGGCGGGGCCTGCAGGAAACGCCGCGGCCTCGGCGGCCGCCTCACTGCGCGGGGCTCGGCCCGGCCCGGCCGCTGCCTCCGCTCCGGACCTGCGGCGCGATCCGCCCCTGCCCGCCCGGCCCCAGCCCCGTGGCGGCGGAGCGGGCCCGGCCCCCGGGAGCGCCCGGCGCGGCCCAGCCCAGCCCAGCCCCGCCGCCCCGGGCCCGGCCGAGCGGGCAGGCCCAGGGCCGGCTCCGCGCCCGCACGTCCAGAGGCACTAGGTAGGTGTGCCTGCAGCGCCGGGTGCGGTCCGGCACCAGAAATGTGACAGCCCGTGCAAAATCCGGCCCCGCTGCGGTTTGTGTCTCCCTTCTGCGACTCGCTGGGTACTTAAATTCCCTTTGGCACGTTAGCAGGGCTGTTCAGGCACTTTGCACTTTGTTTCGTAAGTGAATAAGTGCTTTTCTTTCTCTGTGTATTGAGTTGCTATTGAATTGCTTCCCATACTTTTATTTCATACAAACTGAACAATTGTGGCCCCTCTATTTTATTTATAAAGGTTCAGTGTATCTTTGCCTGCCTACATCAATCTGCAAGGGAGTTGCAGAAAAGCCTCATGTTCATCGAGCCGTGAGTCACAACCAATTTTTAAAGCTGTTATAACAAAAAAAAAAGTGTTTGCTTTTTTTTCACAAGTAACTTTAAAAGTGTAGCTTAGAAAGAAAAAAAAAATTAAAAAAAAAATTCAGTAGACACAACATTATTCCTGGATGCTTGTGAATCCTAAACTATATTCATACTTTAGTATTACACATACCTGTGTCATATGCACAGATGAGCTTTAAAATTGTCACATACCATTACCACTTTGCCTTTACTTTTATGTATCATTCCCCTGACTTCCTTACTGCAGGTGTGGGCAAGAAAGCTTTTCCTTTAAAACTTTTCAACAATGGGCATAAAATTCTGCAGCTGAGGTCTTGAAGAATGCAGATGGGTATAGTATGTGTTGGAGCTCGCAGTGTGTATTGACTAACTTTGTTTCTTTTTTTTTTTCTATTATTTATTTTTTTTGCTTTTCTGATATTGTGTTGTTTAAGTGGCTCCTGAGTGTAAAATGTGCTCTGAGGGTGGGCTGTGGGTGGGAAACTCGTGGTGTGTGCCAGGCCAGGGCCTGCCAGCTCCACCTTTGCACGGCCTGGGAGAGCACACTGCGTGGTTGGGTTCCACACCAGACCCACTGGTGGCACAAAGAGCAGTTGTCTGCAAAAACTGTCCAGCACGGCCCTGTTTGGTGATCTCTGGGGTTTGGTACCTCCTGCCCCTTTCTCACAGTAAAACAGAAAGGGGTGGAAAAAACACCAGGTTTTGGCTGCGAGCCAGCCTGTCTGTCTCCTCTTCTCTTCTGGCTGTGCTGCCTCTTTATATGGATGACAGGCCTTGGAGGTTGTTTGGCTCACCAGCACTGTGTTTAACATGGTGTCCTGGATGAATAAATGCTAAAATAGTGCTTGCTGCCACTTAGAAGTGTTCCAGAATATCCTGTTGCCCTCTAAGCTTTTGGTTTTTTTGAGTAAATTTGGGGAGCAGGAGCATCAAGTATTTTAATCTGCATATTGAGGTGAAATGCTCATGCTGACACCTGAGTTCCCTTGGTGTTCTAATGTCTCTTTATTTAAACCACACATGAATTTCAGGAGATGAAACCAGACAAAGGGTGAAGTTTACAGATGATCGTGTTTGCAAGAGCCACCTCCTGGATTGCTGTCCCCATGATATCCTGGCTGGAACAGTAAGTGTGTCCTCTGTCCTAAGGGATTCTGGTGTGGGGAGCTGGGCTGATTGCAATGGGATGAAGTTCAGCAAGGCCAAGAGCAGGTCCTGCCCTTTGGCCACCCCAACCCCCTGCAGCGCTCCAGGCTGGGCACAGAGTGGCTGGAGAGCAGCCAGGCAGAGGGACCTGGGGGGACTGAGGGACAGGAAGCTCAACAGGAGCCACCAGTGTGCCCAGGTGGCCAAGAAGGCCAGTGGGATCCTGGCCTGGATCCAAACTAGCACGGCCAGCAGGCCCAGGGCAGTGACCCTTCCCCTGGACTCTGCCTTGGGGAGGCCACACCTTGAGTGTTGTGTTCAGTTCTGGGCCCCTCAGTTGAGGCAAGAGATTGAGGGGCTGGAGCGGGGCCAGAGAAGAGCAACGAGGCTGGAGAAGGGACTGGATGTGGCTCTGAGTGTCCTCTTAACACCTCCAGGGATAGAGAATCCAACATGTCTTGATCCAACCCCGCTGTGATCACCAGCCCAGGGCACAGAGTGCCCTGGGCTGGTGATCACAGCGGGGTTGGATCAAGGGTTGGTCTTGATAATCTGAGGTCTCTTCAAACCCAACTGAGAAGAGCAACGAGGCTGGAGAAGGGACTGGAGCACAAGTGCTGTGGGGAGAGGCTGAGGGAGCTGGGGGTGTTTAGCCTGGAGAAGAGGAGGCTCAGAGGTGACCTCAGCACTGTCTGGAACTGCCTGAAGGGAAGTTCTGGCCAGGTGGGGGTTGGTCTCTTCTCCCAGGCACTCAGCAATAGGACAAGGGGGCACGATGGGCTCAAGCTCTGCCAGGGGAAATTGAAGTTGGAGATCAGAAAGAAATTCTTTGCAGAGAGAGTGCTCAGGCATTGGAATGGGCTGCCCAGAGAGGGGGTGGATTCCCCATCCCTGGAGGTTTTTCAACTGAGCTTGGCCGTGGCACTGAGTGCCATGATCTGGTAAAGGGACTGGAGTTGGACCAAGGGTTGGGCTTGATGATCTCGGAGGTCTTTTCCAACCCAATCCATTCTGTGATTCTGTGATGTTGGTACATTTCATCTGTACAGGGTGGGTGACTTGTGGGTGAGAGCAGTTACAATCCTGGTTCTGGTTTCTGTGACCTGTCTATGGAAGTGCTGAAGTTGAGAGCTCTTAAAATACACATGAAATGTTTTTTCTCTCACAATCCATTGTGAAGTTGCAAATTTATTTCTTTTTGAGCAGTCTGAGGTGGTCACAGCCTAAAACTTGTCCTGTGTTGGTTCCAAGACTGTAGGTTGGCTGCTGCCTGGGGTGCCCTAGTTCCCTGTTGCATCTTCAGCTTAGCAAGTGTTCCCTTAGCAGCTGCAATAATCCTTGGAGATTCTCAGTCTTCTCTCTCCAACTCATGTTCCCTGCAGCTTTTCATCATTCCTGGTGGGGTGGCAGGTGACATCTCCAGCTGTGGTTGACTGAGCTGGTTGCGTTTTTGTGTCTCTCTGCCCCACTGCTCTCACACAGTTCTCTTTGTGCCTTCTCTGGGAACAGAGCTGGTCAGTGTTCCAAGGTCTGGCTCATGTGCTCCCTCTGAGAGCACAAGGTGATGTGAGCTTTGAACAGTGAGGTGGGTGTTCAGTTTGTGCTCCCAGGTGAAAGCTGCAGCCTGGCCTGGGGAGGAAGACAATGCATGTCTTTTGTCACTGCTGCTGTGTCACACAGTTGCAGGGTGGAGATCATGGAATCATAGAATGGATTGGGTTGGAGGAGACCTCTGAGATCATCAAGTCCAACCCTTGATCCGACCCCACTGTGATCACCAGCCCAGGGCACGGAGTGCCCTGGGCTGGTGATCACAGTGAGGTTGGATCAAGACATGGATTCTCACTCAGTGCCACATCCAGTTTCATCTTAAACACCTCTGGGCAGCCCATTCCAATGCCTGAGCACTCTCTCTGCAAAGAAGTTTTTTCTGATCTCCACCTTCAATTTCCCCTGGCAGAGCTTGAGCCCATCGTGCCCCCTTGTCCTATTGCTGAGTGCCTGGGAGAAAAGACCAACCCCCACCTGGCCAGAACTTCCCTTCAGATGGATATGGGTGTTTGAAATCCATCTTTACCCTCCCTGTTTGCACCAAATACTGTGGTGACTCAGTGTCCATCCACTCACCCAGACTGTTTAAAGATGCTGTGGTTATTTATAGCCCTTCCTTCTGCTCTCTGGGGAGCTGGCTGGACACAGTGGCTCTCCAGGAAAGGGAGGGCTGGCACTGCTGCCCCTGCTTGTGTCACTGCTGCCCCTGCTTGTGTCACTGCTGCCCCTGCTTGTGTCACTGCTGCCCCTGCTTGTGTCACTGCTGCCCCTGCTTGTGTCACTGCCATGGCAGGACTGTGGCAGTTCTGGTACAAAGAGGTGTAGCAAAAGCTGCCTCAGCTCTGAGTGCTCAAACTTTACCTTCTCAGTGGCTGCTTTTGCAGATTAAGATTGGAAGAGCTGAATACCAATCTCTGTGTATTTATTTATTATTTGTTTGAAAATGATACATGTTTTTTCAGGGATTGCTCTATCAGCCTCCAGGTCACCTCTGTTCCATTTTAAAACTTTAAACCTCCTTGTAGGTCACTGTGGTTGAGGTGTATTTTTGGCATGAGATTCTACAACAGTTTTTTGGGGCCCAAAGGCTGTTTTGAGGATGTTTGCTGCCTTCTACCTCTTCAGGCAGGTTTCCAGAAAGAGGGTAAATAGTAAGTTGAAGGGGTTGAACCAAGTGATGTGTGTGACTACTGGAGTTGCTGCCAAAGTCTGAGGTGTTCAGGTGGGTTATGAGTTTCCCAGGGCAGAGAAGCACCTTGAGGAATCAATTTCTCTTGCTTCTGGTGTTTCTTGTCTTGATTGACTTGTCCTTTCCCTCTTGGTGTGGAGTGTGTGGTCAGAAATTGCAGCAGCAGAATGGAATAAAGCTGCTCCTGCACAGGTCATCTCGTGGCTCACACAGGTGGTCTTGTGGTGGCCTTGAAGTGGAGCTCTGCACTGCTGTCTGCAGGTTCCTGGGGGCAAGGACAAGCACTGGTGCCCCAGATCTGTGTGGAAGGAACATGTGATGCCCAGAACAGGAGCAGCATTGCAGCTGTCAGCACGAGCAGCATGGCATGAAACTGAGCTGAGTGATCCTGGGCAGCTCCAGTGGCACCGTGTGGTGCTCCACTAGGGAAGGGCTGTGTGGGCGAGTTGGCCTCAGCTTGGTGGGGTAACATCCATCTCTGGGTGTATTGCTGCAGAAATCAGGGCCTTGGGTCTCCTGGAAACTTCCAACAGATGCTCCAAGCCTCCTGGTGCTGGCTGTGTTGCATCCTCCCCCTGAAGGCATTGCTCCTGCTGCATCCCTGGGGTGTGCAGATATTCCTTGGTGGGAGGCTGATTGGAGGCGAGCAGGAAGCTGATCCCTTGGGGAGCTGTGCTCTGTGAGGTGTGATGGAGTCCCATTCACTGACCTTCAGCTGCAGAGTAAGAGGAGGAGGAGTCCAGGCTGTAAGTAAAGGTCTGGAATATTCCTGAAAGCTGCAGGAGGCCTGTTGCTGTTTGCTTTGTTCAGGTGCACCAGTGTTCCTGGTCATAAGAGCTGTCATTGGAAGTTGGATTGTTCCTGTGATTATTCTCTTTTTGGCCCCAGAAACTTGTCTAAACTTGTCACTAAATAAGCTACAGTGGTTCTCTAAAAGGCCATGGGCTCACTAAAGTGGCATCTCCCAAAATTTTCCTCCTTACCCACAGAGACCAAAGAGAACCACTGTATCTTATTTACAAATGGTAATCAGCCTCTATTTCAGCTCCACTAAGAATTGGAGAGATGAGCCTGAAAGCTGCCCAGGTTGAACACAGCTTGGAAGTTAATTCAGGGAATTAGTTGTGTCCTTGGCTGGGGAATATGACTGAGCTGAAATCTATAGGTTGTAGAGTTGTTTTGTGAGAGGGGGGTCTGTGCTTTCCCTTTTCACTTGGGTGAAACTGCAGCTCCAATCATTATTGAAGAGCCTTCCTCGTGGAGATTTCACTTTATGGTGAGGTGGGGGTTCAGCAGAGAACACAAGAGATACCTCAGAATGTGGACTGCTCAGCAAATGTGAGCAGGACTAATCAGTGACATCTAAATGTCTTCAGTCTGTGTGTGTGTATGAGGTTCAAATCTTCACTCAGGCTCTGCTGTTTCACAAACCAGCCAGTGGTGACTGGAGCAAGTCAGGGTGTCTGAAAAGGGTGAGTGTTTGATGACAGTCCTGCCTGGGAATGAGGGGTACTTTGAGGCAGAAGGGCTGGTGGTCTTACCTCGGGTGGGCAATACCTGTGAAAATCTCCTTGCACTAGAACATCTCAAAGGACATGGAGGAAGTTTTGAGGTTTGTAAGCTGGTGAGACCTGAGTGTTCCCACCCAGGAAACAGTCTGAGGGATTCATTGCCTTTTAACAAAGAGGCTGCACATTGTTGGCTCTTCTGAAGTTTTGGGTTGGAGCTCCTTCCCTGAAATGGGGCTCAGCTTGAAAGAAGAGCTCAGTTAAGAATATTTATCATCTGTGCCAATCACATATCATTATTTTCTCCCTACTTTGAAAAGCAGTCTCAGTAAAATGACCATAAGATGTCACATCACAGAGAGTTATTTTTGTGGTAAAATAACAGTAGCTCTGTGGCATTCTTTGAAGAGGCTTGCCTGAAGATGAACAGGATCAAGCTCTGAAAGTACCAGCATGGGGGTTTTTCTGTAGGCATTACATTTCCACCATTCAGGAGCTCAGCAGGACTACCCTGGTTCCAGTGTCTCTTTCTATAGCCTGTGGCCTCCTGGTTCTGGTAAATTTGAGCAAAATGAAGAAGGCTAAATAGTGGCAAGTCATTCAGAATTTCTTTTTTTGTCTAAAAAAGTAAAGCAAATACCAGGTAACTGCTGCAAACCTGAGTCTCAGCTGGTGGAGTTTGCTTTAGTTGCTTTGCCAAACACTTCATTTTTCACATGAGTGTCCCCAGCTTTAGTTTGTGATGTTCCACAGGGATTCTGTGTTATCCCACTTGCTTTTTCTGCAGTTCACTCAGTTGACACCTGATGTACATGTTCATCTTTGGCCTTCTTGGGCCTGGTGGTGACAGGGAGAGAAGAGGACAGAGGGCTGGGGTGTTCCTTCAGGCAGTGACTGTGCCCTGCCATTCTTACTGTGGCTCTCAATTAGGGCTTTTGTTATTTTGGCTTTCAAAGTGCTGTATTCTTTTTCTACTAGAAGAATAAGGGGAATGTTCTTTGCTGCAAATTGATAATGTTGAAATGCCATTTGTGTGTTTTGAGAGCATAATCAGCTTGGGTTCATGTGCCTGTTAACTACTAGGTTGGGGAAAATAATAAATTTAAATAGCATGGACTGCAGTGGGAGGGAGGGGCAGCACACAAGTCAGAGCTTTCTGGGAAGGGAGATGCTCTTAAGTCTGTCATTAAATGGGCTTATTTTCAGGTCAGCTTTGCTGGGCAGGCTTTAAAGTTCCAGGCTGCAGCTGGGTGTAGGAAGGGGCTGGCAGGAGAATTCAGAGTCTGTTGTTGCTGAGCGTGGAGTTGTGCATTTCTACAGGCTGTGGTCCATATTCCTTTAAGTCCATTTGTTGTTGATAGGAAGCATTCTGTCTCTGTCCTACAATTTGGTTCCTTTCAATGTGTTTTAGGGCTTGTCCTTTCCCAAATGTGCATTTCCAGGTGAGCTTTAATCAGAGTGCAAAGCTCTGTGTTTTGTTACAGCTCCATGATAGGAGGCATTTGCAGTTGGTGCCTGTTGAAGGAAACTCATGTCCCTCACAGCAATTTCTAAGGCAGTGCTGTGACCTAAAGCAGGAGTAGGACTGGACTTAAAACGTTTGGGGTGTTCTAATGTTGTTCCAGGGACATCTAGAAAAGGGGTTCTGGCAGGCATGTGGTTCTTCTGGCTGGTTGTATTACTGACAGGTTAAAAGGAAGCTCTTCATGAAAAGACTTTGCTTTGCAATGATGCAGTTGGCAAGAGCTCAGTATCTGCTGCTGGTTGCCATAGTGGAGGGTTTTACATGAGCTTTTCTCTTTTCCACAGAGAATGGACCTGGGAGAATGTACAAAGATCCATGACTTGGCACTGCGAGCAGATTATGAGATTGCAAGTAAAGAGAGAGACCTCTTTTTTGAGCTGGATGTGAGTATGGAGAAATCTTAGTTCACAGAGTCCCAGACTATTCTGAGTTGGAAGGGGCCCACAAGGACCATCGAGTCCAGCTCTCCAGTCAATGGCCCACACAGGGGATTGAACCCATGACCTTGGCATTATTACAGCCAAGTTTGAACCAACTGAGCTGATCTCAGGGTCTTTGGTGGGAACTGCCTCTTGAAGTTAGTGGGCTGCACAGTGGAACTCAGTGGCCATTCCAGCTCATGATGTTATTTGATGTATGCCCAGTGCAGGATGTGCAGCCCCTTCCTGACTGTCAGCTTGATTGCTGCCTTGAAATTATGAGTAATTATGGCCCTTGCCACCCCCCATTAGCTCACCTAGCTGGGAGGCTGCTCTGGCATTCCTTACATCCCACACCTGCTGCTCTGTGCCAGGTTGCTGTAACCTGGTACCCTGTCCCAGAAGGAGATTTAACATTCAAAGCCTTCTGCTCAGTGGTTTCACTTCTGGCAGATTTAGCTTTCCCTGATGGAACAGGTCAAGGGGAGGAACATTTCTGTCTTCCCTTTTCATGTTATTCCAGTGCTTTTGTCTTTGCACCTGTTGCTCCTACAGTGGCAGTTCCAGTGCAAAGCAGCGTTCCTGTGAGCCTCCCGTGATGTGTCCCAGTCAGGCTCCAGCAGGGCTCAAATGTTGCTTGTTCTGTGAAGTATCATTTGGTTTTTTTTTTTTTGCCTCAAAGCATCTGTTCTTGAGCTTGTTTATGCATTACACAGGGATTGCACAGGTAGCTGTTAGCTGTCAAAGCTGCATCTGGCATGGAGAGAATCTTTATTTCTAATTCTTTGTCTGGTCATGCAGGCCATGGATCACCTGGAGTCCTTCATTGCAGAGTGTGATAGGAGGACAGAACTGGCCAAGAAACGCCTGGCTGAGACACAGGAAGAGATCAGTGCTGAAGTGTCTGCAAAGGTATTGGTCTCTCATTTAACATTGGTTCTGAAAGTCTGTGTGGGAGCACTGGTGCTCTGTTGTCTCTGACACCACTGAGAACTGGTAATTTAGAGCAGTAAATCCATCCCATGGTTGTTGTCTCTTCCCTTAGCAAATGCTCCTGGAGTTTCCTGTGTGGGAATTTGCCTCACTGGGCCAATGCAGGACCTTTCTGAAGCTGATTTTATGAACTCTGTGCTGTCTTGTAAGCCAGAAATGTGCTTCTGTTTGCAGCAGAGCTGATGATGTCCTCTCCATGCCCAGTTTCTGTCTTTGCCAGGTGTTGGTGAATGTGTTGTGATTGACCCTCCAATCCATTTTGTTGGGACTCTTGACTTTTGGAGATTTATGGTCATCTTCCAACACCTGATTTTGTTAAACAGTTTTTTTTAAAGAAAAAGGAAAAGTTGTCCTGCAAGCTTTGTTACGTTTTTGTCTTACTAAAACCAAACTATTCTCTTTAGGCAGAGAAAGTCCATGAGCTGAATGAAGACATTGGAAAACTCCTGGCTAAAGCTGAACAGCTGGGAGCTGAAGGGAATGTTGATGAGTCTCAAAAGATCCTGATGGAAGTGGAGAAAGTCCGAGCAAAAAAGAAAGAGGCAGAGGTATGGAATTGGTTCTCCTGGACTGGAACAGGGGCTGGGGCTGGGCTGAGCTCATGTCACAGCTGGGCTTTTCCTTGAGTGTTGTGTTCAGTTCTGGGCCCCTCAGTTCAGGAAAGAGACTGAGGGGCTGGAGCGGGGCCAGAGAAGAGCAACGAGGCTGGAGAAGGGACTGGAGCACAAGTGCTGTGGGGAGAGGCTGAGGGAGCTGGGGGTGTTTTGCCTGGAGAAGAGGAGGCTCAGAGGTGACCTCAGCACTGTCTGGAACTGCCTGAAGGGAAGTTGTGGCCAGGTGGGGGTTGGTCTCTTCTCCCAGGCACTCAGCAATAGGACAAGGGGGCACGATGGGCTCAAGCTCTGCCAGGGGAAATTGAAGTTGGATATCAGGAAGAAATTCTTTGCAGAGAGAGTGCTCAGGCATTGGAATGGGCTGCCCAGAGAGGGGGTGGATTCCCCATCCCTGGAGGTTTTTCAGCTGAGCTTGGCCGTGGCACTGAGTGCCATGATCTGGTAAAGGGACTGGAGTTGGACCAAGGGTTGGGCTTGATGATCTGGGAGGTCTTTTCCAACCCAATCCATTCTATGATTCCTACCTCTGCCCTGTGTTGCCTGCACCTCCTTTTCCAGTTTCAGCCATGTGCCAGCAAGCAGTTGGGCAGTGGGTGAGAAGCTTTTTAGAAACTTTTCCCTAGTGCAGAGAGCTGTCTGGGGCAGGGAGGGCTTTGTCCTCTGGGGTATCTGGTCACCAGTCCCTTTGCAGGGATAGACTGTCGGGTTAGCTGTGCCCACAGAGTGTTTGTGGGGCACCTCCTTTGTCTGAGGGTGGGGTTTGATTCTTGAAAGCAATTCTTTACAGGGGTATCCCTGGGGAGGGCTGTGATAATGTAAGGCTTCCTTGACACTTGTGTGGGTTTTCTTGCCTCCCTTTAGGAAGAATACCGAAATTCAATGCCTGCATCCAGTTTCCAGCAGCAGAAGCTGCGTGTGTGTGAAGTCTGTTCAGCTTATCTGGGTCTCCATGACAACGACCGGCGTCTTGCTGACCACTTTGGAGGCAAATTACACTTGGGTTTCATTCAGATTCGTGAGAAACTGGATCAGCTGAGGGTAATCCTCTCTATTTTAAACCTTCTCTTTGTAGTTTCAAAGACATTGAACACTTCTATTAAATTAATACCGAATTCTTTGCAGAGTGCTTGTAAAAGCTCAGAATCTTTCAGTTACAGAATCCCTGAAACTTCAAATGGAGATTAGTTTAGCCTTGTCTGGGGTTCTGTTCTATCCTTCTGGATAACTAAGTATGTATCCTCAGAATTAGTCAAACCAGAGCACTGCTGTCCCTTATTCACAGAAATAAACCACAGAATCACAGAGTGTTTTGAGTTGGAAGGGACCCACAAGGATCATTGAGTCTAACCCTTAAGTCAATGGCCCATACAGTGGATTGAACACATGACCTTGGCATTATTACAGCCAAGTTTGAACCAGCTGAGCTAATCTCATTCCTGAGAGCATTGGTACAGTCACCTGTATTTTACTCTCTGATACGGTTGAAATTTGTCACTCTTCATTTTTCGACTTTGAGGCCTCTTAACAAAATGTTTGAACTGAAGTTTCACAGTGAAAAAGGTCTGGAGTAGCTGAGGTCAGTAGGAGTTTTCTGAAGAGGTTTGTAGTGGGTTGTGTTACTGGCCTTGCTTGCAAGGAGAGACCTTTAGCCTGCTGGAGCAGGAGCTGTGATTCCTGTGCCTCACTCAAGTCACCTCACTCAAGTCAAGTCACCTCACTCAAGTCAAGTCACCTCACTCAAGTCAAGTCACCTCACTCAAGTCAAGTCACCTCACTCAAGTCAAGTCACCTCACTCAAGTCAAGTCACCTCACTCAAGTCAAGTCACCTCACTCAAGTCAAGTCACCTCACTCAAGTCAAGTCACCTCACTCAAGTCAAGTCACCTCACTCAAGTCAAGTCACCTCACTCAAGTCAAGTCACCTCACTCAAGTCAAGTCACCTCACTCAAGTCAAGTCACCTCACTCAAGTCAAGTCACCTCACTCAAGTCAAGTCACCTCACTCAAGTCAAGTCACCTCACTCAAGTCAAGTCACCTCACTCAACAAGTCACCTCACTCAACAAGTCACCTCACTCTACTCACTCACTCTACTCACTCTACTCACTCTACTCACTCTACTCACTCTACTCACTCTACTCACTCACTCTACTCACTCACTCTACTCACTCTACTCACTCTACTCACTCTACTCACTCTACTCACTCTACTCACTCTACTCACTCTACTCACTCACTCTACTCACTCACTCTACTCACTCACTCTACTCACTCACTCTACTCACTCACTCTACTCACTCTACTCAACTCACCTCACTCTACTCAACTCACCTCACTCTACTCAACTCACCTCACTCTACTCAACTCACCTCACTCTACTCAACTCACCTCACTCTACTCAACTCACCTCACTCTACTCAACTCACCTCTACTCAACTGAACTCTACTCACTCACAGTTTGTTGAGGTCATTGCCTTGACTGAGGAAAATGAGAACCTTGATAGAGAACTTGAGTAGCACATAAGATGCAGTGAAATAGTTCTTTGCCCTGCTGTGGGGATGGTCTCCCTGCAGATCTCTGACCTGTTAACTGTATGTCTGAAATATGATGTGGACTGATTTTGTTTTCTAGAAAACAGTGGCAGAAAAGCAAGAGAAGAGAAACCAGGATCGTTTGAGGCGGAGAGAGGAGAGAGAACGAGAGGAGAGGCTGGGCAGGCGGTGAGTGGAGCCTGACAGCTGGCCTGGGAAAACTGGTTGTGAATTGTCTGATTCTTTTGTACCTGAGCATTGCAGGAATAGAGTATGTGCTGCTGGATGCTGTGTGAGCACCTTGGGATTCAGTTAATGATGGAAACACATGGAAAAACTTCCACCATAGAATGTATGTGTATTGTTTTAACCTTTATTGTGTGTCTGAAAGATGGGAGCTCCCTGCAGTTTTCAGTCATATATAGGTCTAGTCCATGTCTTTGGGAATCTGAATCTGCATAAAATACCCTCATCCAATGCATCTGAGTGGGAAAGTTTATGATGAGTGAGGACTAGGTCTGCACAAAAGGGTCATGCAGAAATTCCCTGGACAGTCCTCCACACTTCTAGGCTTGGAGGTCACAACATTGTGGACCTGGTATCCATGAGCCAAATGGTGGGCTGCTTGTCTTGCTCCCAGACTTTGTACAGTAACAGTGAGGTGCTTTTGGCACAGCTTTGGCAAACACTTCCCAAGGGATCCAAGGGGTCCCAAGGAGTGACTGTTCCTGGTGGTTACGGCCATGTGTGTCACCTTCTGCTCAGAAGTAATTCCTGAGCAGTGGGAGTGGCTGGAATGTTGGTGTTCTCAGGACAAGCTCTTCTGCTTCTTGCCAGCTGAACTGGAAAAACAATGTCTCTGGACTTGAACTGAAGAGGCATCTTGTGTGTAAACAGCTCAGTTAAACAGCCTGTGTAGGGAGGGTGGTTATTTGCAGGGGTCAGGCAGAGGAAGTGGCTGGGTAGGAATGGTGTTCTCATTGTCACAGCACCTCCCCAGTTACCTTTTGTGTTTCTCCTCTCGTACTTCTTGCATTGAAAGAACCCACATTGGCCCTGGAGAGCTCTTTTTGACTTGTGGTGTCATCTGAGGTGTTTGTCTGGTGTTTGTCTGAGGTTATTCTGGCTATAATTGCTGGAAGTGCTGACAAATAAATACCAGAGTGGAAGCAGCTCAGGGATTTTAGTGTATAATGAAGATGTAAGCCCCAAATTGTTGTGCATTACAGGTATTATTATATCAGTTAGGGTGTTTTATGTGGGTTTTCTCTCTGTGGGTTGCCTGGTGGGATATGAAGTGCCAGTTTGTGCTGCAGCTTTCTGCTGAACAGCACCTTATGGAGAGCCTCACACCCTTCTGGTATCCATGCAAGACTGCCAGTAAATCAGTTAATTCTGGGAGCTGTGGAATCTGGAACTAGCTGAAGAGTGCAGGACTTCATCAGAAGGGACTGCTGTTGCTGCTGCAGTGGTCAGAGAGGTGGAAGTGTCTTCCCATGCAGCTGTTTCATGACAGGCTCTTTCAGACCCACAGCAGGACTGACTGACCTGGACTCAGTTTGACTCCGTGGTCCCTTTTCTTCCTGGAGGTCATTTCTGTGTGAAAACAGTCAACAAAATTGCCTTCAGGAGGAATCCTCTGGATCTCTTAGTTGATCCACTTATTCCCAAAATGCTGGTTTTCTTCCTTCTGTGATGTGTCTGGAGTTTTGGTTTTGTGGGTTTCTTTTAAAAAGCCAAACCCTCAGTTCTTGAACATTAAGGAGCCTTTTGTATTCATAGGTAGTTCATCTATGGCTGCACCTGATGAGTGGGTTCAAAGGCAGCTTTTGAATGTTTATTTAAGCCTTTAAATATGAAGGGTTTAAGAACTGCATTCAGTTGGCTTAAAGTCTGAGTTCTTGCTCTCTCCCTGTGTGACACTGCCTGGAGGCTGTGGCTGGCTCTGTGTGGGGACACCGTGTGCTCCCCTCTGCTCAGGTGACACAAACACTTGTTATGAGGGAGCCAGGAGTGCCTCACAGAGGAGGTCAAGTTAATTGCCTCTTCAAAATGAGAACTTGACCCAAAGGAGGACAATAGTTTTCCCAGTGGACTTGGTGTCAGAACTGAGGTTACATCCCAGATTTCTCAGCTTCTGGGAGCTGTGCACACCATACTCACAGGGACACTTCTCCCATCAAAAACTTAGTGACTTCTACCACTTTTCAAACACCTTCTCTTATTCAGAGCTTGATACTTTAAGGAACCACAGGAAATGTGTTTCCTTTGTAACTCCTCCTGTTGTATCCTCACTCTGAGCATCTTCATGGTGTTACTCAGAAAGAGTGTGAGTTGGCTTTGGGAACTGTGATATACTCTGGTGAAATTCTGCCTCTCACAGCTGGTATTAATTTGTCAATAAACTGTGATTACCCATAGGAATGAGTGACCTGGATTGTCACAGTAGTGGTGAATAAACACAAGTTGTTTGGTGTTGTTGGTGTTGGGTACCCAGTAATCTTGGGAGACTGGAATTCTGTGGAGAGGTGGCATGCTTGGAAGTGCAGCCCTCAGTGTTTGCTTCCAGAGTACACCACCAAGTCTAGTGGAGTTGCCAAATGGATTTCCTTTCTGTTGGAGTCCACAAAAAACAGATTATGAAACTCAGCACAAAGTCTGTGGTACAGGGACCAGAAAGAGGAAAAAATAAATAAAACAGATATGCTCCTCTGGACAGCAGTCTTCTCTTGTCTGTTGCTGTATACTAATTCAGGCTAGTAAGGAAAGTGCTGTTTTGTTGGATACTCCCTGAAATCTGTCTCTAGGGAGTGATTACCAGGAGGTTTTTGTGCACACTCCTGCTTGGATCATAGGTGGGGAAGGGCAGCCAGGTCTGCAGGGGATGTGGGAGGGCTTTGTGCGCACTGGTGGTTCAGAATAAAGTGATCAGGAGGAAAAGAACATCAAGAACTTGGAGCAATTACAACCACCAAAAAAATTCATCTGCCTGCCAGGCAGCTCCAGGAGGTCCTGCTGCTCTGTCAGGTTCTGTTAGGTGGGAATGGAGGTGTGTGGTCATTGCCTTGCTCTCCTGGTTTATCAGCTTTTCCTTCACCTGGGCATGTGTGTTGCTGCCTCAGTGCATGGTTGGTTTGTAGACTCTAAGTTCAGCTCCACCTTGTTTACAGTCCTACCTGAATTCCTTTCTAAATTTGGTTTGTTTTTTTTTGCTTTCTGCTGTGACTGAACAATCCCATTTCATTGTGAAGAAATGTCAGTGCACATTAATTTTCTTAATCTTGTCTTACCCATGTATGGTTTTAAATGGTGTTACTGAAACAGATCCTTCTCTGTTGCTTCTTAAATTTGTGTAGCTTCCAGTCACAGCTGCTGCAGTGCCAGGGGTGTAAATGGACCCCCTGTGAGTCTCTGTGCAGTGGGGAGCAGTTACAGGAGTGTCTAAGTCACTACACAGGGAGATCAGCCACTTCTTAATTAAAGCAAAACAAGATGTGACATTTTGGTATGAGCTGGCTCTGAAATGTGGCCACAGAGGAAGAGGGAGGGCACATCCTCCACGTGCTGTGGTTTTTTTAAGTGGTGCTGAGTAATGGTGCTGCAGGAGTGGAGAGAACTGTGACGTTATTTATGACAGCAGTGAGCTGAGAGAGCCTCACAGGAGCTCTGAAGCCATGGAAGTGTGAGAAAAAATAGTGAGGCCTGGATTATTCCTCTCAAATGCTTTTTAAGTCTGGGATGAAGGATTTTCATTTATCTCTGTCACTTGTCAGTAATAGTTCTTCCTCTTTGGCTGTGTCCCCTCTTTTGGTTCATCTTTCCCAAACAGGGATAAAATATTGATGCAAATTTCCCTCTAATATTTGTTAAACAAATACAATGAGTGAAAAAATGTTGTTTTCTCTTTATTAGAACCTTTTAAATTACAACTGCCTCGAAAAGAACCAAAATCAGGAATGTGTCAAGTGTCTTTCTGACTGGAGAGTGGCAGCTCTCTAAAGAGTTGATTCAGCTGATGTTGTTAGACTGTAGGGGATAAAGGATATATAACAAATGTGCACAGCAGACTTGGAAAAGTTCATTGTGGTGCTTTATCAGCAGAGACTGAACTGGTTGCTAGACCTTTTCTGTTGTGACAGGAAGCTCTGCAAGCAGAAACCTGTTTCCACAGAGTTCTTCATTTTCTGACAAATTCTCACTGTCCACAAAATTGCAGCTAATTAAAGGTTTTAATGGCAAGCTTTTTTTAAACTGACACGTTACTTGGGGTATTGTGTGTTCCTGTGAGGAGCTGCCAGTGTGGATGAGTTTTTCTACTGAAAAGCCACTGGCTGTGTCTTACCTTCTCTCACTTAACTCTCCTCTTTGTTTTAGGTCTGGATCAAGAAATAGAGATCGTCGAAGGTGAGTGCCCAGTTCTGCAGTTCTCCCAAATGCCTGTTTGTGTTCATGTCTAACTGCTGAGGTTTTTCCTGGGTCTCACAAATTCAGTTCTGTCAGTGCCTCAGTCTCTGTTTTGCTCCCTTAAAAACTGGGAATCACAGAGTGGGCACCTCAGTGGTGTCACTCGCTGGGCTGTAAAGCAGGTGCTGAGCAGCCTGCTCAGGACAGGTCTGTGTGCTCCAGTGTGAGTCCAGCAGTGTTCTCGATGCCTCTCAATAAATACCTGATATACTTCCAGAGTTTTAATGTCTGAAATACTTAGAATCATAGAATCATAGAATGGATTGGGTTGGAAAAGACCTCTGAGACCATCCAGTCCAACCCTTGGTCCAACTCCAGTCCCTTTACCAGATCATGGCACTCAGTGCCACGGCCAAGCTCACTTTAAAAACCTCCAGGGATGGGGAATCCACCCCCTCTCTGGGCAGCCCATTCCAATGCCTGAGCACTCTCTCTGCAAAGAAGTTTTTTCTGCTCTCCAACTTCAATTTCCCCTGGCAGAGTTTGAGCCCATCGTGCCCCCTTGTCCTATTGCTGAGTGCCTGGGAGAAGAGACCAACCCCCACCTGGCCACAACTTCCCTTCAGGCAGTTCCAGACAGTGCTGAGGTCACCTCTGAGCCTCCTCTTCTCCAGGCTGAACACCCCCAGCTCCCTCAGCCTCTCCCCACAGCACTTGTGCTCCAGGCCCTTCTCCAGCCTCGTTGCTCTTCTCTGGACATGTGTAATGCCTCAGATGTGAAAATACTGATTCAAGATTAAAACTCCCCCATCTCTGGGAGGAGCTTGCCTTAAATGGTATGGCAGCATTGTGTGTCATCATGGACCTGGAGATCTCTGGACGGCTTTTCTTTGACACACTTCTAGTTTTTAGAGCAGGCTGAAACAAAGCTGCTTCTAAGCTGCAGGACTTTCACAAGGGAGACCCTCTTAGGGTTGATGCCCTAAGAGAACCCAAAAACAGGACTCTGAGGCAGGTTAATATGGGATAAGATAAAAAGGTAGATTCTGTAATGTCTAGGCTTAGGGCTTTTGGGAATACATGATGACATCTTCCCCCCTTAACACTGATTTCCATGGTTTTTATAATATTGCCCACCCAACCCTTACTTTACACATCTCTCGGTCCAGCCCTGGTCCCAATCCCTGTTCCCACCCCTTAGGATTTGGGTCTGGGGTCATTGAGACCTCCTCTTCATCATTCCTCCTCTCCTTCGGGCTTTTGGAGTTCTTCCAGTGTTCTTAGAGTCCAGGTTGTTGGTTCATGTTTATGTTTCATTCTGTAGGCCTTCTGATAGTTTTCTGTGTTCTACCTTGAAAACAAGACTAAATAACTAAAAGAATTTGAGCTACTGATCTGTGGTAGGGGTTAGGATATATAAACAATGAACTTAAGCTGTTACAAATATGAACACACTACATTTGCTTTTTTACTACAGTTACAAGTACTTCTAAAATCTATAAAAATCAAAAAATCAAAAATCGAAAACCCCTTTGGTATGAGGGTCATGGTAATTTCACAGGCCACTTACTTTGGCTTCTTTTCTACACTGTGAGTGAGGCAGAGTTATAAGCTCTGCCCTGGCCCTTGGCATGTGCTTACAGAGATGGTGGGAGCTTGTTACAGGAGCTTCCCAGGAACTGCGGGTACCCCTTGGCACTCTGTGGTGGCACAGGGCGCGGGAGGGCGGGGGGCGCTCTGTGTGTGTGGCTGGGGGTGAGCGCTGATGCCCTGGATGTTTGTTCCTGGGGAATGCCCGCGGGCTGTGCAGATCCGAGGCCCTGCCTGTGTCCCCAGCGTGACCCAGTCCCTGTTCCCTGCAGATCGCGGTCCCGGGAGAGGCGGCGCCGGCGCTCCAGGTCGGCGTCCCGGGAACGGCGGAAGTCGCGCTCCCGGTCCCGCGACCGGCACAGGCGCCACCGGAGCCGCTCCCGCAGCCACAGCCGAGGGCACCGCCGCGGCTCCAGAGACAGGAGCTCAAAACACAAGTATGTATTGCCAGCAGGAGTGCTTGTGCAGGGGCCCCGGGCTCACAGAGAGCCCCTGTGCCAGCGCCTGGGCCAAAGCAGGATTTCCCAGTGGCCTCACCCCAGGGCAGGAGCTGGACAGTGAGATCCCAGCTGACAGCAGAGTCCAGGACATTCCCTGGGGTTCCCGGGAGTTCCCCGATTTGCAGTGCTGAGCCTTGAGCCACTCCTGGTGTTCTTGTCTGAGAAGGAGCACCAAAGTCTGTCTGAGCTAACTGAGCCTCCCCAGGCCTGTAAAAGCCAAGTGACTGAGAGGCAGTTTTCACATTAGATTTATGCTGTTACATTCTGCTTCCCAGATTCCTTCTCTCAGTGCATGGGGAGGGAAGTGTATGATCTGGGATCTTGGGGGAGTCTTCTGTTAGAAGGCTGCTTGAGAGAGAGAGAGACATAATTCTTTAGGAATCAGCAGTGGAGGGAGGGAAAAAGGAATGCAAGAGGAGTATATCATTCTCCTGTCACTGAGGAGAAGCACCACAGTCCAAAGAAGGGCTTTAAGTCTCTTGTGAAACTCAGCAAAACAGCCTCTGTCTTGGAGGAGGGATGAGGTGAGGGTGCAGGGGTATTAGGAATACTGAATGGAATCATGTTTCCTTACAGCCCTTCTAAGCCCAGCAGCAAGTCTGTCTCCAGGTGCTTGCTGAAGTTAGATCTGGCTTTTTTTAAATATTCCTGATTAACAGGGGAGTGCTTTTAGCACTGTCTCCCCTGATTAGGCATCAGCACTCGAGTACAACTGTAGAAACAAACCTACTGTTGTGTGTCTTGTGTCACTTCAGCTGAGGGGTAAGAACAGCTTTAGAGATCCCTGATGAAGGGGAGGGAAATAATGGTCTGAAAAATAAGTCTGTTAATAATTGAGGGGGGGTGTAAATACTGTTGATTCTCCAATGGCTGAGATACTAAAGTGCTTTTTTAAATCTGTCTTGAACATGAAAAATAAAGAAAAGAAGTTTGGACAATTAGGAAGTGAGGAAGATCCTGTAATAACTATTACTAAAGAGCAGGTAAGGGATTACTTTGGAACCCTTGATCACATCCAAACCAGCCCATGGAGGTTGCAGGGGGATTGGCAGCTGACACACCTGCACAGAATTACTGAGGACTGGGCAGAGGCCAGGACCAGTTTGAGAAAATAAAGCAAAAACAAGAAGACAGACAAACTGTTTCCTGAAAAAGTGTAGCTTCTGTTTTCACTGAGAGAATTAAAGAATCCAGCCCTCAGGGTCTGCTGGTCTGAGGTCTCACTTGCAGGATGAAACAGGGAGCATGTCACAGGATCAGGACATCTCAGGGCAGGAGGACTGCAGGGAGCAGGTGCTGTTGTGAGAACAGGAAAGGAGTTAATGACATCAGACAGACAGAGGTTAAGTGGCACAATGTAATGAAAATTAAATGGGTCTTGTGACACCAGAGGGCTGTGAGGTTTTGATCTATTGACTGTGCAGTGTTTTCACACCTTACAGTCAACAGGAATGCAAGCTAGAACCTCTGAGGTACCTGCCAGGTCCTCCTCTTGTGACTGTAAAGAAAAACCTGTGTACTGAGCCTTGGGGTAAAACGTGGGAGCCTCTGTCAAGCTCTGAAGGGGACATGAAGGGCTGCTAGAGCTCCCTCAGGATCAGCTCCTTGGGAGTTCTGCTATTCCATAAGCTGGCAGGCATCACACAAGAAGCAGCCTTTCAGATTGGACCTGGTATGGAGCCTTCTGCTTCATTCTGTGTGGGCTGACACAGGGAAGAGCTGCTGAAAATGTGTCGCTGTCACTCGGGCAGGCTGTGGAAAGCTGTGGAATATAAATCTGTGTCATCCTGGCTTTGAACCCAGGATGCTGCCAAGGCCAGCATTGGCCAGGATGCAAAATGAAAAGCCCAGGGCTGAGGGAGCAAAGAAGCCAGCTGGTATTTAAAGCATTTGAGCAGAAAGCCACTGGTTTAAGGGGTAATGAGAAACTGCTCTGGAAGGCACAGACAGAGCTGAGTCAGAGACCAGGGAAAAATTGCAGGTGCTTTAGTGTGGCCCAGGGAAGACCTGAGAGAGCCCCTGTGGCAACAGCTTGAAAGGCTCACTGTGAGGAAGGAGTGACAAAGGCTCTGGGGAGCACTCGGTGCTCCAGAGCTGGCATTCCCTCCCGGAAACCCCACGGAGAGCCCAGAGCTGCCCCGTGGGGCACCCCACACTGAGCACCCAGGCACGTCCTGTGCTGCCCCACAGCCCTGCCAGGGAAAGCTGGTGGTACCCGGGGGGGAGAGGCAGGTCTGGGGTGAGGGGCTGATAGGCACGGTTTGCTTTGTGCTTCAGATCTTCCAGAGATCGGTCTTCGAGGGAGAAGTCCCGAGACAGAGAGAGGAAAGAGAAGAGCTCCTCTGAGAGGCGGCACGAGAGCACAAACGGCAAATCTCGTTCCAAGAGGTCAGAAGAGAGAGAAGCTGGCGAGATCTGAACTCAAAACGATCTGTGTTGCACTGTAAATAGTCTGATAAACATTCTACACAAAGCCTAAATTTCCCATTTATATTTACTGAATACAACTCATCTTTTGTAGTTTGGGGTTTTTATTGTTTGGCAGATAGCAGTGAGTTTGTAGAGACACAAGAGTTACGTACTGTTTAACAGGATTTCTGTTTTAGTAGGAATAAATAAATCTGGATGGATGGCTTTGAGCCCAGGCCAGTGTGGACACCCTGTGTTTGTCCTGAGAGTGGCTGGGGCCGTGCTGTGCCTGGAGCCCTGAGCTGCCCTCACCTTTGTAATGCTTCAGCCCTTCCCAAAAGACCTCCCTGACCCTCTGTGAGCACACCAGTAGTGCTGGTTCTCACTTTATTCTATTTTTCCTTCTGTTTATATATGTTAAACGAAAATCCAGACTTTTTTAAAATTCCTTTTAGTGCTTAGTCACCTCATTTTTATGTCTCCAGCACTGGAGAGTTGCCTCACTTGACTGAGACAGATAAAGTTTGGCCCTGGTTTATTCTAAGAGGTGTGAGCATGACCAGATGAGCTGGAGCACGTTCCCAAGGAGGCTCAGGCCTGGTTTGAGTACCTGTGCAGGTCAGAGAGGGGTGTGAGGGAAGCAGTGGCAGCGCTGGGCTGGGCTCCCCTCTGGAGGGCAGAGCCGCAGCTCCTCTCGCTGTTACCGGCCCTGGCGCTCCTGCCCAAGGACACGGGCGGTGTCCCCGCGGGTGGCGGGGGGTCCCGGCCCGGCACCGAGCCCACCGTGTCCCCTCCATGTCCCCTGGGTGTCCCCGCCGGGCTCCGGCTGTGCCGGCCCCGCCGCCTCGGCCTTTTTGGGCCTTGTGCGAGCGCAGCGCGGTTGGCGCGCCGAGCCGGGCGCTGCTCGTTGGCTCGGCAGGTTCATTAATTAATTAATCACGGCCATTAATTGCCGTCCCGCGGGCGCTGTCAGGGCCGTGCCCGGCGCTGCCCCCTCCCCACGCGGCCCCCCGGTGTCAGTCCCGCTGCATGTCCCCCTGCCCTGCCCTCCCGGCCCTCCCGGCCCGTTTTTACAGCCAATTCCGCGGTTTCACGTGTTGTTTTTGTAACTCCGCGCGGGCCGCGGGCGCGCTCGGGGCTGCCCGTCGGCGCCTGCGGCTGTTGTGTCCCCGCGGTTCTGAGCGCATTAAAGATCTGTGTTTGTGGCTCCCGCTGCTGCCCGGACTCGTTTGTTGGGGGGGCCCCGCGGGCACCGGCACCGGCACCGGCACCGGCACCGGCACCGGCACCGGCTCCGCGCCGGCCGGAAGCGGCCGCTGCGCCATGACGCCACTTCCGCCATGCGGCGGGGCATGGAGGCGGAAGTGACGGCGGCGGCGGCGGCGGGTGAGTGAGAGCGGGGCGGGGGCCGGGCCGGGGGACCCGGGGCAGGCCGGGAGCACCCGGGATAGGCCGGGAGCACCGACAGCTCCTGCCGCCCCCCGAGGCACGAGAACTGGCCCCCCGCCTGTCCCCGCTGTCCGGGCGGTGCCGCCGGCCCCGGGAGCGCGGGCCCAGGTGCAGCCACAGGGCCGGGCCGGTGGGACCCGCGGCCGTCGGCGCCTCCAGCAGCGCCTGGCCCAGCCCCGGGTGCTGCCCCGGCCCCGGTTACTGCCCCAGCCCTGATCACTGCCCCAGCCCCGATTACTGTCCCGGCCTCGGGTGCTGCCCCGGCCCCGGTTACTGCCCCAGCCCCGGTTACTGCCCCGGCCTTGGGTGCTGCCCCGGCCCCGGTTACTGCTCTGGTTACTGCCCCAGTCCGCGTGCTGCTCCTGCCCCGGTTACTGCCCCAGCCCCGGTTACTGCCCCAGTTACTGCCCCAGCCCCGGTGGCTGTCCCTGTCCCGGTTACTGCCCCAGCCCCGGTTACTGCCCCAGTTGCTGCCCCAGTCCCGGTTGCTGCCCCTGTCCCGGTTACTGCCCCAGCCCCGGTTACTGCCCCAGTTACTGCCCCAGCCCCGAGTGCTGCCCCAGCATCTGTGACTGCCCCAGCCCCGGTGGATGCCCCGCTGGGCCGGGAGTGTTTCCAGGTCCAGAATTGCCCCCAAACCGCGGTGGGAAGCCCGGGACAGAATTCGCTCCCGTTCTCAGAGCGCAGGAGCCGCCCGGGTCGCTCCGGTTGCCCCGCGGATCCCGAGCCTGGGGCTGTGCTCGGGTCACTCAAATAGGAGAGACCCCCGATCTCTGCAGGGCTTGGAACTCAGAGGGTTAAACTCACAGGGTTAAACTGCCGGCCCTCAGCAGCCCACGAGCCTGCTCTGCGGAAAGGAAAGTGCTGTGGTGTGTTCAACTCTGACCTCATTTCCAGCCTGTTTTTCCCCTTATTTTGTAAGGCAGGAGCCTCCAAGCCTAACTTGCCTCTCCCAGGCACTCAGCAATAGGACAAGGGGGCACGATGGGCTCAAGCTCTGCCAGGGGAAATTGAAGTTGGAGAGCAGAAAGAAATTCTTTGCAGAGAGAGTGCTCAGGCATTGGAATGGGCTGCCCAGAGAGGGGGTGGATTCCCCATCCCTGGAGGTTTTTCAACTGAGCTTGGCCATGGCACTGAGTGCCATGATCTGGTAAAGGGACTGGAGTTGGACCAAGGGTTGGACTTGATGATCTCAGAGGTCTTTTCCAACCCAACTGAGAAGAGAAGAGCAACGAGGCTGGAGAAGGGACTGGAGCACAAGTGCTGTGGGGAGAGGCTGAGGGAGCTGGGGGTGTTCAGCCTGGAGAAGAGGAGGCTCAGAGGTGACCTCAGCACTGTCTGGAACTGCCTGAAGGGAAGTTCTGGCCAGGTGGGGGTTGGTCTCTTCTCCCAGGCACTCAGCAATAGGACAAGGGGGCATGATGGGCTGAAACTCTGACAGGGGAAATTGAAGTTGGAGATGAGAAAGAAATTCTTTGCAGAGAGAGTGCTCAGGCATTGGAATGGGCTGCCCAGAGAGGGGGTGGATTCCCCATCCCTGGAGGTTTTTAAAGTGAGATTGGCCGTGGCACTGAGTGAGAATCCACATGTTGATCCAACTCTGTGCCCTGGGCTGGTGATCACAGTGGGGTTGGATCAAGGGTTGGATTGATGACCTCAGAGGTCTTTTCCATCACAATCCATTCCATGACTCTATAAGTGCAGGGAGCAGGGGGTGGCCTGGCCTGCAGGGAGGGGCAGGAACCAGCCCCCAGCACTGGGCAGAGCTGGGCCCTGCTGGAGGGGCTGCCCTGGGGGCTCCCTGGGGCTGGAATGGCCTGGAGTGACCTTTGCTCTGTGTGAGACAGAAAAACTAAAATCCCATTTCTTGGAGGACAGAAGGGGTTTGTCTCAGAGGTGGCTGACAGGTGGCAGGGGAAGGCTGTTGTTTCGTGGAATCACAGACTGGTTTGCGCTGGGAGGGACCTTAAAGCCCATCCAGTGCCACCCGCTGTCATGGGCAGGGACACCTCCCACCAGCCCAGGGTGCTCCCAGCCCTGTCCAACCTGGCCTTGGACACTCCTTGAAGGAGCAGTTTTGTGCTGCCATAAACCCCTCCAGGCTGTGCAGGAAGGGCCCAGTGGGCAGCACAGGTTGTGACCTGTGGGACAAGTGCCCCACTTTAAAATGGCCTTTCTGTTGTCTTTTTATAATAAACCCACATGAAATGACCACAGCCTTTTCCAGGGGGGTTCCATGCATGGAGATCTCCCCAGAATCCCTCTTTTTTGGTCTCTGGCAGTGGGGCAGGTCACTGTGCTTCTGAGGCAAGAGGGGAGGCCCCTGGGCAAGGTGGGGCTGTCCCTGGGACAGGTTGGGGTGTCCCTGGATGAGGTGGGAGGTCTCTGTGAGAGATGGAAGGTCTCTGGGAGAGTTGGGGGTGTTCCTGGGTGATGTGGGGGTATCCCTGGGAGAGGCTGAGTGTCCCTGGATGAGGTAGGAGGTCTCTGGTAGAGACAGAAGGTCTCTGGGTGAGGTGGGGGTGTCTCTGAGTGAGGTGGGAGATCTCTGGGAGAGATGAAAGGTCTCTGGATGCAGTGGGGGTGTCCCTGGATGAGGTGGGAGGTCTCTGTGAGAGATGGAAGGTCTCTGGGTGAGGTGGGAGGTCTCTGGGTGAGGTGTGGGTGTCTCTGGGTGAGGTGGGGGTGCCTCTGGGTGAGGTGGGAGGTCTCTGGGAGAGGTGGGGTTGTCCCTGGATGAGGTGGGGGTGTCCCTGGGAGAGGCTGAGTGTCCCTGGATGAAGTGGAAGGTCTCTGGGTGAGGTGGGGGTGTCTGGCTGAGGTGGGAGATCTCTGGTAGAGATGGAAGGTCTCTGAGTGGGGTGGGGGTGTCTCTGGGTGAGGTGGGAGGTCTCTGGGAGAGATGGAAGATCTCTGGGAGAGATGGAAGGTCTCTGGGTGAGGTGGGGGTGTCCCTGGGTGAGGTGGGAGGTCTCTGGGTGAGGTGGGAGATCTCTGGGAGAGATGGAAGATCTCTGGGTGAGGTGGGAGGTCCCTGGATGAGGTGGGAGGTCTCTGGGTGAGGTGGGGATGTCTCTGACGTGGGAGGTTCAAACACTTCACTGGCTGCTACCCTGGGATTGTCACAAGGGGTCTGCAGCAGCCAGTGAGGGCGAGTGGCTTGGATCCAGCAGAGCTGCTGAGCCCTGGGATGGGACCTGGCTGCCGTTTCTGCAGCTCAGTTGTTATTACTGGCCTGACCTATAATCAGTTCCACACAGTTTTCATGCTGTTCTTCATCTCAGGGTTTTGGTCTCATGGAAGAAACACTGGGTCATGTTTTCCTCTTCCCTAAACTGAGTTTCTGTATTTGAAACCCTGACTGTAGTGAAAACTGCCCTGGAGCAGAGGAGTTTTCTCCCACAAATGCCAAATATCTCCCATTCCAAGGTGGTTGTGCTCTGGGGAGTTGCTGGTTCCCTTGCTGTGGGTGCTCTGTGGCACGTGCTGTGTCTGCACCCAGGTGTCGCTTCAGAAGGACTGAAGCTTTGAAGAGACCTGTGTTAACAGAGGTTGAACAGCAAGAGTGAGGGCAGGGGAAAGGACAGCTCCAGCAGAACCACAGCATTCCTGAGTGGTTTGGATTGGAAGGGACCTTTGAGCTCTTCTCATTCTATCCCTGCCATGGGCAGGGTCACCTTCCACTATCCCAGGTTGCTCCAAGCCCTGTCCAGCCTGACCTGGGACACTTCCAGGGATGGAGCAGCTGCAGCTTCTCTGCCCAACCTGTGCCAGGGCCTCATCTGCCCCCTTGGTGGGGTTTGAGTCCTTACAAAGGGACATGACAGGAGCAGAGGTGCCCCAGAGTCAGACGGTGCAGGTGACCCAGCAAAGCAGTAAACTCAAGTGCAGGGAGCAGCCTGAGTGTCTTTGGGAAGGCAAAGCTCCTATGGGGGGAATCTTACATGTTGTTTGCTCTTGTCTGGACCCTGATGTAGGTGGGAGTGCAGGAAAGGAAACACATGAGCCAAGACTGAGTGTCACAGGAGGTGACTGGCTGTGGAGTTTGCTGCAGTGCCACACATGGGGTCAAAGCCCAGCAATCTACTTGTGGAAAACAGCTGTGATGGGAATAGGACATCTTATTCAGAGCAAATCTTGACTGTTTTGTCATTACTGATTGCAGCTTGGGGCTTACAGCACTTTCTGGTTGAGGGGAAGGGAACCTGTAAGGTGCTTAAAACAAGCAAACAAACAGAACAAAACCAGCCAAATGCCGTGTTTATATTCCTGAAATGGCCAGTCACGACCTGGTTTCATCCTTCTGTGAAAGATACAAACCTGCTGAACATCAAATCCAAGTTAGGATATATTGCTAGAAGTTTTCCAGGAAGAACTGCTGCCTGGTGACATTACAAATGCTGTGACTGGTGTTTTGTGGGTGGAAAATGAGTTAAACCTTCCATCACTCTGATCCTTAAATGGT
Organism: Pithys albifrons albifrons; assembly: GCF_047495875.1. Taxonomy (NCBI): domain Eukaryota; kingdom Metazoa; phylum Chordata; class Aves; order Passeriformes; family Thamnophilidae; genus Pithys; species Pithys albifrons. The sequence continues at coordinate 3,076,718 of NC_092473.1, forward strand.
TTCTGTCACCAGCTTTCATCCACCTGACTCTGTGTGGTTCCCTGTGCTTGTCAGGTGGTTCTGTCTGGCTGATAATGATGGTTTGTCCCTTGGGTTTAGCTGCACAAATGTCACAGGTTTGGTTCAGGTCAGATCTGTAAATCTCTGCTGTGGCTTCAGGAGAAGGGGTTGGTCAGTGTCCCATAAAGGTGAGTAAAGCTGTGTTTGTCCTGAGTGTGGTGGTGTTACTGGGGGGCAGGAAAGGGTGTTTGTTCCCCTCACCTGTGCTCAGGGTGTGTTCCTAGCCCATCCCATGGCTGGGATAAGCAGCCTTTGGGGGAGGCTGGAGCCCTGTCTGAGATGCAGATCCTGGCTGTGCTCCTTTGGTTCAGTCCAGATCTGTCTCGTGCTTTCTAATTATTTCCTTTTCTACAAAGTCTTTCTCCCATGCCCAGACAGGGAGCCTGTGCTGGCTGTGAGATCTCCTGCCTGTGGTGTGTGTTCAGCTGCAGCAGCACAGGGTTCTGTCTCTGCCTGTCCCTTGCCAGTTGTCTGCATGTGTTGGAATCATAGAATAGAATCACAGAATGGATTGGGTTGGAAAAGCCCTCTGAGATCATCAAGTCCAACCCTTGATCCAACCCCACTGTGATCACCAGCCCAGGGCACTCCTGGTGATCACAGTGGGGTTGGATCAAGATGTGGTGGATTCTCACTCAGTGCACATCCATAGAATCACAGAATGGATTGGGTTGGAAAAGACCTCCGAGATCATCAAGTCCAACCCTTGGTCCAACTCCAGTCCCTTTACCAGATCATGGCACTCAGTGCCACGGCCAAGCTCAGTTGAAAAACCTCCAGGGATGGGGAATCCACCCCCTCTCTGGGCAGCCCATTCCAATCCCTGAGCACTCTCTCTGCAAAGAATTTCTTTCTGATCTCCAACTTCAATTTCCCCTGGCAGAGCTTGAGCCCATCGTGCCCCCTTGTCCTATTGCTGAGTGCCTGGGAGAAGAGACCAACCCCCACCTGGCCACAACTTCCCTTCAGGGAGTTCCAGACAGTGCTGAGGTCACCTCTGAGCCTCCTCTTCTCCAGGCTAAACACCCCCAGCTCCCTCAGCCTCTCCCCACAGCACTTGTGCTCCAGTCCCTTCTCCAGCCTCGTTGCTCTTCTCTGGCCCCGCTCCAGCCCCTCAATCTCTTGCCTGAACTGAGGGGCCCAGAACTGAACACAACACTCAAGGTGTGGCCTCCCCAAGACAGAGTCCAGGGGAAGGGTCACTGCCCTGGGCCTGCTGGCCACACTAGTTTGGATCCAGGCCAGGATCCCATTGGCTCACTTTAAAAACCTCCAGGGATGGGGAATCCACCCCCTCTCTGGGCAGCCTATTCCAATGCCTGATTACTCCCTCTGGAAAGAATTTGTTTCTGTTCAACTTCCCAGGGCATTATTTTGTGTCCTTTTTCAGCAGGAGACAAAATGTCGGCTGCGGGAGGACAGTAAAACCATCTCAAATGCACACTCTCATTTTCTGCTTGTCTTCAATTAAACTGATTACCAGACTCTTTTCTTGCTCAGAGCCCAGGCCATTTCACGTCCTGCCAGCAAGCACTTTGGCAGCAGCGGGCACTGGGATTTCCTGCATTGTTTGAGTCTCTGCCACTGACCTCTCTGGTCCTTGTTCTGGCACTGCCTCTGCTCTGGGAGGGGTGCAAAGGGCATTACTGAAACTGTGAAAGAAAAGAGACAGAATTGCTTTAAAGGCATTGAGGGCTCTTTGTGCTCGGTGGCTCTCGGGGTCATTGCTGCGAAAGGAGGGGAATTGCTGGGGTTTTAGGATAATTACTGCTTTTTTATTGTTCTCATCCCGCTCTAGATGACAGTGGTGTGATTTGTACTGAGTTATAAAAATAGGCCTTCCGTGTAGCATTAAGCTGGTGTTCCTTTTGGATTGAGTGGGGAGAAGCCTGCTTTGGTTCCTCTTGGGAAGTCTCACAGGTGCGGGCAGCGCTCAGCTGTGCTTTCCCAGCTCCGTACTGGGAGCTGTGGAGGGCTCTGCTGGAGAGGCCAGCAGGGTTCTGCTGGAGCCCTGTTGCAGCCTGTGCTGTGGGCAGTGGTTTTGGGAAGCTGCACCTCTCTGTGCTGCTGGGACAGTCTCACCAGAGGGACACCCAGAGGGAGGGGAGCCATCAGCCTCATCACACGGAGGGCACAGAACCCTCTCCTGCCTCCGCCTCCGTCTCTGCGGCCGCGGTGGCTCTGCAGCGGTAAATCATTTGCTCAGCCTCTGCCTGGAGCCTTGTACCTTGAACCTGCTGAAGGGCTGGTGCAGTGACAGAGCAGTGCTCAGCTCTGCAAAGGCTGATGGCACAGCTCTGTGTTCTACCCCTTTCCACCTGGAGCCTTCCTACCCCTATTGGGTGCCTGTGCTCTGTAAACAGCCTCCTGAAGGTGTCCCTGGTGTGGCTGGTAGGCTGATGAGAAGGGCAGATCTTTGGAATAAGATACAACTTTTGCATTATTGATTCATTTGCATGGTATTGTGCAGGTTGGATTAAATTATCTGGAGGGTGATCCTGTACCTGATGTCATGGAATAAATGCTGGAGTGCTCGGGTTGGAATAAAGGCTTTGTTACTCAGCCTTGTATGTCCAGCAGGCTCTGAGGTTTGGTAAAGTGGTGCCAGAAGGTACCAAGCTTCCCACTGGTCCTGTACCTCAACCCCTGCCTTGCTGTAGGTCTGTTCTCCCAGGGATTTGTACCCAGAAGAGAAGAAGCCTCTGGTGGGACAGGGGCAGCCTGGGCAGCCACTGCTGCCTGAAGGAGCTTGGCCTCCCCAGGGTGACTCATCTTGTGTTTCACTGCTGTAAATGAACTTGGGCACGAAACATGATATGCAACAAGCCCAGTTCCTGTTGGAGTTGAAAGCACAGGCTTTCTGAGCTGTGTTAGTGCTGAGTTTAAGCTCTTTTCTGATGGGGAAGTCAAAGGCTCCAGTGGACAATCCAGGCATGTGACTGATGGGACACAGTCATGGAAAATTGGCTCAGTCGTCGTGTTTATTTGCTCTGATACAACTTTTCATAACACTGTCATGCAGCTTTTTCCAAGCCCACTGGAATGTGTTATTCTTTATTTCTTCCCTTCTGCTGCTTTTTGAGGAAGAACTGTCAGGGAATCTCTGTATAACATTGATTTTTATTGTTGTGGGTAATGTGATACAGCCCTGTCTAATCAAGTAGAGCTCTTGTCTTACCCTTTTTATAGCAAATTAGCACAGAACCCCTCTGTTTCTTGTAGCTGTAGCTCAAGATTATGATTTATAGGAGGAGAAACTAAAATAGCAGTTGTTAGCTCTTCCAGTCAGATGAAATCAAATTTACCTGACTTTAGTTTCAATTCCTGCCTTGTTTTTTCTCCGGGGAGGGAAGTCATCACTCTCTTGCCTTCTTCAGGGCTGGGTTGCTAAACTTCCCCAGTGGTTTCCCATCTGAGAAGGTGCTGAATAGCTTTGGTTTGTTGCTATACATGCTGTGCTTGTTTCTCTCTCCTGGAGCAGCTCAGTGCACAGTACAGTAGGGAACAGCCTGATGTTGGGATATAAAGGTCACAAGTGTTTCCTTTCACCTCCCCAGCCGGGAGTCGGGCTGACATGCACAGGGGGTGGCAAGAAGTCTTTGCAGCAGAAAGAGCTTTTGGGGTGTTTTTCTTGAGGGAGACCTGCAGAATCTTTTCTGCGTGGGGTCTGTGGCCGCTTTGTCTGGCTCTGGCACAGCAGATTCCCTCCTCCTCCGAAGAATTAGTGCTATTCCTGCATCCCACAGTCTCTGCCCATGGCTCCGTGTGAGAGACCTCCAGCACCAACAGCTCTGTGACAATACACCACTTTGCTCACCTCCCACTAAGAGAATATCAGGTAGTAGCAAAACATTTTGGGTTTTTTTAATCTATTCCAAAAGGTATTTTAACTTCTCTCTCCGCTGTTGCAGGCGAAGGAGGAGAAGGGTGTTGGGATACCCATGAATGAGCTGTGATGGAGAACAAAGACTCGGAAGCTGAGATCCACCCTCTGAAGACTGAGGATGTGAAAGCTCAGGAGAACCACGAGAACCTGGTGGAGAGGAGGATTATCAGCAAGCAATCGGCGGGGCTGTCGCGGCTGTCCCGGTGGCGCACGGCCGCCTTCTTCATCTCCTTGTTCCTCTGCCTGGTCATCGTGTTTGCCTTCTCCTTCATCATTCCCTGCCCAGAGAGGCCAGTGTCGGCAAGAACGTGGTTCCAAAACTACAACAATGCAGGTGAGCTTGTTGTAGCACCATAAATACCTACCAAGAGTCCTTTCCCTTTCTGTGCCACTAGTTTGGGTTGTGCTCCTCCACCTGAGCACAACGTGGAGCCAGACCTGCAGCAGTGCTGCCCCTGGGAGCCTGAGCTGTGAATACCTGACCTGGATAAGCAATGGCCCATCATAATTGGAGTGGCCTTCCAGGAGGTCTTTACAGGATATAGTGTTGAAATTAGATGCTGCTCTGAAGCACTAACAAGGTTAGCAGGCTGGCCTCATTTGTTAAAAAAATGGGGAAGGGTATCTGGGAATGAACCTCTGCTGAAATTTGCTCTGTAAAATTTTCCCTTGAAGTTTGAGCTGAGATTGGAGAAAGGCATTTTTTCCTCTATCACTGACTTTCTCCCTTTTCCCCATGACCAACAGGAAGAGGAGGAGAATTCCATCTTGTTGTTTTTATAAATTGCTTTGTAGTTGCTCTAGCTATTTTTATTCTAGTTGCTTTGGTTGGCTCTTCATTCTGGGTCGTGCTCCCCAGGGCTGGGAGAGCTTTCCTTTAATCTTGAGTGCAGTGGGTGTGTGCTGGATGTGCTGTAGATGCAGAGATAGTGCTCACAGCAGGGCCTGAGCTGTGTGTGGTACTGCAGCTATCCCAGTTCTGCTGCTCTGAGCTCAAGAAGGCTGCTTTTAGCTGAGAGGAAGATGGAATTTCTGGCTTTTCTGGGGTTTGGGTGGGGGTTTTTTATAATTTGAGAATAGCAAGGCCACACTAAGACCAGAGTTGTTCATAGTTCAGTGAAGTTCAAATTCTGGCTGCTTGGCTATAAAAACAGACAAATCCACTGGGGGATAGCAAATTTAAACAATCCTTTGGCACTGACTTCCTGTCCTTGGTGCTTGTGTACATGGCTTTTTTAATAGAAATGCCCATTTGTCCTAATGTTACACTGCCTGAGATGGAGGCAGTGAGTGGGCCTGTAGGAATTTGTGTTTTGCTCCAGCCAGCTCTGCTGTGGGCTTAGGAAATCTTCACCACAGCCTGGCTTGTGGTCTCTTACAGTGGCCTACCCCTTCCTCGCTTTAGAAGATGTGAACCAAGACAAAGTGCAAGATGTGCTCTTTGCTTTCAAAGCCAGCAACGGCAGCAGCAGCTTCAACAGGTCCTGCCTGGATGAAGGTACCTGATTCAGGGACAGAAAGACTTGGAGGGGGGGCTGTCCTTTCTCTTTTAGTTCTGATTATTGAGGGACTGGGAGAGAGAACTGTGTGAGGGGAGGAGGTGGGTGAGTCCCAGCACCAGAGCACTGCGGGGCAGCAAAGGTGGTGCAGGCAGAGCTCCCTCTGACATCTCTTCTCCTCAGGGCTGCCTTCTCCCTGTGCCTTCATCGCTGCTGTGTCTGGCACGAATGGCAGGGTGCTCTGGGAGAGTCCTGCAGCCGAGGAGGTGGCGTGGATGGAGTGTGGCATCCAGCAGCTCGGCGGGGCGGGCGCCCCGGGGTGCCTGGTGGTGGGGACACCGGTGTCCCTGACAGCTCTTGACCTGCAGACAGGTGAGTGTGGGCAGGGTCCTGCTGCCACCCAGGGGCAGGGCCACAGCAGTGTGACGTGACTCACTGGTACATGAACAGCGGGCACTGGGTGCTTGTTTGTTGAGGAGCTCTCTCAGCCTCTCTGTGCCAAAGGCCGGGCTCTGTGCTGGGGCTTGTGCCAGCCAGTGTTTTGTAAGACCAGCCTTCCAACAGCTTTATAAACAGGAGGAGCTGTGAGTGTTGCTTTATGCTCCCAGGGGCTGGACACACACCTGCACCTGCAGTGATTCCCAGTTATTTGTGGCTGTGTGCCAGAATCACCTGCAGTGGGAAAAGGAGTGGGAGTTCTAGGGATTTATGATTTTAGTCATCAAGGAGAACACTTAGATAAGTACTTGCCAATCTGCTTCAGTAGTCCAAGATTTTGCCTGGTTCCTCTGGAAAGGTTTCTTCCTTTCTGAACCTAGAGATGGAGAAATTCATCATCATCTTGCCTAACATGGAGTGGGGATAAGGATTTCCTGTACTGCTCTAGGAACAGTGATCATCTTGCTGATGAAGCCTAAAATACATTTCCATTTTGGGCTGACTGTTTCAAAGGTCTAAACAATGTATGTTCTCCCTAGAATGCCATCCTCTTTATCTGGTATTGAATCCCTCACACCCTTTCTTCAAAAAATTGTGAGAGAGAAATAGCAGGAGGTACAACTAAAGACTCTGAGGAAAATCTAGTGTAGCTCTTAATTTCCAGTGTAGATGGAAGTGTAGATACACACAGCTAGAAAGTGGAGATACCTTATCACCATGTCTCTCATGTGTAGGCTTTAGCACAGGTTATTTTTAGACTATTAATGAAGTAGTTGCTGTCAGGTCAAAGTGTAGGAAGTTGGTTGCTGAGCCAAAGGAGTGTAACTAAAGACAGCCATAAAGAAGCAGTGCAGGGCCAGGCTAAGCTACAGGTCACAGCAATACAGTAAAGAAAACATTCCATGGGTAACTTCAAAGCAAGCAAGAAAAAACTGCTTCAGATAGAGAAGTGAATAACCCAGAAGTTCACTTATGTGGTGCCTTTTTGCTGTTAAGTAGATTAAAAACGGTATCTGAGAGTAGTTGACTTTTATTGAGGGTTAGGAGGGCAGAGCAGAATAAAATGTATTTAAATAGGCTAAATGTATTCAAAGAGGCAAAGTCTGACTTACATCACAGTGTGCTAAAAACAGTAGCCAGCACAATCTTTAGCTGTTAATGATTCATCATCATGGAGGATTTGGTGAGATTCCAGGGCTCTCAGGCTGTCTAGCCCCTGCCTGTAGGAAGATTGAAGGAGAGATAGGCAGATTATCATCTGAAAGTGTCTGGTGTGGTTTTGATCTTTAAATGCTGATAAAGTTGGTGTTTTTCTATCAATGCAAGTTGGGTTAAGTCTTGCTTTCTTCATTGCCAGAAGAAGTGACCTGAGCAAACAAGGAGGGAAGTGTGGGAGTGCATGCTGCTGTTTGTGTGGGACATCCAACATTCCTGCATGTTTATCTTACCAGCAAACTGGGACACAAGAGCTTAAGATTAACTCTTCCAGGTCAAAGCAAACATAGCTGTGTATTCCAGCTCTGCCAGGGCCAGGAGCAGAGTCTTGAGGAAGAGGACAGGAGCGAGTGTTTTGTTACACCTTCTCTCTTCACCTGCTCCTTCAGCAGCCTGTGGGTAGCTCTGGTGTCCTGAGGGATGTGGCTGAAAGGGCACCACGATGATCAGATGGATGGAATTGCTTCTGTGTGAGAAATCAGTAAATAAACCAGAACTCCAACCCAGAGAATGTCTGTCAGGGAGAAAAGTCTGTGTGTGTCCTCTGGATGCTTGAAGGGAGAGCTGAACTCAGTCAGCTAAGTTCTCATTTTATTATTCCTTCCAGACCAAAAAAAAACCCCAACCCTTTCACCCAGGTTAGATTTGCAGTCTGGGCACTTACCTAATTTCCATCTTGGCTCCTCTTGCTGTGCCTGTGCTGTGACCCCGAGCTCTGAGGAAGCACCATGGCACTCTGGATGTCACACAGGGTAGTGCCATCTCCTGTTGATGGAGCAGGAGGGGGCTGGTGTCACAGTTCCTGCTCACTGGGAGTTGGGCCAGAGCATGGAAAGCTTCTCAAGTGCTTGGGGCTGAATCTGTCTCACTGTTACCCATTTCTGTTCAGTCAGGCTGCTCTTTTAAGATGCTTTCTCACAAACTACAGCAGCTGTCTGACCAGCAAAGGTTAGACCCTCGTGCACTGGCAAGTGAATTTCATCAGTCTGGTCTTACTTTAGTACCTTTGGACTGTGCTGAAGCCGAGATGTGGTAATTTAAACCTTCACCTCCCTCCTTCCTCTGCCTGCTTATTGTCTTTGAGGACAAAATTCTTTGCCTTCCCATGATTTTCTAGGGAAACTCAGAAATCTGCTCTCTTCTGCTTCACATCTGTTGCCATAGTAACAAATCCAAGTGTTGCAGTAAAAGCTTTGGAGGAATCCTACTGGAAATACAGCCTGCCTTAAATTACTGCAGACAGCATCAGGTAGTAATTCCTTGGCCTTCAGTCCCACTGCCTTCCTGTCAAAGTGCAGATGATTACTTTGCATTCCTGAAATGGTAATTGCTGTGTGTGGTGTGTGGAAAGGGGAGGGTAAGCATTTCCTCTCTGAGCACTTTGTAAGACACTGCAGCATTCCTTAAAATCCCCCAGCAGTGTTTTCCCCACCAGATTCCATTCCAAATTCCACTGGGCAGTGCCTGGGAAGTGGCCAGCAGCCTTGGACAGAGTATGGAGTAGAGTCACTCACCTGCTCTGGGGCTGTTGAAGAGAAACCCACTGCCCTACCCCCATTTTTTAAAAAAACAAAACTTTGCTGCCTCAGTTTACAAACAACTTTGTGTTCTTCAGACAAAGGAGAGGTGGGATGTGGCCTGAGATGGGGCTGGTCATGTCAGAATGCAACTTCTGCAGAGGGAAGTTGCAGCAAAGAAGGTTTTGCCAGGAGGAGCTGCCACACTGTGGTCAGAATTCAGGTACCTTGTGGTCTCAGGATGTCTGTGCATATTCAGGTGCAGAGAGCAGGGATTTGGGTCACAGCAGGGGATCCTCCGTGCCATGAACGTGCTGAGGAGCTTGTTAACCACAGGCACAAGGAAAGCAAGCTGTCCTTGTGCCAGGCTGTTTGGGTGCATTCCTGCAGGCAGCTGGGATTGCTTTCCAGTGTGTAAGATGAATTTTTGGGTACTGGGGTTCACTGGGAATGCAGAAGTGCAAGGAATTACCCCAATATGATCATAACGTGGCTGGTTTGTGGTGCTGGTGGGCTGGAACAAGAGCATCAAAAGCCTTTCAACCTGAAGCGCCTTTTAGTGACTGTTTCAACTAACTGTCTTCCAGGGGAAGTTCAGTGGAGACAGTCCAGTGACTTAGGGGCTAATTACACTGTGCTGACCCCTGTGTCAGAGATTCCAGACGTGGATGGTGATGGAGTTCAGGACCTGATAATCTTTATTGCCACAGGAGACAAGGTATGTCACCCTGAAGCTCTGATAACCCCACTGGCTGGGCCACAGGGCATGGCAGGAATGCTGTTCCTTTCCACCTTGTGGTCCCACAGGAAATGTCCAGAAGCTGCCTCTGATTTCTGTGGGTTTGGGGTGGGTTCTTTCCCACCCTCCAGAGATGTACTCCCAAATCAATGCCAGTGTTTTATGGTTTAAAAAAATAAAATAAATCAAAGACCTGGCCAGGAATCCCTGCCCTTGTTCAGTCTGCTCCCCTCACTGCATGTTCCTGGGCTGCCTGTGGAGAGTCTGGGCAAGATGAGCTTGCAGTTTTCTGCTTCTCTGCTCAGAGGAGTGGAAGTGAACAAACCCTGACAGCTTTGGCTCTTAGATCAAAGCACAGCTGACAGCCCGTGCTTTTGTACCACCACTGCCCTTTTCTGATCCCTTCCCTCTCTCTGCCTGTGGTCTGCTTTGCACTGCTCTCTTCCCAGTGTCACTGTGCTGTGTAATTCTGACTTGGGTTCATTTAGTGCAAGAGCTGCTGGTGCTGTTATCTCTGTCCCAATATTGCTTTTCCCGTTTCTGAGAGGGGCAAAGTCATGTAGCTAAAACTGGTTTTATACTGAAATATTTGCATCCATGATTGAGTGGCACAGCATGGTCTGAATGCCTGGTCTTCCCTGTTCAAAGCACAAAGGTTACAGCAAGTTTGGTGGGAGCACTGGGAGCCCCATGTCCTCACACCAGAGTCACAGAATCACAGAACCACTTAGGTCAGAAAAGACCTCCAAGATCACCAAGTCCAACCTGTGCCTGATCCCCACCTTGTCGCCCAGCCCAGAGCACTGAGTGCAACATTCAGCCATTCCTTGGACACCTCCAGGGATGGGCACTCCAAACCCCCCTAGGCAGCCCCTTCCAGTGCCTGACCACCCTTTCTATGAAGAAATTCCTCCTGATGTTCAACCTGAACCTCCCCTGGCACAACTGGAGGCCGTTCCCTCTCCTCCAGTCCCTGTTCCCTGGAGCAGAGCCGGACTCCCCCCGGCTCCCCCCTCCTCTCAGGGATTGCAGAGAGCCTGAAGGTCCCACCTGAGCCTCCTTTTCTCCAGGCTGAGCCCCCCCCAGCTCCCTCAGCTGCTCCTCATCAGACCTTTCCTCAGCTCAGTTCCCTTCTGGACACTCTCCAGCCCCTCAATCTCCTCCTTGTCAGGAGGAGCCCAGAACTGGACATGGGACTCAAAGTGTGACCCGAGCAGTGCCCAGCACAGTCACTGCCCTGGTCCTGCTGGCCACACTATGGCTGGTACAAGCCAGGTGCCATTGGCCTTCTTGGCCAAAGTCCTCCATAAGAAGGTAGGGTTTTGCTGCCTGAGGCATTGTCGTTGCCAGAGTCATCAGAAATTTTATCCTCTTTGACTCCTACAGTTCTCTCCTGTTTCCTTTCCTCCATGCTTTTGCTATCCCAGTTATCTCAAGACTTTTGTTTTTTTAATCTTAGGCAGCCAAGAAATGTTTGAATGTAGCCTCTGTTCTGCAAGACTGCCTTTCGATCTGTTTTCCATTTAAGCTCTCCAGCTATCTTGGTATGAAATCCCTTCCTCCCTCTGGACTTGGCAAGCACTCTGTCAACTTAAGGGAAAGTATGTTCTTTTTTGAGAAGTCACACAAACCATAGGGAGCTTGAGTGGAGCTGTGCAGCTTGGCAAGGTCAGAAGGGAGGTTCAGAACCCAAGTGAAAGAGCTTTGCTATCAAAGGGTGAAGCTGAATGATGCTGAAAGGGCAGAGCTGTGAGCAGTCTGTGGGGAAGGGTCTGTGTGCAGGGGGTTTAGGTGGCAGCTTTTTTAGAGTCTCATGAACCCCTTCAGCACAAGCACCTCCCAGAAAACCCACCTGCTTTCAGAGTCCATCCCCTCTGGCAGCACACAGGGGGCTTGGGCACTGGGTGAGGTGGGGTGTCCTCACTCCCTGTGTGAGTACCTTGGGCTGTCCTGTCCCCAGGGCAGCCACTGCACCGGTGCCTGCCAGTAAAGGTGAAGCTGTTCTGCAAGAGCTGGTTTGTGTCTCCTCCCAGTGCAGGAGGCTGGGAACAGCTGGTGCATGTGTTGCTCTCCCTCTCCAGTTGTGTTTTCATTATCCCTTATTCACCTGCCAGACTCTTCAGATCCACTTCAGGAGCAGCAGATTCCCTTCTCTTTCCCAGAGCATCCCTTTCCAGGAAGAGGGAAGGGTTGCTGCCTGACTCAGCATCTCTGATGCTTCTCTCTTCCCTAATGTGCATTGCTCTCCCCACGCTGTGACTGTTGCCCAGACATTTGAGTCTGATCCTGATTTTAACCTTTATTCCCCTGGGTGAAATGTTTCTACTGGATTCTCTTACCCTGCACAAAGAATAGAAAGAAACCCAATCAGCTCTTTTATCCCCTTGGACTTTGTCAGCCTTAGGAGGAGTAGATTAGGGCACTTAAAACATTTAGCAGAGCTGCCATGTGAAGCCAAGTTTCCCCAGTGTCCATATGGTGCTTTATTTCTGCCTTCAGCTCCTCTCCACTGCTCAGAAGGCTTGAGTGGATCTTTGCTGTCCTTAGAGCTGGGGCTGTTGTTCAGCAGTCCTGGTCTGCAGGGAAGCTGCCTGGCAGGGGTAACAAAATATCAGGGCAAGTGGCTGTGCTTTAATTGGTTTTCAAACTTGCAAAGGTATTCGCAGCAGGGGAGTCACCAAACTCCTGCCCACTCCTCCCAAACCAAGGAGAGGCTTCCCATCTGAGCCTGTGCTGCTCCTGTTCAGCTGCTGTTCAGCATCAGTTTTAACCTTGTTGTTTTGTGTTTTTTTAATCCCTTCCCTGTGTAGATTAAGACTTTCATCTATTCAGGAAAAAGTGGCAAACAGATTGGCTCCACTGGCAGCCTGACCATGGATGGGAGTGCTCAGTACATCAGGCTGAACCTGGGCTCCTCCTCCTACTTCCTTTTCTATACAGGTACAGTTCTGCTTGGGAATTCAGTCTGACAGTGTGATTGTAACTGTGAAATCAGGATTACCAAACATTCTTTTGGCCGAGAGAGTGTTTTGCATTCTTAAAAGCTGTGTGGTGCTTTCACCTGGCCAAAGAACTGCTCAGGGCCAAGAGAAGGGGGGGCTCCTGCTTAAACTGCAGTTTGTTACGTACTGTAGTGATTTTATTTAACAAATGTCAGGCATGTAAGGATTAAGCAGTCATTTATAGCAAATGATTACTGTGGAACACTTGGATTATGAACAGATAAGATGTTAAAAGCATTCAATAGCAGGCTTGAATCTCAAAATACCACTACAACTCTATGATGTAAGCCCTAAAAATATAGTTTATCTGCCAGATCTGGAAAATCATCGAGTTCAGAGCAAGGGCAGGATAACTTATCTCTCTCATTCTTGCTTTTTATTTTTTTTACAGAAAACTCTCTCTATGCATATTCCCTGAAAGATCTGTACAGTGCAGCAACTGGGATGGAAACTAAGCTTTCCAGCCTCCAGCAAGATCCTCAGTGGGAGAGGAACATTGACCACACCACACACCGCTTATCCCTTCTCAGGTGTGAGGTTATGTCTGGGAAGCTGTTGGAGTGGAGGCTGCTGGTGTTGCTGTCAGGATGGGCTGTTGGGGCTTTGTTCTCTCCTGCCTACGTTGCTTGTGGACTAGGAGCACATCCAAAGCCCAGGAAGAGGGCTGGTGTTAGTGGGCTTGTCAGGAGGTTCACAGGAAAACAGGGAAAGCAGGTTGGGGTTTCCTATTTGCATTTACTGTGCAAGGAAAAAACCCAGAACCCCACAGTAGAACCCTACATGTTCTAGAAAGCTTAACCATTTCTCTGTCCTTGTTCAGCTCTGGAGACTTTCGCTACCTGACAAAAATTCCTGGGCAGTCACGGGACAACATCTTGATTGTGAACTCAGAGGTGGCTACTCTGATCAATGCAAAGAATCTCCAGGCTTTGTGGACCCTCAATGTGTCCCGTGCTTTGAGGTACTGTTCCCAGTGTGGGCTGGCTGTGGCATTTCCAGGGTCCCAGCAACAGCAACGTCCTGGCAGATGCTATTTTTGTTTGCCTGTGGTTGTATCTGTGTTGTGCTTACTGTGTCTGTCATATGCCCTCTGCTACCAAATGTCAGGGGCTGCTTTAGAATGGAGGAGGCCAAAGCTTGGATTCCTCGTTCTGTGCCTGCTGTGACATGGCTGAGCTCAGAGCTGGGGTGATGCCAGGCTGAGCAGCTTTGCAGCAGTTGAGTCTCTTACCAGGGCAGTTGTGGGAGGATAAAGGCTGCTTGGAAAGAGCAAGGCATGCCCAAACCCTCACTCTCCCTTCTCTTTCTCTCCCTCAGTGAGCCACTGCTTGGTTACTACAAACCTGATATTCTTGGTATTGTCCTGGAGAGTGAAATTGGACCCAACAAGAAGAAGGTTTGAAATCTCTTCCTTTTAACTCCCTTTTTCTCTGCATTTCACAGCTGAAGCCTGCATTGAGTCAAGGACAGCTGGTGGGATGTATTCCCTCTGGCTGGTTTTAGGAAGCTTTAAGCTGGGAAAGGATTTCTTTCAACAGGTTATTGAAGCCAGCTCAGGCACTTTAATTCTCTTCTCAGCAGAGGCTTCAATGACAGAACTGTGAACCCCTTGAAATAGCTGCAGACTTGTGACTTGAACGTGGCCCACCCCTCAGCTCTGTGATGCTCCACTTCAAGTATTTCCCCGTCTTCCCATCTGTCAGATACTTGTTCCCATAGACAGTGTGGGGAGGGACAGCTGGCATGACTTGTCTCTCATGGCTTGTTACATCCCTTTGTTGTGAGTTCTTTTTCTTTCTTCCCTGCCAGGTTATGATTGTTGAGAGTGGCTCTGGAGCAGTGCAGTGGGACCTGAGTCTGAACTCAGGAGCAGAGAGCCCTGGGCCAGCCACACTCTCCACTGCAGATCACCGCTCTGCCTTCCTCATCTGGGGGGACTACCAGGAGCCAGGCAACGAGACAGTGAGTTGTGCTGCTGAGGGGCTGCTGTGCTCAGACTTTGGGCCAGAATTGGGTTGATCTACCCCTTTATCCCAGCTGACATTCTCACCTGTCTGTGCCACTGACAGTGCAGCCTCCTGCACTGGGTGTGGAGTCTCTGACCAATCCAGTCTGCTGAAAGCAGCCAGACCTCTGTGATCTGATCTCTGCTGGGTCCTCACAGTGTCCATAGCAGTGTCCCTGCAAGCTGGTTGTGGTGGCACCAACAACTTTTGTCATCCTCAGCCTGGTTATGCAGAGAAAAGGAGCTTGGTGGCTCTATGAGCAAAGTCACTGGGTTCCCAGAGCCCTGCACTGTGGGTGAAGTGAGGGGCTGCTGGGCTGGTGAGGTGGAGTTGCTGCTGTTTCTCAGGGCAGCTCTGCATGCAGTGATCTCCCATGGCCATGTGAATATCCTCCCTCTGCCCCAGGCAGCCTCTGGCAGCCTCATGCTCAGCTCAGCTCTCGCAGAGCCCTCCAGGGCAGTGACAGGCAGAGTTGGTGACAGGTTGTGTCTCAGAGGGTGCTGGAGCACCAGCTGAGCTTCCTCTGCTTTCCTGCTCACTCTGCCAGCCCTGAGGTAAAAATCTGTCTCCTGCCTGCAGCAGACAGCCCAGCTATTTGCAGGAAGCTTGGGGTGAGGAGGAGAGCACTGAGCAGAAAGCAAATCCCAGCACCAGTCCTACTGACATCGGTCAGGATGAGTTGGGCTGGCATGGACAGGTGTCTGGCTGGATGAATCCAGTCAATCATGAGAATAGCTGAGCCAGGTGCTGGGGTAACATGTGGGTCCATGTCCTGATCCGTGTCTTGTTGGTTGCAGAGTTCCACAGCTCCGCTCCAGAAGCTGTACCTTTTCCATCCTTCCTACAACAATGTCCTGCTGGAGCTCCGCAATAACACAGACCAAATAATTGCATTCAGTGGTAAGTCCTCTCCTTCCAGCCCTTCAGCAGGAAGCTGCAGGAGGACACTGGTCCCTCCTGGCTTCCATGGGGGTGTAGTGCTGGGTCTGGTGGCCAGTCCAAGCACAGAGACCTTAGGCTGGGCTTTTCCCTGTGCGTTGCAGCTGCGCTGTTTGAGCGGAGCCGTCACGCCTGCTACGTGCTGCTGAGGGGCCCCCAGCCCAGCCAGGAGCCAGGGCTGGTGTCACTGATGAAGAGGAAGCTGAAGGAGGATGTCTCAGAGAGCAGAGTGATCTGGCTGAGCCAGGTGGCTGTGGACAGTGAGCAGTACATCCGGGACCGCCTCTACAGGATGCGATTCCACAGCCGGGTGTGAGCGTGCCCAGGGAGGGGGAGAGGCTGCCCGGGGCCAGGCGTCTCCAGGCTGCCTCTGCTCTGCAGCAGAGCTCTGCACAAGCCAGATCATGGATTCGAACGGGAAGCTGCCTTTGTCGACCTGCAAACCAAAGCATGGCTGGCAGGGAAGCACCCCCAGGGTCTGGGGACGCCCAGGCTGTGGGGGCAGCTGCCAGTGCATCCGTCCTCAGACCTGATGGAACTCCAGTGCTTGGCCACCACTGAAGTGTCGTCAGCTCAGGGAAGAGCTTTCCCCTCCATCCCTCTGTGCCCACAGAGCTGTGCTGACCCTGGAGTGGGTCTGGAGGAAAACACGTGCTTGCTGAGGATGCCGGAGTTGATGATTTCTGGGGTGTTTGTGTGAGAGGTGGAGCTCAGTGTGTGGTGTTAGATTTCCTTTCTGAGTCAGCTCTCCTGGCTGGAAGAGAGGAGCTTGCCTGAAGTTTGGTTTGCAATCACCCTCTCCTGCATTTGGGCCCTGCTGTGGTGAGGGTGTGTGTGCAGTGCCAGCCCCCATCATGGCTGTCTGTGGGGCTGGGGATCGGCCACCTGGGCCAGCAGAGCACAGGTTAAAGTGTTGTTCTACGTAGAAAATGGCCTTTTCTTCTAAGAACAACCACTTTTAAGAACATGCCCTACTCTGCAGTCACCAGCCTGCCTGTGTCTCTCCTCTGCTGCTTCCTTCCCAACCAAGCTGTGCAGTGTTGGTGACACCAAAAGGGAGCTGGTCTCCCACCTGATGGATGCATCAAAATTCCTCCCTGGCCTCAGTCTGATTATAGGTGATGAGAGAGCCACCCTGAGCCCAGGGGGGCTGGTCCCTGGTGGCACCAACACCACCTCTCCTGGTTTAAAGGAGCCAGAGGATCTAGGACACTTTTTTCAGAGTAGAATTGCACTTTAACCTTTCCTGGGAGCTGGGATTGCTGCTCTGAGAAAGCCTGTACCTGAGTGGCAGTGCCAGCTCCCTTCTCATTCAGCCTTGCAGCTGCTGAGGAAAGAGCCTTCTCCAAGCACTGTCCCCTCTGTCAGGAGGTGGGCAGGAGCTCCATGCTGCTTCCCTGCCCTTGGAATTGAAATTATGCTGGGTGGGGATCCTTGGGTGTCTCTCTGCCATCCTGGTATCCTGAGGGATGGGACAGGTTGCTGTGTGAAGATGACATGTTTCTCCTGGGAATTTGTGTAGCATCAGGGTGTGTTTGCCCTGCCCTGTCCTGGTGGCTGCCAGTGCAGGCTGTGGAAACCAGGTACAAAGCCTAGAAAAGGGTTTGAACGGTTTGTTCACCACTGAAAATAAAAATTAACCCTAAAAATAACCTCTCTCAAGCTCTGCAGTGCTGGAGGGGGTTTGCCAGTGCCTCCCTCCCCTGCTGAGTCTCACACTGGGGGATGCGTAGAAACACTGTAGGATGGCAAACAATGCCAGGCTGTGCAGGGTTGGGCACTGGCTCTTCCCTTCAGCTGAGTCTGAACGTGCCTCAGGGCAGCTGCTGTCACCGGGCTCACAGCACAGCCTCAGCCTTCCCAGTCTGACAGCAGAATGTCCTGGGCTGCCTGGACACACCTCCTGCTTCCAGCTGTCCCCATGGCTGCCTGAAGGACACCCTGGCTCCCTCTGCCCCGTGACCATATCCCAGGCAATTAAGGGAGCCAGTCCTGGGGCATCCAGGCTGTGCAGGAAGCCAGGGATACTCCCTGGAGAGCACTCCACAACCTTCAAAGCACTCCGGGCTTAAAATGGTGATTTTCCCTCTTCCTCTCTTCACAGTCTGTTTTCTCGGGGAGTCTGGGCATGCAGGGAGGGTCCCCTGCTGTGTCCCCCAGCTTGGGTTGTCTCTCAGCACCTGAAGGCTGGCAGCCCCACAGGTCCCCGTGCCAGCATTGCAGCCATAAGGGGCTCCAAGGGCCGAATTCAGGCTGCACTTTAGCTGGCTGGGGCAGAGCAGGAGTGTGGCTGTGGGCACTGGGCAGGGGAGCCCCAGGCTTGTGTGCTAGTCCAGCCTGAGTGTTAGATGTGGATTGTACCTGCTGAGATTCCCCTGGCAGGGCAGTATTCTCACCACACTCTCCCTCCTCTGATCCCTATCCAGCCCTGACCTTTCCCATAGGCACACTGAATGTTCCTTCAGCAGACCTGCATTTTCAGCTTTGGGGAGCTTTTCTGGCTTTTAAGTTGTCAGTATTTCCAGATACTTTGGAAATGCAGATTTCCCTGTGGCAGCTCAATTAAACGCATCAGTGCCAAACCAGCACCTTCTTAACAAAACCAGTCCTTTCTCCAGCTTTTTTTCCTGTGTAATTTTTTTTTTTGCAGTATTTCATGAATGACTTTGTGCCTTGATTCAATAACCCAGCTGGGTGGCGATTGTGTGTATCACTGTGTTCTGTGTTAGTGTGGTTTTTAACACTGAGACTGTTTGGTTTGGTTCTTTAACTTATTGCAAATTGTGCCCTACAGGACTTGCTCTAACCAGAATGGTTTCAATAAACAACCCTCTTTTGCATTGTTTGTAAATGGTGCCCTGCTTTGGTGTTACAGCAGAGGTTACACAAGATCTTGGGATTTTTGGCAGCCCTTTGGGTGACTTCTGAAGGCAGACCCCTTGGTTTTGGGAGGGATCCAGTTGTGCTGGTGATGCTGTGATGGCTGAGGCACCGCCTGCCGCCCCGTCTCGCTGCAGGCAGTGATGGACCGGGAGAAGAGAGCGTGTGCAGGGAGGCTGCATTAGATAACTGCTCTGGGCCAGCCCGTCCCTGCCCCCCGCTTGGGGCTCCGTGACCTGGTTTTACACCCCAGATTCCTGCTGCAGTCCATCAGCATGAAAATCTCATGCCGGAGCTTGGATTTGGATCACGGCGGAGGGAGACGCGTGGCAGGCGCTGTCTGCTGGAGCGTGGGACCATCTGTCGCTGCCCGGTGCCTGCCAGCCCCGAGGCCCCCGGCTCCACCCTGTGACCGGGGCTCCAGCAGCCTCTGCTGCCCCCAGGCTCCTCTGGCTGCCCCAGAACTGAGCTCAGAATGACCCCTGCTCACTGCCAGGCATCCCAGGCTCTGTGGCAGGGAGGGATGCCGCGATTCCCAGCATCCCAAGCACCCACCGTGTTTGTTAGCTGGGATACGGGCTGGGAACACTCCAGCCTGATCCGCTCTGCTCTGCGGGTCCTGGGTGCGTGTGGAGCAGGCTGAGCTTCAAGGCTGGGCACTGGTGGGCATCAGCCCCCCTGTCCTTTATGTAACCACCACGATAATCCCCCACAGCTGGGGCCCGGCTCCCGGCAAGGGAATAATCCTGCCGTGCGATCCTCGGCCTCTGCTCAGATTATCAGTCCATGGGCAGGGAGAGTAGCTCAGCTGCCAGCCCTGCTCCCTGTGCCCCTGCCAGCCCACAGGGCCCTGCAACACGGGCTTGCTGGGCCCTGGCATCTCCAACCCAGCTCCCAAGGCTGGTCCTCCCTGCCTGGGGCATCCCCCTTGCTGGGTGCTGCAGGCAGGGGAGGGGGTTGCTGCCAGCCCAGGGGGTACAGGAGACAACCCAGCCTGGAGAGGGGGCAAGTGCCTTGTGCACCTCGCACCCTGCTAGGGTCTCCCTGGCCCTCCCTCCCCCAAAACCACGGGAGCCACAGTGTTTCCCCTTGGGGGGTTTATTGTCTTGTGCCCCGGGTGAGGGCGGGAGGAGGGGTGAGCCCGCACCAGGCCGGCTGGGTGCAGGTTCCCCGAGGGAGGGGAGGGTGCGGGGCTGTGAGCGGGAGCTGCAGCGGGGCCAGCCTGGCCCCGAGAGTGGTTGGGGGGGGTCATATGGCTTCTCTCCTTCAGTGCTACTGCCGGCAGGGTCCTGCGGCGGGGCTGGGCTGTGCTGGGTCAGGGGGCTCTCATGCTGGCAGGGGCTGCAGCCTCAGCTCTCCTCCTCGGGGACTGGGGCAGTCGAGGGGCTCCTGCTCCTCTCCTCGGCATCGCCCGCGGGCAGGAGCAGAGCCGGGCTGGGGCTGGAGTGCCGCTGTTTGCGCATGAACGGGAAGACCCTGCAGGCAGAGCGGGGTCAGAACCAGCAGGGACCACCCAACGCCCCAGAGGGATGACCCCTACTCTCACCGCTTCTTGGTCTCCGGGGGGATGATGGCCTCGGCCAGGAGGTTTTTGTAGAGGTCCGACTTGAGGAACCGCGGGTAGGAGTCCTGGGCGAGCAGAGGCGTCAGGATCCTGCCCAGCCCTGCCCACCCAAGCCCTGCCCTCACCCACCTTCTTCATCAGCATGTAAATGTGCATCTGGGCATCGTCCATCACGTAGCGATGGGGCGTCTTGATGCCCTCCAGTGTCCGCTCCATTGTCTTGCTATCGATATTCACCCAGCGTGTGGCCCCGGGAGCCAGGAACTGCCTGGGGAGTCACAGGCGGTGCTGAGCCCGGCCCGGCAGTGGGACCATGATGGCCTGATCCCCCCCTAAACCTTGCCCCCCAAACCCTCACCCCACTGACACTCACTGGTAGATGGAGTCCACAATCTCGGCGATGCGGGACTGCTCCCCGTAGCGCAGCTCCTCACACGCCTCCCAGAAGCTCAGGTTCTCAGCTGGGGAGGGGGACACGGTACTGGGAAGGGGATAATGGCACTGGACACCCTTATGGGCAACACCCAAAGCATCATGGCTGGGTGTGTAGCCCTGCAGCCCCCCTGGGATGGAGCCAGCCAGGATGGCATGGGGCAGTGGGGCCAGGGGAGCTGGGGCAGCTTAGTCAGGAGACACTGGGATGTGGTGGTAGAACAGTGTCAGCACATGGAGGTGGGTTGTGTGATGCCAGGACAATGCAATGGGTTGGTGTAGTGGTGTTGGGATTGGACAGTGGATTAAGCACTGCTGGGACACCGTGGTGGGTTTGGAGGTGCTGGGATGGAGTCGTGGGTCTGGGGGTGCCAGGACATAGTTTGGGGGTGTGGGACTGCTCACCACTGAACTCTTTCTTGAGGAATTCAAGGAGCTGTGCCCGGCCCAGGGGATCCATGATGAGCTCACTGAAGTTGAAGCCCCAGCGCTCCACACGCAGTTTCGTGGGGGTTGTCACCCTACAGGGAATACCAGCACTGGGGCTGCAACCCAGGGCTGCCTGCACAGCCCCACAGCCCGAGCTGTGGGTCAGAGCACTGTGGGGGCACAGGGCCGGAGTGCTTACGTGGGGGCATTCATGGCCCAGTACGTGGTGTCGTCCGTGATCCAGGGGTTGCTGGGCAGGCAGCCGGACATGATGGGGTCGTGGGGCACGTACTGCTCATTGAACTTGATGTACCTGCCGAGGGCAGCAGCTGGAGGCGGCCAGGGCCACCAACACCAGCCATCGACCCCGGCCACCGACTCCAACCACAGCAGGAACACCACAGGGACATGGTGGGGATGTGCCCAGGCTCTGCAGAACCTCAGCTCCACTCCCTGCTGAGGGTTGTGGTGTTGTGCAGCTGCAGGGATGTGGGTGTCCCTGTCACCCCAATGGGGACCTGGCCCATGGCTGGGGCAGCCACTGCCACTCACCCCTCGAGGCAGATGGAGGACTTCACCCTGGTCCTGGCCATGGCCTTCCTGCAGTACTCGATCTGGGGCCAGGTGCAGGGGAGATGTTGGGGTGTCTGGCAGCCCATGATCCCCAGGACCCACCCCCACCCCTTGCTCTGCTCACCTCCCGCTTGTAGTAATCCATGTTCTTGGTCTGCAAGAGACAGGCAGGGCTGGGTGAGGGCACAGCAGGGACAGGACATTTTGTCCTGCCATCGCCACCCAGGAAATCTGGGCACCCAGTCCAACACCCCAGGACCCTGCAGCCCAACCCCATGGCCTTCAGTCTCATTCCCCCACATCTCCTGGCTCAGCCAGCACAGCCTGTGGGGTGAAGCCCAGAATGCCCCACCCCAGTGTGACACCAGCCCTAGGTTAGTGACACTTACGTGGGCAGAGGACACAGCACATGGCGCAGAGAAGAGAAAGTCGGTGGTTAGTGAGGACAGACTGGGAGTGCTGGAGCAGCATTAGTGGGGTCATGACACAGGGATGGGCCCAGCAGTCGCTGCAGTGCAGCTGCCCTGAGGGGTTAGAGGTGCTGGCATGGGGGGTGGTGGGTACATGGGCAAACACACAGACCCTCCCGACTCAACTGGGCCAGGGGACAGGCCGGACATACAGATGTTAGCAGAGCTGGTGCTCACCATGCCCTTCCCTCCCCAAAATGAGGATAGAGCCTGGGGTGGGATGGATTGGGCACCCACTGGGGCAGCTCAACACCCTGGCACAGACACGTGGCTGTGCCCTGTGCCCACTGGCAGCCCCAGGGGTGCCTGCACCCCCCCACTCACCAGCTGGACACGGGTGGTGTGGCAGTTCCTGCGCTCGGGGCCCTGCTCCAGCACGTTGGGGACTCCTGGCTGCAAAGAGAGCATCATGCTGGGGGTTGGGGGGACCCTCTGCTCCCACCAGCCCTGTTCCCCAGGCCGAGGCCATGCGAGGTGCCAGGGCGCTTCCCAGGGCTGCACCTGCCCCGCCGCCGTCACCCCTCGCCCCCGCTCGCCGTGCTCACCGGGGGCCGGTTGACGAGCCAGTACGCCTGCTCCTGGCAGTCGATGACGATGCGGTCGCCCCTCCGTCGCTGCTTGGCCGCCCTGCCCGTGCAGAGGCAGCGGGGAGCCGCTGGCACCCCTCCTGCCCGGACCCCCCGGGGGCTCCATCCCGGCCGCGCCCCGGGGCGAGCGGGGCCGGCCGAGCCCGCACTCACCGGAGCTGCTCCCGCGCCTGCATCACCACGAAGTCCCACGTGTGGTTGATTCGCTTGTGCAGGAGGTTGTAGTTGTCCTGCGGAGCGGCAGCGGCATTAGTGTCACCCGGGTAGGCGCGATGTGGCACCTGTCCCCTTGCCTGGCTCCATGTCCCGTTGCCCCGACGGGCACCCACACTCCCCACGGGCCAGACTTCCCCCTCCCCCCCCAGGTGCCCCTGCCCCTGGATGAGATTCCCCCAGCCCATCACAGGTGTGAGGAGGGCAGCGCTCACCTTCTCATGCTCGATGAGGTCACCCTGCTTGCGGATGTTCTTCTTGGCCAGGTAAATGGCTACAAGCGGAACGGTGGCACCTCAGGGGGTCTGGGAAGGGGCTGCAGCCCGTGCTGGTGCCAGCAACACGGTGGCACTTACCATAGTCCAGCTCCGTGGCCGGCCACTTGGTGCTGGTCCAGAAATAGGGGGTCTATGAGGGGAGGAAGGAGCTGAGGCACAAGCCATGGGCTGCCACGGGGCCGGGCCGGGGGAGGCCCGAGCCGCGGCCGTGCCCGTGCCAGGCGGGCTGTACCTGGAAGCGGTAGGGAGATTCGTCCGCCCGCAGCACCAGGCTGCGGGGGTCTCTGAGCGGGTAAATGTAGCCGTGCTTCACGATGAGGTTGCCGAGGTGTAGCGCCTCTGGGGGAGCAGAAGAGGGGGCTGCATGGCAGCTCGGCGGCCCCAGTTCCCCCCGCAGTGCCAGCTGACAGTGCCAGGACACTCACCCTCCTCGGAGATGCCATACTTCTGGATGAGCCACTCCACGATGTCGTTCCCTGGGGACCGAGGCAGCATGAGTGGGGTGCAACTGGGCATGGGGAGGTTCCCGACTGGGGCGCCTGGCACAGCATGGCAGTGCCGGGGTCACGCAAGGTGACGGGGGCCCTGCCAAGGACGTGTGAGCGCCCGCCCCGCGCAGCCGATGCATAATTGATCCCAGCTGCAGCGCTGAGCACCCGCGGGTGCGGGGAGGGGAGCAGTGAGGGGTGCCGGGGGTGGGTGCTGAGTGTGGGGCTGGGGACACCCGGGGAGCGCCCACACGCCTCCCCCACCTCATGCACCTCGAGGGACACCCCATCGTGGGACCCACCTGTCATGGCGTGGGGGATGACGGTGATGAGCAAGCGCTGGTTCCTCATCTTGATGCCCATGTCGGGGTCCTGCATGCTGACGATCATCCGCTCCATCTATTGGGGAAGTACCCGCCGTGCTCAGCCCCACGACGGGGGCACCGGGCCTGGGCACAGCCTGGCTCTCCCCCCGCTGTGACCCAGGGCACCTTGTGACCTGGACACAGCCTGGCTTCCCATAACCGGACACGGGCACCTTTTGCACAGCCTGGGGACAGCCTGGCACCCTGCAATGCCCTGGGACACCTCGTGACCAGCTTGGGGATAGCCTGGGACACCACAGCCAGACCAAGGCACCCAGCACCCAGGCGAGCGTGCGATGCTGGAGGTGCAGGCACAGTCCTCCGAGCATCCCTGGCCCGGGGGGCCCCGGTTTCATGGAGTGAGCTCACTCGGGCTGTGGCAACACCCCTGCCCCGCGGAGGGGAGCAGAACAGGCAGCTCTGGGGCTCTGATCGTGCGTGTCCCTGCGTGGGGCGGTGCCCGGTGGGTGTCCCGTGGCGGTCCCGGGGTGGTGCCCGCTGTCCCGGGGTACACTGGGTGCTGCTGGTCCCCGGTCCCCGGCGAGCCGATGCCTGTGCCGCCCGCGGTCCCCGGTGCACGCGCTGCCCAGTGCAGTGTCAGTGTCTGGACCCCACGCTCCCAGCACCCGGTCCCCACGGGGCCCTGTTCGC
Source organism: Pithys albifrons albifrons (assembly GCF_047495875.1). Taxonomy (NCBI): domain Eukaryota; kingdom Metazoa; phylum Chordata; class Aves; order Passeriformes; family Thamnophilidae; genus Pithys; species Pithys albifrons. The sequence goes on from NC_092473.1 coordinate 3,100,949, forward strand.
ACGGTGTCTGTGCCCGGTACGCGCTCCCCACGGTGCCAATGCCCGGTACCCACAGTCCCAGCGCCCGGTGCCCGCGGTACTCGCTTCCCACGGTGCCAGTGCCCGGTCCCCACAATCCCAGCGCCCGGTGCCCGCGGTGCCGGTGCCCGCGGTGCCGCTTCCCGCCGTGCCGCTGCCCCGTTCCCAGCGCGGTTGCCGCTCCCCGCGGGGCAGGTGCCGGTGCCGGTGTAGCTGTCGCTCACCTTGCGCAGACAGGGCATCTGGAGGCGGGGGTGCCAGCCGCGGGGGCCGCCGATGGTCATCGCCGGTGCGCGCCCCGCTCCGCCCGAGCCCGCCCCGGTCCCGCCCGGCCCCGCCCGGTCCCGCCCCACTGCCCCCCCGGGACTGCCGCCGCCTGCACCGGGCGCCCCGACGGTCACCCCGGTACGGGGCAGCCCCGGAGCCCCAGCCCCGACCCCCGGGCCGCTCCCCGCCCCGCCCGTGGGATCCCGGGCCCGACTCGTGGGGTCCGATCCCCGCGCACCTCCCGCGCCGCGGCTCTGACGGCCGGGTCTGGCCCCGGTGCCCCGGGGATGCCCTGCCTGACCCGGTGCGGCGAGCGGGGGGGACACATCTGTGTGACTATTGGGATGGCGGTGCGGGCAGGGCGCGGGCAGGATGCTCGCGCGGTGCGGGCAGGGTGGACAATGTGCTGGCGGTGCGCGGGGCTGCGGGCAGGGCGGGCATGTTGTGGACACTGTGGACATGGTGCCCGCAGGATGCGGGCAGGACGGGCAGGGTGCGGACAGTGCTCCCAGGCTACCGGGAGGATGCTCGCGGGTTGCGGGAGGATGCGGGCAGTGCACTGAGGGCACAAACAGGATGATGGCGGGGTGCGGACAGTGCAATGGGGATAGTGAGGATGCTCACAGAGTGCGGGCAGGGTGAGGGCAGTGCACCGAGGGTACAGGCAGGATGCTCGCGGGATGCGGGGCGACGCGGGCAGTGCACTGAGGGTACAGGCGGGATGCTGGCGGGGTGCGGGCAGCGCGGGGCGGGCGCGCCCGGCGATGAGCTCACTGCAGTCTCGCCGCCCACGAGCGGCGGGGCTGGAGCCGCCGAGGGGCGGGGGCGGGCGGGGGCGGGCAGCGGAGCCGCCGCGTCTGCGGGAGCCGCCGCCGCCGCCCCGCCGGGCCGCGCCGGGCAGCGCCGGGGAGCGCAGCGGGGAGCGCGGGGGAGCAGCGGCACCGCCGAGCGCGGCGGTAGAGGGCGGGAGGAGCCGCCGGCACCGGCACAGCCGCGCCCCGGGCCCCGCCAGCGGCCGCCCCGCCTGGCCCCGGGGGCGGCGGGCCCGGCCCGGCCCGGCCATGCTCGGCCTGGACGTGTGCGAGGCCGGCGGGCAGCTGCTGGAGCTGCTCTGGCTGGCGCTGTGCTACCGAGGTGAGCGGCGGCGGCCGGGGGACAGCGCCCGGGGGCGCGGGGGGCATTGCCCCGGGGAGGGCGGGCGAGCATCACTCCGGGTCCCCAACAGGTGAGCATCTCCCGGGCACCCGGTGCATCGCCCAGCTGAGCATCACCCAGGGCCCGGGGGGACTGCAGCGTCCCACTGGGGAGCCCCCCTCGCCGTCTCCCTGGCACCTCGCAGCCTGTGGCACCCAGCGCGTGCCACCCTGCTCTGCCACCCGTGTGGGGCCGGCGAGTCCCCGAGTGGGTGCATCCCTGGGCTGGGAGTCCCTCACGCTGCCGCAACAGCCGAGGGGCAGGACCTTGGTGGGGGGTCCCGAAGTGCAGCAGGGCTGTATGTCTCTGTCACCGCCGCTGCACTGGGGACTCACACCCCTGGCCCTGTGGCCCCAGGGCTGAGCGTGGTGGCCCCTGCCCCACGCAGCGTCCCCAGCATGTCCCCAGGGATGAGGTTCTGGGGGCTCTGGGGAGCTCAGTGGTTGCAGTCACAAGGCGGGGACAGGAGGCGATGCGGTGGGCAGGGAGAGTCAGGGACTGTGGGGATGTCACCCACCCTTGTGGCCCCCAAGCAGCCTGGCAGCATCGGAGCCACCGTTTGCCTCAGAGATGCTTTTTTGCCCTGCAGCCACTGGTGGTTTGGGTTTGGGGTGGGAGATGGGGCTGGTGGCTGCCCAGAAGGGTTGCAGGGGGCCATAGGGTGGTGACAATGACCTCTCTGTGTGACACCGAAGGGGGCCTGTGGGCTGCAAGGGTCTGCAGGCACCCCCTGCACTGAGCACAACACGTAGGCACCAGCTTGTCTTGCTCCATGACCGTGCGGAAATGCCGCCGGCGGCAACACCTCTGGTCTGAGCTGTGCCACCAGGCCCCGAGGACACCGAGCCTGGCCGTGTCCCCACGGCTCCGAGCAGGGGAACAGCTCGGCTGCCCCACGGGGATTGCCCACAGCCATCCGTGGCATGTTGCAGCTCAACCACCAGTGCCCACCAGTACCTTTGTGTCAGGGCATGGGGGTGTCCCCCGGGTTGTCCCCGGGGCTGCCACTGCCTGTCCCCCGCAGACATCATGGCTGACAAGGAGGGGGTGACGCTGTCGCTGGAGGAGGAGGACGACGATGCCGACGTGGCCCTGGCTTACAAGACGCCGGAGAAGAAGAGCCTGCGGGAGATCCAGGAGCTGGACCCAGGGGATGAGAGCCTGCGGAAGTACAAGCAGGCGCTGCTGGGTGCCATCCCTGCCGCCGTGGGTAAGGCTGGAGGCTGCTGCTTGGATGTGCATCCCGGCACCCCGGCTGGGCGATGCAGCCTCAGCGGGTTCGGGGAGCTCGGGAATGCCCAGCACCCGTGGGGCATCCCCAGCAGGGAGGGCACATCCCAGCTGGCATCGCCCGTGGGTGCTGCCTGTGCCCCCCACCTGCGCAGAGACCCCGGCATCCCCTGCCGACGGGGTACCGGTGCCCGGGGACCCCGGTTGCCTTGGTTACGGGATCACCGCCGCAGTTTCCATAGGAACGGCTACAGGGAACCGGGAAATTCATGGCGATGACGGAGAGGAACGAGCAGCGGGGGGGCCGGGGTAGCACGGCTGCCGGTGCCCAGACGGTGCTCCCCGCTCCCCATGGCACCCACAGCAGCCTCCCAGCCTGGTGCTGGCCTGGTCTGGGGTGCTCCACGGGGCCAGCACCCCGGTGGGCACCCATGGGGGCATGGGGGAGGGTGGTACCAGCTGGTGGGAGGTGTGTGCAAACCAGTGGGGTGTGTGAGGGGTGCAGGGTGCTGTGTGTGCAAGCTGGGGGGTGTGCAGGCTGGTGGGGTGGGTGCAGGTTGGGCTGGTGGGTGACTCAGACTAGTGCCCACCCCAAGGGATGCCTTTGCTGCACAAGCTGCATCCTCCTCCTCTGCCTCCCCTTGTCCCTGGTGTATCCAGGGACATACCCGTGGCTGGGTCCTTGGTTTTACCCCAAAGGCACTGATGCCAATGCTGGGGTGACCCGAGATGCCACTGATCTCCTGCCCCCTGCCTGGGTCCCCAGCACTCCTGTTCTAACAGCCCACCAAGGCCCTTCCTGCTATCACAGGGGCATGAGCAGCTCACTGGGATGGAGTACTGGTGGGCTAGGCGGGGAGGGATAAGGTCTGGGCCCTGCTGCTTGTCCCTAGATGCCAGCGTGCCCAACGTGCAGGTGACAAGGCTGACCCTGATGTGTGAGCAGGCACCAGGGCCCATCACCATGGACCTGACAGGTGAGCTGTGGACACACCTGTGGGGGGAGGAGGAGGAGGAAGGGGTACCTGGCTGATGAACCATCACCCCATACAGGAGACCTGGAGGGGCTGCGGGGCCAGGCCTTTGTGCTGAAGGAAGGGGTGGACTATAGGGTGAAGGTGTCCTTCAAGGTGAGCTGGATGCATGGTGCCTGTGCCCACTGGCTGGGCATGGCCCTGCTGCCCTGACCCAAGCTGCTCCCCATGGATCCCTTTTCCCACATATTCTTGACCCACAGGGTCCCTTCTGCCACCCATGGGTCCCTGCCTGCCCCAGGGTCCCTGCTTGCCCCAGGGTCCCCACCACCTGGGGTCCCTGCTGTCTTGGGGTGTCTGCTTCCCACCCCTTACCCACAGAGTCTGTGCCCCTCTAGGGGTCTCTGCCCACCCTGAAGTCCCTGCCCTTCTGGGTCTCTGCCACCTTGGGAACCCTTGCTGCTCTCAGCATGACTGCCACCCCAGGGTCCTTGCTGTTCTTGAGGGTTCCTGGCACCCCAGAGTCCCTGTTTCTCTCAGAAGTCCCACCAATGTTGGGTCCCTGCCTATCCCAGGGGTCCCTGCAGGTCCCTGCCCCTCCTGACAGGGGATCCCTGCCATCTCCAAGTCTCTGCTCCTCCTGGGGGTTCCTGCCACCCTTGATGCTCCTCAGTGCCCAATCCTGACAAGGGCTAGGTTCCAGAAGGGGAGGATGTCAGTGTGGGTGCCCAAGGCCAGGGGTGGTGGTGAGGACCCCACGCTGTGGGTCAGCACCTGTGGCACCCCTGCCCTCTGCCCGCAGGTGAACAGGGAGATCGTCTGCGGGCTGCGGTGCCTGCACCTCACCTACCGCCGGGGCCGGCCCGGTGAGTGGGGCCAGGGGCTGGGGCTGGGGCTGGGGGGGCCGGGGCTGGGGTGACCCACGCCACGCTGGCGCCACTCACCCATCCCTCCTCTCCCCTTCTTGCCCAGTGGATCGCGACGTCTTCATGGTGGGCAGCTACGCGCCGCGGGCCGAGGAGTACGAGGTGGTGACACCGGCGGAGGAGGCGCCGCGGGGATGGCTGGCACGGGGCTCCTACCGCGTGCGCTCCCTCGTCACCGACGACGACAAGATGGAGCACCTCTCCTGGGAGTGGGGCCTCTGCATAAAGAAGGACTGGGAGGACTGACCCCCCTCCTCACCCCGGTTCCTCCTGCCAGCTCGGGGCCGCGGTGCCGCCATCCCGGGGGACCCCTTGCCGGCACCGCCGCGCTTGCCCCAGTCGCGTGAAGGGTTGAGGGGGGTCCCTTAGTGAGTGGGCGCCTGTGGTCTTCGCAACCAAAGTTATTTTTAATTGCTCTTTTTTTTTAACTATCGGTCTGCTCGGTCCTCATGGCGTCCCCATCGCTGGGGCCGGGGCTGTGACCCTGCCGTGGTGGTGCCGTGTCTGGTACCCGCCCAGTCGCAGGCTGTGCTCTTCCATCACCATTAAACCCTACAGACTGGTCTCTTACTGGTGTGTGTGTGCCCCCGTCACCTCTGCCCGTCCCCCTGCTCCCTGTCCCCCCCCCGTCCCCCCCCCCCCGTCTCTGTCCCCATCCCACTGGCAGGGCCAGGTCTCCCTGCGGGGATGAGTGGCTGGAAAACAGCCACCTGGTCGCGCTGCCTTATCGGCGGTGCTGGGCAGCCAGTAGCGGAGGGCCACGAGCCCCAGGGCACCGGCACCACCCGCCCCAGGGCTCTTATCTGCGTCCTGCCCCCTGGACAACGTCTTCTGCACCGGCACCATGCGGGGCTGCGGGTCCCGGCTGCTCTGGCTGCTGGTTCTGTCGCTGGCCTGGCTGGGCCCGGCGCTGGGGGACGAGGAGAAGGATGGGGAGGTTGTGGCAGAGGAGGAAAAGGAGAAGGAAGAGGAGGAAGTGCTCTCAGACGAGATCAAGGAGGAGGACCATGTCCTGGTGCTCCATGAGCACAACTTTGCCCGTGCCTTGAGAGAGCACCAGCTGCTGCTGGTGGAGTTCTGTGAGTGCCCCCACTGCGGGCAGGGCTGTGGGCAGGGGCACAGGTGGGAGAGGGAATATGTACTGGGGGTGCCGGCCATGGCTGTGGGTGTGGGCAGAGCAGATGTGTGGGCATTGGGGTGGAGGGAGGGACAGGCGGGCAAGGCTGTGGGTCAGAGGGACAGAAGCACAGGGCATGTGACAGGGCATGGAATGGGGACAGAGACATGGAGCAGGGACACAGGCAGAGGTGTGGGCTGGGGGGTGTGTAACAGGGGCATGGGACACAGGGCAGAGACACATGGTGGTGGTGGGGCACATGGGCACTGGAATAGGGGCATGAGCTGGGGCCCAGTGGGCTCACGCAGCCATGACAAGCCCACCCTGGGGACAGGGGACACCCCAAAGTGAACGCTGTCCCCTGCCCGCAGACGCGCCGTGGTGTGGGCACTGCCAGCAGCTGGCCCCCAAATACGTCCAGGCAGCTGCTGAACTGAGGAACGAGTCCAGCCCGGCACGGCTGGGCAAGGTGGACGCCACGGCACAGACAGCCCTGGCCAATGAGTTTGGAATCACTTCCTACCCCACGCTCAAGCTTTTCCGTGATGGCAACCGCACCCACCCCATTGCCTACACCGGTAGGGCTGTGGCACTGCACAGTGGCTGTGGCACAGAGCAAGGGGGACATGGCATGGGGCTGGGGCAGGTGGCAGGGGATGGCAGTGAGAGGGGTGGCAATGTCCTGGTGGGGATCATAGGGTGCTGATGGTGAGAGGGGTGGCAATGTTCTGGTGGGGTTTGCAGGGTGGTGACAGTGGGCAGGTGATGGTGTGGTGATGGTGCATGAGGTGGGGGGATGCCGGGCAGTGCCATGGTGACAGTGACAGGTGGCCAAGGCTGGTGGCACAGAGAGGGGTGTCAGGGTGACTGTGGTGGCCCTGCTCCATGTGGCAGGACGCATGGACACACAGGGCATCGTGCGCTGGATGCAGCGCCGGGCTGGCCCCAGTGCCACTCTGCTGAAGGACACCGACACCGCCGCCGCCTTCGCCAACTCCCAGGACTTGGTGGTCATCGGCTTCTTCAAGGTGGGCTGGGGAGGGTGGGGACTGTGGCTGCAGCCATGGCCATGGCTGTGGCACTGATGGGGCCTGTGCAGGACCTGGAGGGCAAGGCAGCCCAGGCGTTCTATGAGGTGGCTGCTGAGATGGTGGACATGCCATTTGGTGTGGCAGAGGCGGCCGAGCTTTTCCAGGCCTACAAGCTGTCAGCCGACACCGTCTGTCTCTTCAAGAAGGTGAGAGGATGGCAGGGGGGTGTTGGGGCCATCTTGGTTTCTCCCCCAGCCCTCACTGTCTCCTGCCCTGGCAGTTTGATGAGAGACAGACGGACTTCCCTGTGGACCCCGAGCAGGGGCTGGACACGGCCGAGCTCACCCGGCTGCTCCGTGTCCACAGCCTGAAGCTGGTGATGGAGTTCACCAATGAGGTACAGCCTGTCTCCATCCCCATCTGTGTCCTGTGAGGGCCACAGCCCCCTGCCCTCACCCTCCTCCTCCTCCTCAGACATCCAACCAGATCTTCAGTGCCAAGATCCCCCACCACATGCTGCTCTTCCTCAACAAGTCATCATCGGAGCAGCTGTCACTGCAGGACGGCTTCAAGGCAGCCGCCGGCACCTTCCGGGGCGAGGTGAGGTGGTCCCATGTCAGGGACAAGGTGGGTGGCTGTCGGGCACCCCAGCCTCAGTGCCACTCATGCCCTGCCCAGGTGCTCTTCGTGGTGGTGGATGTGAGTGGATACGGTGCCGACGTCCTGTCCTTCTTTGGCATGACCCCCGAGGACGCCCCCACCCTGCGCCTCGTCAAGATGGAGAACAACCGCAAGTACCAGATGGAACAGGATGACTTCTCGGACACGGCCATTGGCACCTTCATCCAGGCAGTGCTGGATGGCAAGGTGAAGGTGAGGAGGCAGCAGGGGCCAGCCAGTGCCTACAGATCCTCCCCTGCAGTGAGCAGTGGGCTGCTCACTCTGAAGCCAAATGATGGCAGGTGTGTAGTGAACACCAGTGACCTACTCGCTGGTAGTTCTGCTGCCAGGTGTGAGGATTTGGGGGTTGGTAGGGGGAAGGAGGCAGGAGACTGCTGGTGTGGAGACATGCAGAGCTGGGACAGTCAGCACAGGCACACCCCATGCTGTGTGCTGGGACACCCCTGCCCCGAGTCCCTTGGGGCCTGGCACTGCTCTGCCCAGGCCGTGCTGTCCCGACTGTCCCTACAGCCCCACCTGCTGAGCGCGGAGCCCCCCGAGGACTGGGACACGCGGCCTGTTAAAGTCCTGGTGGGGAAGACCTTTGAGCAGGTGGCATTTGACGAGACCAAGAACGTCTTTATCAAGTTCTGTAAGTGCCAGGGCTGGGGTTCAGCCCCTCCACAACAGTCCCCAGCCCTGTCGCAGACCCCTTGCCCAGGGCATGCTGCACCCAGACCCTGTCAGAGCCCCCCCAGTGCCCCGACCCACCCCTGGCACTGTGCCCATCTCGCAGACGCTCCGTGGTGCTCCCACTGCCAGGCCATGGCAGCCGCCTGGGAGGAGCTGGCCGAGCGCTACAAGGACCGCGAGGACATCGTCATCGCCGAGATGGACGCCACGGCCAACGAGCTGGAGAACATCACCATCCACGGCTTCCCCACCCTGCACTACTTCCCTGCGGGGCCAGGCAGGAAGGTACGTGGGGGGCACACCCGTGGGGTCACCCTGGCTCTGCCAGCACACGGGGAACTGGGTCACCCCTCAGCACCCTCTTCTCCCGTGGCTCCAGATGGTTGAATATAAAAGCGCCCGAGATGTGGAGACCTTCTCCAAGTTCCTGGAAAATGGGGGGACGCTGCCCGTGGAGCCGCCTGTGGTGAGTGAGGTCAGGGACCAACCCACAGCCCAGCGCAGCCCCCAGCCCCGGCTGGGCAGGGGGATGGATCCTGTGGGATGGGGACAGGGACAGGGGCAGGCAGGGGTTGTGTGTCCATTCATGCCTCACTGTTGCTTTTTCCAGGTGACCAAGACCCCTGGGAATGGCACAGGCAAGGAGGATCCGAGTGTGCTGGGGACAGATGAATCCCGGGATGAGCTGTGAGCCCTGTCCCACTCAGGCATGTGCTATAAACCACCTGGAAAACATGTGGGCTCTGGTCTGTTTGCAGCTCCATGTCTTGGGAAGCATCCACATGTCTTGGGGACACAGCAGGGCTGACGGATGGGCAGAGCCCCCACCACCACTGGGCCCTGGGCCCTGGTAGAGGGGGTGCTGCCAGGGGCCCTCTGCCTCACCGGGGCAGCTGTGCCATAGCACTCATCCTGGCAGCCCCATGATGGCACGGGGTGGCCAAGGATGTGGCTGGGAGGGGAGCTCAGAGCTCTCCATGCTGGCCCTCTGGGCTGTTGGGGCTCATGTGATGGTGGACCAGTTGGGGTCTCTCCTTCGTGACACACCAGCCCCAGAGGATTCCCAGGAGTTGCTATCACAGCCAAAGAAGGCAAGAAGAGCCCAACATAGGGCTGAACATCCTCCTCGAGTCTGTCTTGCAGCTTCTGGGACGCTCAGCATCCCCTCCAACCCCAAGCACTGTCCCCTCTGCCCTGGGCTATTCCTCCAGTGGCAACATGTTGGTCCTCTGAGGCCAGGACCTGCCCAGCCACCCCTCCAGGGAGCCCAGAGCAGCCCCAGCCCCACCACATGCCCAGACCCTTTGTCAGACCTGCCCCATCCTCTGTCCACACCAGAGGCTGCTGGGGGCCTGGGCGTAGCTCCATGGCGAAGGAAGAAAGCAGGAGGCAGTGGAACATGGGGTTTTATTTCATTTTATCCAAGTACCTTTGAAAAGATCATTGTACAAGTCAGCACATGAGAATGCAGAGGAAACGTTGCCGGGGCTGCATGGCCGCTGTACATATTTACAGGGACCCCCAAGAAAAAGGGGGAGACGGAAATCCCGGGCACGTTAACAACCTCACCAGACACACCACCATCAGAACTTCAGAAAACAGGGAGCAAACCTCCTTGTAACGCTGTTCCCGGGCTGAAAACATCTGCAGATTTGTTGGACTTCATGTAGTGCTTTAGGCAAGTCCCAGAACGGTGTTTTAAAGGCACTCAGTGACATTTACAACAGGTTGAGTCGCATCCCGGCGCGGTGCCACAGGGCCCTGTCAGCTCCAACACTGCCATGGCTGAGAGCAGTGCTGGGCAGGATCAGCTGATGTGGAAACCCAGCTTTGGGGCCACCCGTTTCTGTGCGTGGGCAAGGGCTGGTCTCCAAAGGAGCTGGCACAGAGTCACGGCGGAGCCGGAGCAGCAGGGCCTGGGCTGGGGGACGGGCAGGGTGGTGCAGCACCAACACAGCCTCAGCTTCCTTGTGGCTGAGTAAGCCCAGGAGGTTTCCCAGGGTTCTGGCTGCCCACTGGGTGATCTGGCCCTACATGAACCCCACAAAATAGCATCAGTGACTTCTCTGGTGCAGTGCCCTCCTGTTGCCTCCCTTGAGACACAGAAGCTGACAAAAGATGCAGGATTCATAAAAAGATGTATTTTGTCCTCGGCTTTAGTGAGAACCAGTTCCCTTTCTATTACGTTCTCCTAAAAGTTCCCTGCCCCATGCCAGAGGTTGGCCCAGGAGGCTGCGGGGCATGACTGCACCAGGCACATGAGTGCCAGCCCTCTGTGGAACTGCAGCACCTTCTCCAGGGGCACACAGGGGACACACACATGGGCATGCAGGCCATGGGATGCCAGCACCCAGCCTGCCACCCCAGCTCCCACGTGGTCCTCACTCTGCGGGAATCACTGACACTTCTGTCCCTCGGGGATTTACTCAGTCACAAGGAAGCTCAGGAGGAAAAAAAGACCCATCCTACCATGTCCAGCAGCTAAGCCTGCCAAGGAGGCCTGAGACTGACTCCTTCCAAATGGGTCAGTAATCTTCACAGCCCCTTGGGACTCTTCCACGTGGGGTGAGAGTGGCTGTGCCCCACAGTGTTCCAGAGCCATCCACGCCGGGAGAGCAGGGCAGGGTGCCGGGAACGCGCGGAGCAGCCGGAGTCTGATGGATGGCTGTACACTTTGGGTGAGTTCTGCAGTACCTGTATGTTTTACATTTACATAAGAGCACTGTGACATTGGAAATATTTTCCTTTTATTACAATATATCAAAAATATGCAGCTTTAGTAAACAAGGTCATATTACACTTTCTAATGCACTGTACAATGCTACATTACACTTATATTCGGTATGGAGAGGGAGCCCAGGCTCCCACTGGCAGGTTCGTGGGGTGAAACGGCATCCACTGGCATCCTGGAGCTTGCCCAGGTCCATGCTGAAGAGTGGGGCTGCCACCCTCCGGCCTGGGTTCGCCCGGTGCCCGCGGCAGCAGCACCACCAGTGTCTGCCCCAGGCCTTCTCCGGTCCCAGAGTCCTTCACAGTCCTGTCCTCACACCTCGGCTGCCCTGGAGCCTTAGTCAATCTTTTCCACCTTCCCGATGATCTTCTCTTCGAAGATGGGCAGGATCGTGTCATCCTCCCGCACCTCCTCAAAGACCACACCACAGTCGAACTCGTCACTCACTTTCTTAAAGTAATACCTGAAAAGATAGAAACATGGAGGGGGAGAGGGAAAAAATGTAGGTGAATGGTTTTGGGGCATCACATCTGCCAGCCTGGGTACAGCCCTTCCATGGCACTGAGCAGCATTGGAAGCTGCTCCCCCAGACCTGGAGGCAACTGAGGCCGCATTTCTGCTCCTGCCCTTGTCTAGTGACCAAACACAGTGGTGAGGATCCAGCCCTGAATCCAAGTCTATTCACACCTCTCCCAAAAACAGTGGCTGAGGCACCTGTGCTGGAGCATTTCTGGGCACGCTTTCCCATGGCCACTCCTACTTGGAAGGGACAACTTGGAGAGCTACGTGCCCCTCACTTGGCTGCTCTGGGACTCTGGCAGGACCCAACCTTCTTGTCCTCACCAAAAAAAATTCTGGGAGGAGCCAGAACAGCTCTGAAGAAGTCAGAGGGTCCCCACAGCATCACTGAGCAATGGCTGATGCTGCTGCTCACCAGCCCAGGACCTGCAGGGGCAGCTCAGCAGCTTCTGCTGGCGGTGCCAACCATGATGCAGGACATTTCTGCTACAAAACCCAACCTCCCTTATCCTTGTAACCCACCTCTTTAGCAGCCTTGGCCGTGCTGCCCCATCCCCACCACAGCATGCCATGAGGGAGCCCTCCTGACCTACCTCCACCAAGCTCCTTCACTCTGGTGGGGCAACACCACTGTGGCAACTGCCAGGGGCCACTGGTGGTTGCTGGCACTGCAACACAGGCGGGGAGCAGCCCTTACCTGTAGTTCCCTTTCTTGGTCAGCAGCTCCTTGAACTGTCCCAGGGTCACCACGCGCCCCTTGACGAGGGTGCGGTAGGGGATGGGCTCTCCACAGAAGTAGTAAGCGACCACGATGTTCTCGCACGGCGGCGCCGCGCCGCTGCCTGGCCTCTTCTGTGGCTTCAACCTGCTGTGCCAAGACACAAGTGACACACTGAGTACCAGCCCACAGTGCTCAGCACCACTGTGTTAGGGGCCTGGATGGGTACGGGGCTGGCTGAGTGAGAGGTGCGGGCCAGGTCCCACCAGATGGGATGGAGGAAGCGCAGTGCGGTCCCTGAGCATCCCCTGCTCTGGCCACCAGCTCTCCTGGCAGGCAGCTGAACACTGAGGCTGGTGAAGGGGCAAACAGCACTTGCAATGGTTGGATGGGGCCAGGATATGGTTCTAGCTCAGCCTGTTTGTCCTGAAGAAACCTGTCCTCGGGCTTTGAGAGGGCATGACCCTGCTCATAGCATGGTTTGGGGAGTCACTGGCAAGGTCTGGGCCAGGCAGAGCACCCCAGGCCCATGGCAGCAGACCCAGCTCACCATCACCACCTCCTCACCACACTCCTGGGGTGCACTCACGTGGGGCTGGAGCACCACCACGCAGGCCATGATTGTGGGTAGTGCAGACACTGCTCAGACTGCTTGGGTTATTGCCACCATGGCCAGAACAGCTCAGCATGGCTTTCCACTGGCCTGCATCTGCAGACAGGGCTGCTCCTGCACCCCAGGGATCCCCTGGGCACCGCTCCCAACACACATGGAGGTCAGAGGGCATGGTGCTCCCAGCAGGGTGCCAAGGCAGCTGCCATCCCCAAAACCTCAGTGACTTCACATCTCCTGTGTTTTCCCTGCTCTCAGAATACTGGTCTGGACTCTGTTTCCAGCCCACACACCAGGGGGGTTCAGCCACGTGGTGCCATCATTAGACCCAAAGCGTCAGCCCAGCCCTCACCTCGTTTCCAGAGACAGACAAAAGCAGCAATAATAAAACTCAGGGTACTTTGCCCTTCTGCAGAGCCTTTCATCTGGGTGCCGAGGACGCTGCACAAACACTGGAGCAGCCTACACAAATTGGTACCTTGGCATGCATGGTCTGAGCCAGAGGCAGCCTTCCCTTTCAAAGTCACATAAAACACATTTGGCAGCGTTCAAAAAATTATTTTAAAAGCACGCTGGATAAAAAAAGATGATATTGTATTTACATGACTGGAAAGTTGCTGTAAAAGGCCAGAATTTGCCAAGCACATGAGGTAATCGCAGTTTTGGAAATGACTCTGACCTTAACCTTTAAACACTGGCTGGCGGGCAGAGCACCTTTTCATGGTGTGCCCACACAAACACTGGCACTGCAAACCAACACCAGACACAGCCTTTTCACCTCTTCCTACAGGCATGAGAAGTCTAAAGTTCAGCTGAACAACCTTCTGGGTGCCTGCTCTGCCTGGGAGACCTTTGGAGAAGATGCAGCATCCTGAGTGGCAAGGGTCTGCTCCTGGTGCCAGCAGAGCTCTCGGGGCCTCTCCCATCCCTGTATCAAAGCACAGGATGCCCTTTAGCTAGAAAAACATTAAGGAATTGAGTCATCCTTGGAAAAAATAATACGAAGCATTTAAAGGAAAAATGGGTCATAAATTCAGGCAAATTCTGTGAACCCTGTGAGCCAGAAGTTAATTGAAGGGGTTTGGAAAACCTCAAAGTCCCTAAGCTTCTCTTAATCCTGCTAGAGACAAGTCATGACTAAGAGATGTGTACCTGGGGACCTGGGGACACAGTGAAGTGCCTGGTGCAGGCAGCAAAGCTGGTTCCTCAGGGCTGCTGTTGTCCTTTGCCTGAGGAGATGGAGAGGACAGGACACCCCTGAGCTCTGCTGTGGCAGAACCAAGAGGGACACCATGCCAGTGACTGGGAGCCTCCTTCCTTCTGCCACGCACTTCACACCTGAAAGGCCATTTCTGAAGGTGGTTGGCCTGGTTCCAGCACTCACCTCTTTCCAGAGCAGAGATGTGCCTGAGAATAATGCCTGAAGTGACACCCAAAAGTGGGCTGCTCCATGATCTTGCCAGGCACAGAGGGGAGATGGACTGGCCTTTAGTTCCCTAAGCCTTCCTTTCTTCCCTTTTTAAAAACAGGAACTATGTTTCCCCTTTTCCAGTCAGTGGAAACCTATGCTATGACTTCTCAAATACGATGGATATTGGCTGAGACACTTTATACCCCCAGACCCTGTGGGTGGATCTCATCAGGTCCCACAGACCTCTGCACCTTCAGGTTCCTTAGATGGTCTCAAGCCTGATCTTCTCCTACTGTGCGTGGTTCTTTATTCTCCCAGTCCCTTTGCCTTCTGTGACTTGGGTGCTGTGCCTGGAGCACTCACCAGTGAAGACCAAGGCAAATAAACACCTTCTGCATGCTCTGGGTAACTAGCTCTCCCATTTCCTTCCAGAGAGGGCCCACATTTTCCCTGGTCTTCCTTTCATAACCAGTGTACCTAGAGAAGCTTTTCTGGTTGCTATAATTCTATCAGCAGAGCCCACACACATCCCAAAAAACAGCCACAGACCACTAGCAGGCTAAGGCAGAGCTGATGAATATGGAATCACTGAAAATGTAATTTTCCAAGAGCTCCTCTCAGGAGAATGAGGCAAAACAACCGTCTCCGTTTTCGTCATTGCCAAGAGATCTCCTGAGACCTTGGCATGCACATAAAGGCTACCAGACAGCCTCCAAGCCCTGCCTCATTAAAGCTTCCACCTGCACCCATCTCCTGGGTGGTAATGTGACCCAGAAACAGGTACCACTGCCCTGCCCCTTCTGCAATCACCTCCTGTTGCTGTGTTTGTCACAAGCACAAAATATTATCTGGTGTGGAAATGGCAACACTCATCCAACTCACTGCATCTGCATTCCAGCCCTGAATCCTGAGGGGTGTAACCCACTGGTGCTGTGACAGGGAATCCAAGTCTGCCTTACAGCACCAATCCAACCTTGCTGTGACACAGAGGTGGGGTGCCCATCTTGCTCCAGCTCAGTGCTGGGGCTGGAGAGCTTTGGGATGCCCAAAATACACCCAGCAGGTGTTACCTCAGGGGGGTGTCCCAGTCACCAGCTGTGCTCCCCTTCTAAGCTTGGCCCAACCTAATTAACTACAGACAGATCATGCTAATGTTCTCCCTGCTTGCAAAGATCCTTTCTCTGAAGAGCTGGTATTAATTACTTCAATCCAGCTGTGAACTGTGAGACTGAGCTACAGAAAATGGCTCAAAGCCTGTCTGTACATGGAAGAAACCTGGTGGTCACTGGGGGGCACCAATGCTGGGCCCTGCTGTGCTGCTGGATCTGCAAGTCGTTCAGAACCAGACAGTTATTCCTGCATTGCTTGCCAGCAGCAGCCAGGTAGCTATCTCAGAGATGAGGTCATTCCACATGCTGTGGAATACGGAGAGAAAGGCTTTTTCTGCAGTAGAACTGCAATTTCTGGAAGAATATTTACAATTCCTCATACAAGCACTGCAGGTGCCTCCTTGATTTCCAGTGGGGCAGTGCTGGGGTGGGAGTGGGGCTGTCAGCACCCCCAGCCAGGGCAGTGGGCAGTTGGCTGACCAAGGCTGCTGTTCCTGGAGGGCTGTGCCAGAGGGCAGGGTCTGGAGAGCTGGATAACCGTGCTGGCAAGGCCAGCCTGCCTGTACAAAGCTGGCACAGCGTGCTCTCCTCACACAGCCAGATCAAGCAGTGCCTCAAGGACACCTCTGGGCTCACCTCCACCTTTCCATGCTTCCCCAAGGCTGCTGACAAACCTGGGACACTGGCTCCAATTTCCCAGAGCTCTACAAAGTTCCTGCCTAAAATAAACCGTGTTTCCATGTGAGTTCCCCTCTCAGTTTCTCCTTTGCCCTCCTTGAGCCATGGAGTCTATTTCCAGGCCAACCAGAGCAGGAGCTCCCTAAAAAGCTGCCAGCTCAGGTGAGCTTCAGCTGGAGCATCCAATCCTGCCAAAAGCCAGTAGAGAGATTTCATCATCCAGAAATCTTTGGCTCCCTGGGACCACTGCATCCATTCTTGCTACTGGACACAGAAACATTTGGTTTTCACAAGCAGGTCCCCACTGGTGGAACCCACATTGTTCCCCACCATGTCTCCTTGGTTTTCCACTCAGGGCAGGGCTGGGAGGTCCCTGCATCACTGGGACAAGAGCCAGACTCAGCACTGGGACTGCTCAGCCCGTCCTCCCACCGGCCTGCAAGGCACTTCCCACATGCCATGGGGTTCCTGTGAAAGCCACCCTTAGAATACACACCAAATTATTGTTAGAGTATTAATTACAAACACATAAAGCCCAGGCCAGTGTTTCAAAAGTGGGTACAGACATATCTGGGGAAGGTGCATGAATTTAGTAAGACTCTAAATGACTCTACTAATAAACCCTATCAAATTACACCAGGTGAAAGGTAGATCACATAAACTTGGCTTAACCTGGCTTGGGAGAGCCCTCTAATTACCTGGCTTTCAATCAACGCCCTGACATGAATACACAGAAATCTGCTGTGTGGTCACTGCAAGCAAAAATAACTGGAGCTTGGCAATTAAGATCTTCTTTTTCAAATTACATTTTTGTTTCTAAGAGTCAGACCACAAAGACTGAAATTTTCAGAGGACAGCTGTAAATCTGTGAAAGGTTTTTAATGGACAAAGTGCTTTTAGCTGTTAACAGTAATTATCCAGCACTTCCAAAACGCTTTTCATTGGAGAGCTCCATGTGCCTTGCAAATAATGTTCCCTGAAAGATAACACAGAGCAGGAGAATGAGCTCTGCAACAGGCAATAAGCTGAGTCACAGAAAGATGCAGTGGTTGAATGTGGCCATGCAGGAGGCAGAGCTGCTGCAGCAGGGCCGCAGCAGGGCCCTCACCCAGAGCCACAAGCAGCCTTTGCCCAGAGCTTGTGTGAGATGGAGACAAGGAGCAGATACATATTTGTCTTCTGCACTTAATTCTGCTGCATCCTGATCAATCCTGCTCCTGCAGCAACCTTTGAAGTCATGGTGGGAGTGTGAACAAGCAGAGAGCCAGCAAGTAACAGAGGAGAGAGCTCTCCCATGCCAGGCCCATTCTAGACATGCTCCCCCTGCCCAGCCCCTTCCCACCTTGCCAGGAGCATTTCCAGCCTCTACAACCACAATCTACAAGTCCAGGCTCTCAAGGTGGGTTTTGGCATTTGCACCACGTCAGAGGGACTGAGGGAGGTTTCTCTGACCTCTCTGCATGTGCTTCCATCCAGCAGAAGCAGGAGACCAGAGCAGAAGACATGGACATCCCTCGGGTGCCCACCTTCAGTGCAGACTGTCCCACCCCTCCCACGCACAATCAGACCCCTTTGTCGTACCTTTGTTTAGCGGGGAGTTTTCCAGCCCTTTTCTCCTCTTCCTCCAATCTCCTGCGAGCTTCTTCCAGCTGGGTGAGAGGGTTGGGGGCTGGGTTGGGCGGCATGGTCGGATCCTGGATGAAGGGGTGAGAAGGCTGGACGACGTTTCGGAGCTGGGCACTGACCCAGGGGTGCACTGCGACGGGTCGCTCGATGGACAGGGGCCGTGCCATGTCATGGGACAGCTGCTTCTTAGCACCTGAAGAGCTACACAAACACAAAGGCTGCTTGTGGCTGCTTGTAGCACCTGAAGAGCTACACAAACACAAAGGTTTTACATGGACCACCAGGACCCTCCAAACAGGCACACAGTCCTTCCCAGATGAACACAGACACCACTGGGAAGCTCCTCACAGCATGGCTTCCGAGGGAGACAGGAGCAACATCAGAATCTAAAGAAGATTTGAGGACAGCAAGTCCTGAGACATCAGCTGAGCAGCCCAACACTGACACAAACCCCACAGGTGTGTGTAAGGGCCCACATCAATCCACGACATATAAAGCCAGCAAAAGGCAGCCCCACAGTTTGTGACATTTTCCCTAGAAGACACCCTGAGCTGCCAATACACTGGTCAGCATCCCCAGGGAAGGGGATGCTGAAGAGATGGGCTCATCCTTCTCCAGCTCCAGGGGCAGAACTTGCTGCCTGACTTCCTGGTGGCCTGGCACTGCCCATGGCCCCGGCACTCAGCCCCAGCTGCCAGCACTGCAACCTGCCCTGGCTTCTACTGTCATCCTTCAAAAAGAGTCCTTATAGCCCCCGAACAATCCCCAAACTCCAAAGAGCCTAAACCCTTGGTGTGGTGGAGTCTTGCCTTCCCAAGATGTCCAGGCACCCTGCTGACACACCTGGTGCAGGGAATGCAATAAAACAGAGTGAAGACCCCTCTCTCTGCCAGCCCTTACCCATGGTTTGTTTTCTTATGCCTGCTGATCTCCTTCTCTCCTTCTATGATCCACTGGAGGATCTTCTGGTTTCTCTCCACATCTTCAGGAGATCCTGGCATTTCATAGTTGGCACCATCACTTTTCCCTGAATCGGTCTTCTTAACATTCCTTTTGGAGAGCAGACTTGCTTTCCCACTGCAAGAACAAAGCTTGAGACATCAGTGCTTTGAAAACCACTGTGAGCCAGGGCTGAGGATGGACACATCTGTCTGCAGACATCTCCCACAGTCCACAGGCTCAAACCAAACATGCTGCATTTAAGCCTAAGAGCAAGACTGGCTAGACCTGGGCACAGCAACTTCTCTGCCCAGTCACTTGTGGGGAAAGGGACAAATAAACCACAACCCTGTGGCAAGATCTGCCACAAGAAGGGCTGTGTTAAATGCCCAGCTCTCTGCTCAGGGCACGAGGTTCCTCCTGGTGCTGCAACCCATCAGCTGCCTCTCCATAACTGACCACTGCTTGAAACCTGGGTGCTCCCTATCATGCCCCACTGATACCCCAAACTCTGACTTGCCATGTTCAGCATTTGTTTCTCATCCTGATTTGAACTGATGCTTCACATGTTGGTGGAAAACCTCCTCCCAGCAAGGGTGGGCTGCCTTTCATGCCAGCCCCCTTGGCCACCATAGCCAGAGGGATGCCAGGCAGTTGCCAACAATGGCTACACCTTTGGCTTCAGCAAAGGCTCCTACAGGAACCCCATAGCTCCTTGCCCACACACATGGCCATGAGCCCAGCTGAGCAGCCCCAGGTTGAGGAGGCCACGCAGAATTCCTGTGCTGGCCTGTCATTGTCACAGCCTGTGATTTCATGGGACTCTCACTGTCCTAATCACCCACCCACTTTATTCCACAGGACCTCTCTCCTTCTCATATATAGCAAAAATAACCTTTGATTTTTTTTGTGAAAAAGCCTGGAGACGTGTTGCTGTGGATCTACAAAGGCAGGCCAAGCTGGCATCTTGTCTGCTTCTCCCCACACAAGGATTAACGGGTATCAAATAAAACTCTTCAGCAGCAGATTCAGTGCAAATAAAACCAAACCCCCTTTTTCTGCAGGTTGTCACCAACCCACAGACACAACTGTGGGGGCCTGTGGGGACAGCAACATGGCTGGGTTCAACAGGGAGCCAGAGAAGTCACAAGAGACTGCAGGCTGCCAAACAAGACCATTTGGATGCAAACCCTTGTTCTGTGAAGCTCCTAATCCAAGGACTGCCAGGAACTGTGAGCTTGTGCCAGAGGAAGGACAGCTCTGAGTGTGCCCTATTATAATCCCATTAAATACATGCTGCAGTTGCTGCTAGAAGGAAGTCTTGTGTCTGGATGGGGCTTTGGGTTGGAGCAGCATGGCCATGCCCTTCTCTGATGAAGCAATAACCCTTTCCCCAAAGAAACAGGGCAGGTTTAAGTGCTTCTCCCTTCCTGGAGAGCCTCTACACTCTGTTCCCCTCCTGCCACCCTGGAAAGCTGGTCCTGTCCACTGCAGACCCAGCCACCTGCCTTCACAACACCCCAAACCCACAGGCTTGGGGAGCCAGACACACTCAGCTTTCCCCTGTGGCTTCATCCCAAACGCTCATCCTGGACAGCCCCAAGCTGCACTCCTGCCTTTGCCATCATCCAGTAATGGGACCAGCAAAACCAGCTGCAGTGGAGGAGCTCTGCCCTCTCCCTGCAGCATGGAGGGGATGGAGGAACTCAAACAGCCAAGGGAAGATGGACAGCAGTCCATGTTGCAGCAAAATGGCTCTTCTGGGCAGAGGGTGCCCTACCCTGGAGCACATCCCCCTTGGACAGCAGTGCAGCACCCAGTGCTTTGTTAGGAAGAGAAAGGAGCCTTTCTGGTGAGGGGGTTAGGCCTGGCAGTAAGGAGGGTTTTTTGGCCTCTCATAAACACTTCAAGAGACCTGTTTCCATTACCCAGACCTTGAGACACAGCCCTACCTAATATGCAACTCCTGGTGCATGCAGAAGTAGATCAGCACCTGCAATTTCTAAGCACCTCCGCTGCTTTAAGGAGCATAAAACCTACTTTATAACCAAGGCCACTGAAAATCCTGATTAAAGTGTGTCTTTCAGCACCAGATTAGAGAGATAAAAAGGGGTCTCATAAGGCTTACTGGGGCATATACATTTCTGAAGGGGATGATCAGTGGAAGGCCCTCAAACCATGTCCCAGCATAAGGTTTCACAAGAAAATGTGGTTCAAACACTGTTCCACATCTACACACTACAGCTTGTTTATGAAAGAGCTTCCCAGAGAAGCCACAGCTTTGGGAGTCCCATTGGGGGTTCCCTGACTCACCTGTAGCCTAAAGAGTCCATGGGGACAGGGGCTATGCCCAAGTTGTCACTGTAGTTTCTCGACTTTGTTGCATAGTTATGTGAATCTACATTCCAAGCAAAGCTGTTTTGCACTCGCTGCGTGGCCTCGGCCTCGTTCTGCTCTTTTGGTTTCATCATGCTGTGGTGATGGATGTGGTGGTGGTGGACATGTTTATGGTTGTATAAGTTAGTTGCATCCAGTTTCATTCCTGATTTGGTTGCATGCTTGCCATGCCCTGGAGGAATTGTTCCCAGTGTCCCTGCCAGCTTTCCTAGGTGGCCGCTTTCTGGGGACCGCGGTTTTGGAGAGTGCCGGCCAGGTCCTGGAGACTGGCAGCCTGGTGTCTTCATCACACGCTGCACGTGCTCATCCAGGATGCTTTCAGGGTTCTCCTCGTGGGCATCTCTCATCTGCATCCCACCACAGCCCATCTCAGCATAACGAGGAGCAAAGTGGTGAAAGGCTTGGGCAGAAGGCATCTTGTGGCTCATGACCAAGGGACCAGAAGAGATATCTGCATCCTCACCTTCTTCTTCCTGCAAGAAACACGGGGACAATCAGAGGATGGCAGCAGAATGGTGGAAGGGGTCCCCAGCCCTACCTTCTGCTCACAGCAGGGCTGCTACCAACCCTTGGGTTAGGCCTGGTTTAGTCCAGCCAGATCTTGAAAGACTTCAAGATGGAGACCCATCACCCCTCTGGAGACCTGTCCCAGATTGATAGAGAATTCCTACTGCTCAAGCCAAGCCTGTGCAGTCTGGCTGCCACCAAACAGAGCAGCCCAGGTCTCTGTGCCTGCTTTCTGAGCCACCATTAGTAACATTCTCCACATGCTCCCCAAAGAGACCGAGGCGAGCTCTGACAGGCAGCCCACACATCACAACCAGGGTTTACAGACACAGCTTCCTGACCAGCCTAACAGCTCCATCAGGCACAAGAACAGGCACAACCGAACTAAAAATCTCTCCAAGTCCCCTGAAGGTGGTTCTGTAACAACCAGCAGTGGAAACACAAGTTACTGCACCGTACTTGTGACTTCCTACACGCCTTTGGTAAGGCACTGCTTCAAAGCACATCAGATAAACCCAGAGCTACAGGATATGTGGCAAATCAGTTCTGAGTCAGGTGAGACCGGGGGGGTTCTCACCCAAATGACTATTTCACAAGCCAAAGCCAAGAGTGGGCTGTAACAGGAAGGGGCAAGTGAAGGTCGACAACTGCATGAATGGTTTTGAAAATCAAACACTGATTTCTCCTGGGCGTGCTAAGGCTGGAGTGAAACACTTCATGCAGATAACAAAATTGGTTGGAAGTAACTGCTTGTTCTTGCAGTTCATGCTGGTCTAGGACACGCTGTTAGCAACTTCTAAGTCCTTGCCAGGAAGAATTAAACTCCTCCATGCTGACAGCCACAGTTTTGATGCTGACGAACTACTTTACACTCCAACATAAACTCAGATATTTATGAAGTTTCTTTATTGGAAGTCAGGATTCCTATTTGTTTTAATTACATAAGCAGGATTCCAGCAAGCCCTTTAATCCTGCTCTCTTTTCCTCCTTTGGCACAGTAAAGAACTCAGTTGCAGCACAGGGTATCTCTGCCCTGCCAGATAAATGCATCTGCTGGAAAACACTGACTCCCATCAGCCTTGCCTGTCAGATGCCATCATCCATCACTTGCTAACCAGCTTCAAAGTTTCAGCTGCTAACCACACAGCAAGAAAGCAAATAACAGACTTCCTCCCAGTGTCACACCTAGGGGTTCAGACCTGGAGCAGGGACAATGCCAGGCTTTGAAAGTGCCAAAGGTGTGGGCGCTGCAAGCCTGGGGTGTGACACGATGCTGGTGTCTGGAGGGGACACACCACTTTGTAACAGATCCCTTTGAAGAACTTCAGAGGCACCTTTCATGTACAGCCACTGCAGCCTGCCCTGGGCACTGAGCTCAGGGACAAGCAGTGGTGAAGCATGTGCTGATGAAACCCCTGCCACTGGGGTGAGCATTTAGTAGCAGTTTCTGATAACCCAATTATATGCTCAGCACTTGGGAGGCTTTGGGGGCTGGTGCCTCTCAGGTTTAAACACCAACTAACCCTGAGGAATGGCAGCATGACTTTTCTGCTCAGAGCCAGCCAGTGCTCTGGCAATGCTGTCACACCAGAGCAAGGGGGCATGAGAGTGACAACCCAAGGTGGCCCAGCCAAATGGGTGCCTGGTGTTTGGGAAATCCTCTGTCTGCCTGGAACTCCCATCTTGCAGGTAACAAGGACTTCTGCTTCAGGACCAAGTTCAGGGTGGGCTAAGGGGAGGAAAGGCATGCACTGGCTCTCTCTGTTCACTTTGGCTCAGCTCATCTGTGTCACTGAGCAGATCTGGGCCTCAGGCAGGCCACAGGCAGGAGCAGGTGGTGCTGGGGTGGGTGATGTGCAGACAGGCCCTGGGGTCCTGCCTTACCATCCCCCAGCACTGGCCTCAGCCTCACACCAGGCAGGAAAGCCCCAACAGCGAGACAATGGCAGTAACAAAGGAATCGGGGCGTCTATCCCAAGATGTCATCTCTCCTCAAGCTGGGCAAAGGTTTAAGTTCAGGCTACAGGTACCAGTTGAGCTGAATCTTTTCACCTGCTCAGTCTGCAGTGGAAAAACTGATACATGTGGTGTGGGGTCCAGAGCTGTGTTTTGGCATCTCACTGCAGTGAACTGGGCACAGCTTGGAGGTGAGCTGGGCAGAGCTTGGCACAGAGCTGGGCACAGCCTGGCAGTGAGCTGGGCAAAGCTGGGAGGTGAGCTGGGCACAGCCTGGCAGTGAGCAGAGCCTCTGGGTGGGAGGGGAACCTCAGGTCCCACAGCCACTAGATGGTGCTTTGTTGACATAATATTGTCAGAAGCCTCTTCCACGAGCTCCCAAGGCAGCGGCAGGCAGAGATGCAGCTCCAACTTTGCTGACTGTCTGCTGAGCTATTTTTACTCTCCAGCAAGGCTGGGGGTGCCCTTCCCTTTGAATCAGGAGGCTGAGGGCTGCACTGATGAGCTACTGGGCAGTGATACCTCGCTGCAAACCCCCTCCTCTGCCTCCTCCCAGTCCCACCCATCAGGCTGCTGCTGGCTGGGAAGGCAAAGCAGCTCTGCTAAGCACCAGTGCCTGTTCGATCATCATGCAAATGATTTCCCTCTTTAGTCAGGCAATGTTTTATATTCAAATAGTGAGAATCTCAGCAGTGGCTTTGCTTCCTCCTGGCTTGTTTTCCATGCACTCCGTTCAGAGAGAGTGATCTGGATGATGTGATACTGATCTGTATGATAAGATACTACAGATTTCCTGCATGGACAAGAGGCTGAACTGTCTCTAAAACTAATATGGGAAAACCCAGTATTCTCTAATCCTCTACCACGTTGCTCAGAATAATTAATCAATTCAGAGTTTGTTTTTTTGTAAAACACAAATCTGTCAGTCTCTTCAGTAAAAGGCATTTGGTTTCAGATCAGATGCCTCCTCTCCACGTTACTACATGACATGGCTTTGAAAGGGAACCTGCAGGCAGCTCAGTATGGAAGAGAAAAATTCTTTCTTCCTAGCTTTTGCAAAATATTTGCAGCCTCTCTGCTAAGCTGATAACTGCCTGGTGTGACTAACACTGGTGGTTTTCCCTGTGCTGCTGTGCAGTGAGCCGTGCAGACCCAGGAAGAGGTTACCCTGTAGTCTGGTGTTCAGGTCATAGAAAAAAGCCCTGAGATCTATCAGGATTCCAGCTCTCCCTCTTGCTGATACCAGCAGCTCCTGCACCTTAAGTGCTGACCTAAAAAAGCTACAATTGCTTACTCTGAGATTTTCCTGAATGGCTAATGCCAGATGCCAGCCAGTCAATGAAATACATTCTTGGAGACAGCAAAGAGATTTAATATATAGCATTAGTGGGAGTCCTGGGCTTAAAAATAGATTAAGTCACATAAAAAAGTGTTTAAACAGACTTAAATATACTCTCTGGCACAGAGGTATTTGCTGATTTTATGGTATTGCTACTGGCAGCTTCTTCAGGGAGGCAGAGGGCTGGAATAATGTAGTTCAGTACAGGTGGGGGCTGCAACAGAGCCACAGCAGGAGGAGGAGGAGGAGGAAGAGGAGGAGGAGCAGGAGCAGGAGGAGGAAGAGAGCTCTAGGACTGAGTAGAAAATGCTGCTGGTTACACTGGCTTTGTCTAGAAAGCAACAGGCACCAGACAGGACAACAGTGCAATTCCAGAAGAACAGGAATCTAATCACAAAACAGAACCTTGCTGGCCTGTTCTGGCTGGATGGGGAGTTTGCTGGAAAATGCCTGGAGCTGGAGGGGACCTTACAGATCCTTCTGCCTCCCTCAGTTCTCTGCATTTGAAATGCAGATGTGATTTAAAGTGAACAGTAGAACCTCCAGCTCTTTTCTGTTTAAAGAGTTACTGGATGAACATTTGAAAATCCTCCAGTGGGGCTGAAGGTTCTTCCCTGGAGCCCCAGAGGCTCAACCTCCCTGAAAGCAGAGAGCCAGGCACCAACAGCTCTGCTTGAAGAAGGGCTGCAGGTTACCCAGCACAGAGCCTTTGACTCAGGGCCACCACAGTTATTAACTGCAGAGCCCCACGATTTCAGCCCACAGGGCTGCAGTTAAACTGACACTGGTGATGTTCAGTAACACACACACTGTCCTCTGGAATGTGCCCTGTATGCCCAGCACAAGCTGTGCAGGTACCCATGAGAAGCAGTGCCTCAAAGAAAAGGTGTTTGAATACTGCTGAATGGGGATCTCACACAGGTAAGTACATGACCAGTACCTCACTCTTCACCTTTTGGAGCTTGCTGTGGAGCTAAAGACCCATGCACACTTCTCATGGGTCATCTAACAAGTCCCTCAGGCTCTGAAGGGCCCCAGCAGCACCAGGGCTCACAGCACTCAGTGCCACTGGCTGGGTATCCCCAGCCACCCCTGAGGAGTCACAGTGTCTCTCTGCCCAGGAGAGGGTTTTTGGATGACACATCTGAATGGATCAGGTGTTATCTAGGGATGTACTAGGCACTGATGAGCAGAATCCTTTGGGTTGGGATAGGAACAGCCTGATAACAGACACAAACACCTCCAGGCACAACATCATCTGCCCTCTGGTTACCATTTGTGTGGGAAACAGGGATCACCGAAAACCTCCCAGGGGGAGGCAAAGCCCCGTTACTCAGCCCCAGACTCGCATGGAAGGGGTTGCTCACAAAGTCAGGAGTCCAGGGTGCCAGTGAGGGTGGTGGAAGGGCACCCACAGTCCCCAACTGATGGCAGAAGTGGGCACTGCTGATGTCACACACAGGGAGGGAGCACTGGAGCTCAGACCCTGCATGACGGGGGGAACAGCACCATGAAAGCTCCTGGGGCAGCAGAAGCCTCCAGGAGCCCCGTGCAAGCACTGACCATGGCACTGGAGCAGGGAACTGGTCACTCCAGTTGCTTTCACAGCACCTGAGAGCTCCCTGTGGCACAGAGAGAGGCAGGAAGGTTACTGACCGCTCGCACGCGTTTAAGGCGCTCCTCTAATTTCTCCGCCGCTTCACGTTGCTTTTGTACTTCCTCCAGACGGTTGATCAGTTCTGCAGCAAACTTCTCTGGTTCCACGTGGATATCCTTTGGCATTCGGTATGTACGCTGCGGGGAGAGCACAGCAGGGGTTAGCAAGGGATTCATGAGAAATCCCACGTTTCTTTGGGAGGCTTTGATGACTGGAAATGCCGGTTGTTCTGGTGGGGAGCTGGGGGAGGACAGGCTGGCAGGCACTGAGGTGCAGCCCAGGACCTGGGGGCTGGAGGCTGAGCCACCTCCACGAGCTCCCTGCCTGGCACCAGCTCCACACACCTCCCCATGTAAGGAAAAGGTTTTCTGGAGTTGTAATTCAACAAGTTCTTTTGGCACCAAACTCCACTTAGGGATGGATGTGCTTGGTTTTCTCCCAAGGTACACATGGTCAGCAGGAATAAGCTGGGCTTAAAGGGTGGGAAAAGGATGAACAGACCACTCCATCACTCAAAAATCCTGCTTGTAGCAGTTATGCTTTGACTTTGATAGAAATGAAGACTCTGGAGTTCGCTTACTCAGCTTATCCTGGGAGGATCAGTGTGTGCCAGTCTGCAAAAAGGCTCCTATTCCCACAAAGCACCCTCTCCTCCTGGAGGATCCTGTAGGATTGCATCTCAGCTCTTCAGAGCCATGCCATGACTCCCTGCTGGCTTTATCAGTACAGCACCCTTACAAGTACAGGGATGCCATTTTACTGCTTGCTCTGGGTGAATAGATGAATATTTATGGCAGTTCAAGGGCATTCTGGATTCCTTATGCTGAGTTACTTTGTCCTGAAATTCCTGAGCTCTGGGATAAGAAGTTTGTGTACTGAATATGAAACTATCAGCTGCTGTATTTCCCCCCTCATCTTCATCCTTCTGCATTATTTCATCAAAATATTAGAAACAATGAAATGACACAGCAGAGATAAAAATTTAACTGGGAGGAAAAACAGTTGGAAAACTCAACAGCATAAACCCTGCATTCAAATATTTCAATACCAACACGAGAGAAATATACACTCTTATAGGACCAGAGATAAAACTAAATGTGAAGACATGAGATAATTCACAGCAAAAGAACAAATGCAGCATCAGAAGCAGACATGGAGCTTGAAAACTTTAAAGGAGGATGAGAGACCACCCGAATTTATCCCAGACCAGCCAAAAGATCAAAGCAGAAGACTAAAGTACTGCTTTGCCTCAAAACCTGACAATAGTATGCAAATCGTATTGGCTTTGCTGTCTCTGCCCCTGGCTGAGGGGAAGGCAGGGAAGAAAATCAGAGGCAGCAAGTGCTCACTGATGGCACCAAGGAACTGAGGACATATCTCATGATACCCCTGTTGGGCTGCAAAGGTCCCAGTTGAAGCACTCCTTGTTTTGCTTGCCAAGAGGAATCTGCCTTCTGACCCTGCCAGTACATCTCAATCCCAGGGACCCACCGGAGTTGGGAACAGCCCCAACCAACCATCCCTTCCTTCATCCACATATGGAACCATTGGAGAGGGCACAACATGTGTGAGCTACAGGTGCCTCCCACCCTGGGATGACATCACTGCTGCCACCAGGACCTCCAGCCCTGAAAATCAAATTAAAAAGAAACAAAACCACAGAAAAAGATTTTCACCTGCAAAAGTGATGTTTAATCTTGAAACATTGGCACAGGCGCCAAAGCAGTGTGCTTTGTCCTTGTGTTGTCCAGAAATGGGCCCCAGATGTGCTCCAGCATGGGGGAAAATGTGGCAGAGCTGGTTCCTGCTCTCCCTGAGGAGCCTCCAGGATCCAAGTGATGTCTCCCTGTTCCCTGGCATAGCCCAGGGGAGCATCTCTGGCCAAGAGAACCTGCTTTCTCCAGAAACCCCAGACCCACGACCACCTCTGCCCACCTTGGAAGGCAGCACCAGCAACTCCCAAGGAGGGAAGTCTCTCTCTCTCTGGCCTGACAAGTCACACCCCAAGGGGTGATGTGCTCCCTCCCTCCTGCCACCTCAGACATACCAACCCTCCCTGAGGTTGTTTATATGCCACCAGCACCAAGCCCTGCTCCGTTAGACACTTAATGAGCCTAATGAGAGGCAGCTCAGAGCTCAGCAGTCACAGTCTTGGGTCTCCCTGTTGCAGTTACCACAGAAAAGCACAACAGGGAAAGAATTTCTCTTTATTTTCATAGTCTTTGATGCAATGCAGCATCTCAAACCAAAGGCTCTCCTGAGCCTCCAGCAGCAGTGGGTACAAAGGCTCTCTGGAAACCTGAGCGTCCAAGTCCTGTCACAGGAAGGTGGTTCCTTGCAGGTCCAGCAGTGCTTAAGGACCACAGCTCTGTCTCTGATGAGGATCTGAAGTCATCTGGAATCACTGCTGCATCCAGAGAACTCAAGGTGAGATGATTCTGGTCTCTTACAACTAACTGATACCTCAGCATGTGTATCCACAGTGTCTCAAAGGCTGGAGGTGACTCAACTACACAAATTACAATAACTCACCCCAAGAATCTTTAGGACAAACTTGTCTTTGAAAATCTGCTGCACCTGAAACACTCACTGCCCTGTCCCTGGAGCTTCCCACTCAGCACAGCAGCTTGCAGAGGGCAAATGCAGCCCCCTCTGTGCAGCCATCTCTGCAAGGGTCTCCCTAAGCATCCAAGTTCAGTGCAGCTGGAATAAACCTCACTTCACCCCATGGATACCAGTTGTGTGTGCCCTCCATTGTCCTGGTGGGTACCTGTAAGGGTGGCTCAGAGAGCTGGCAGGCAGGATGATGCTCTGAACATCGCTGTGGGTCTGACTTTATTCCTAGCTCAAAGGATGAGCTACACACACTTCCCCAAAACTCACAGTAGTGCAGAATAATGAATGCAAATTCCCTGTGTTGAAACAATACAGAAAATTGCTGAGCACTCTCTCTGTCTCCCTGGACAGCAAACATGGATCGCACTGACCTGATTCAAAAAGACAACAAAGTGTTTGAAACTTTTATCAAATGACGGGCCTGACTTCAGAAGGGAGACATGGGAGACATGCTCCATCAAAAACCAGCCAGGCTGAGCCTGTGCCCAAAACAGGATCCTTCAGGGCTCCAGGATTTTGAACCTGCCTCCAGATTCCCATGGGTGCACAGAGGCCTGCCAAGGCAGCTGTAAATAAGCTGTTTGTTGCTCTGAAATCAGAAGGGCTCCCAATGCTTTAGTTCCAAGTAAAGGATGCAGCACTCCCCAAGAGCTGGCTGCTTTTGGAGGATCCAGTGCTCCAGTCTGGAGCACAATGAGGTCTCTGCACATTCTGCATCAACAAGTCAGAAAGGAAGCACCTAATTTTAAAGACCTGTTTATCTACAGCTGTTTCCTCTAATGTTCTATTACTTACCTACTTGTTAGGTCTGCCCAGAACCAAACCACACTGAGATGGGAAGGTTGCAGAGGACTGTAGATGGGAAGCTGAATGCCAGGTGGACTGGGAAAAAAGGAATGGCTTGAACTGGTCTGGATGAAGCAATCTTTTCTTGTGACAGCTCTGAAGATGGATTTCTTGGGGTACCCATCACCAGAACACTGCCCTTGACATGTGAAATGCCTGAAGCTCTGGTACCTTAGGGAACAAGTACCCTGACAAGAACATGTGAGACACACAAGATCTCCAGTAGTTCCACTTAGCACCTGCTCTCACATTTTCTCCTTTTCTTGGAGCTGACAAAGTAGGAATTGCAGGGATTTTGCTCCATGAGGTAGATGCAGGTCTTGGGTTTTGATGGATTTCACCTTCTCTGAGAAACTGAGGTTTGGGGATCCCAGCATCCAAAATGTGTGGTGCTACCATGATCTACATGCGAAGAGGCTGAAAGGGAAGAATCTCACTGCAGTTTGTGCAGGTTCCCCTTGGAATCAACCTCAACTGCTCTGAGATAAAACAGGCAGTCTTCCAAAATTACACTGGGTAGAGGTCCCAAACCAGCCCCACGATCCACAGGTTGGGCTGAACCACTTCTTACAGATCTGAGGCAGTGGAGTGGCAGCCAAGTGGAGCTGACAGCCAAGGAATTCTGTGCTGGTAAATCTCCCTCTTCCACAAGAGGTTTGATGCCTCCATGATGCCTGAGGGGCTGATGTTAGATCACAAGTCAGTCTTGGAAATGAAAGGAAGCCAGCAGGGTACAGAAGCCAAGTTTAAAGAACTTCTGAACCTCCTCATTTCTTAGACTGATACATTCCTCTGTGATGTAAGTTTTTAATGGATAAATGGTGTTTCCATACCTGAACCTCATGGATAGCTGGATTTCAGCATCCACTTTAGCAGCACCCAGGGATTAGCCAGGAGTCCCACTGCTGCAAGGTGTTTGAGGGAATGGGATGAAACAGCCCATGGGAATCCTGAGCAGGTTCCCACCTTGCAGGAGCAGAAAGCTCATGCAGCTCTAGTTACCCTGGCACAGGAGACCAGGCTCCTCCTGTGCACTCCTCACTTGTACAGCACAGCAGAGTGGTCACCCACAACCTTCTCAGGACAGTGCAGAAGCCACCTTGCAGAATCCTTGATTGTGGGGCAGGGCAGGGCAGGGCAGGAGAGCTCGTGCCTGATGATCAAGCTACAGCAACAACATCACAAAATGGCTTCTTTGTGCAGTTAAATAAACTAACCAACCATATCCAAGTCTTTAAGCTTGAGGATGGATTTTTCTGAATTTGCTGTGGAAAAGGAGGACCTCCCGTCCTCTTCTGGGAATGGATGAATGCCAGAGCCAGAGTAAACACAGGGTATTACAGGTACAGCCCTGCATTTTCTGGGCTTTCTCCATTCCTTTGAGAACTTGCTTACTCTTTCCTTCCTTGGTGCTCCAAGACTCTGCTTAAATCCAAGACAGAGAAATGGAAAACCACATGAAAGCAACACTCACACACTGTGTAATGGGTTCCTGCCAGAGGCACAAACCAGAGGTCTCGCTCTTGCTGGAGATCCTCACCCACTGCATTCCTGGGCAGAGTGCCACTTCACAGAACACAACTTTTCCAAACTTAGAGCGCTGGTGAGTTGGTAAGTGTGGAAGGTGCAGATCACAGCCATCCATGACACATGTTCTGCTGCAGAGCAGGGCGTCCCCCAAACCAGCACACGCCGTCGTTACTTGGAGGCAGCGCCGTGCTGGAACTGCCGGGCAGTCTCCCATGAACACACAATCACTGCAGTTTATAGCTCCTGGACCTAACTACAAGTGCTGCTATTAAAAGCAATACAAGTCCTTTCAGAATTTTGCATAATAGCCCCGTAACTCATTTGTCAGGGAACAGCAAGGTCTGTAAGGGCCTTCTGAAATGACTTTCGGAAGTAGGAGGTTCCCCTTTATCAGTAGGAAAACATGCCGTGCATTCTGCAGGCACTATCAGCATGGACTCTGGCTACACTGGGGAGATATGAGCCCATAAAGACCTTCACTCAAAGGTTGTGATTTCATCACTGCCACATGTTTAAAGGCAGCTAAGCTCTGAGTCCAGCCTGCTTTAGCCACGGGCTGTGGGACAGCCCAACCACCGGCTCCGGAAAGCAACACTTGGAGGAACATTTGCATGGCTCCTTGCTAATTGGGCCCTTTAATTCAATAAGCGTGTAGTTAGAGGTGAATTTTAAAGAGTAACTTTATAACATTTCACACTGGTGTTGTCAAAACACATTGTCTAATTACCTTCTCCTTTCTTGGCTGATTGATAAGCAAGGGCAGAGCAGTGCCTCTCTGAAGTCGATGCCAATTCTGTGTCAGTAATTGGCTGGCAGGAGGTGCCAGAGTGTCTGAACTAAACTTTTATTCCCTGGAGAAAGACTAGAACTAACTCGACTTCTCAGTCCTCTGCTCCCATATAAATATGTGTCAAGATGCTTTTTTCCCTGGGACTTAAAATTACAGTGCAGAACCTAATGGGAACAGTGGATGTTTCACAGAAAAATCCTTGTGAAGCATCTGTGTGTAGTTTAGGAAGAATATGTAATTCTAAAAGAGTGTGTAGGTAAATAGGATAATATAAAAATTTATAAGCAGCAGGTGGCCAATTTAAACCTTGTTTTTTCCCCCTCCTTTTTTAAACTGGTTTCCAAAAGGTTGATAAAATTTAATGCTAAGTAAAACTAATTAGCCTGCAAGGAACTGCTGCTGGAATGACACTTATTCAGTTCAACAAAAGAAATGTTTGGCAGATGGAAGTTCGTTAAAGCAGAGCTCACTATACATATTTAATGCTCCAAACTCTGAGTTTATAACCTGCAGT
Organism: Pithys albifrons albifrons; assembly: GCF_047495875.1. Taxonomy (NCBI): domain Eukaryota; kingdom Metazoa; phylum Chordata; class Aves; order Passeriformes; family Thamnophilidae; genus Pithys; species Pithys albifrons. The sequence continues at coordinate 3,133,552 of NC_092473.1, forward strand.
TCATCGAGGCATTGCCAGTGCACACCATCAACAGAAAGCCACTATTATTTTTATCCAAAAGGTAAAGCCACTGACAAGCTTTGAAGTCGGAGAATATTCACTCAGTAGTTCCCACTGTTGGGGAACAGCAACAACAATAACAACAAAAAATAAAGGCCAAGCTTTCAAACTTCAACTCTAACAAAGCCATGCTTACAGTAAAAACGGCATCAAGTGAAATAAAAAGGCACCCAGCCAGCCTTTTCAACAGCAACCACACTGTGAAAGCAACTGTGTGAAAAGAGAGGTGACTGAGCAAGGATGGCTGTGAGCGTCCACAGCCAGGGCTTTTATTGTCAACCCAGTGATCAAAGCACAGGAGACCCTCTTAAATCTAAGGAAAATAATCTAATTTAAAAGGCAAAACAAAGAGTGGTGGTTTTGGTGTGGTGTTTTTTTTTCCTTTAAATCAGATTAAAACAAGGGTGTATTTCTGCTGGTATTGTGCTGCTTTGAGCAGGCAGGATGAGAACAGCTGCATCAAGTTTGAAGGCACTTCTGGAAAAAGCAGATGGAGGCTTTTTTTCTCCCTATTTGATTTGTGGTGGAGTCCAGCTGTCCAAAGGGGAAAGAAGCACCTTTATTCCCTACTAGGTATTAAATGTCACCTGTAACTTCTCACAAAAAGCAAACAATAACAAGCAGAGCCACAGATGGTGGATGCAGAGCCCAAGCAGTCGTGCTTCTCTTCCAAGAGCTGTTTGCTTACCTGGAGCAACCAAGTGTTAGACAAATGAAATCTTTGCACTGGCACCTTCTTTGCTCCCCTGCTTCATATCCTCAGGTGACCTTTCCCAAGTCCTTGAGAACAGGTTACAGCTCCCTTTGGCTGCTCAGTGCAGAAACACTGCTGGGGATCGTTGCTTTTCTCCCCAGCTGACCTCGGCCAAGACCTACATCAGCCTCCATGCCCAACAGCCCCCTACACCTTCCACAAACACCTCCAGCTCACCCGAGGGCATGGAACCTGCCTGCAGTGCTTCCATTCTCATCCAGGAGGAACAGCCAGTTACTGACTGAATGGTTAAGGAAAATGCTGGGTTTTGGGCAGCTCTGGATGGTGAGTTTGGCAGAAGGCTCCCAAAACCCTTTCTTAGCATGGTGTTTGTCCATCCTAAACAAGTACAGTGCTAAGGGGGGGTTAAACTCAAGCACAAGCAGAGCAACTTGTCCACTACAGACCTCACATATTTTGCATATTTACCTCTGGGAAGGAGATAGTGCTACTTACAGGAATGTGAGGTAGTGGCACACGTCCATTTGCTTTGGCACTTTCTTGCATCTCTCTGCGATGCTGCTTTCGGAGTCTGTACGGGGGGATCCCATCTCTGCCGGAACAAAACAACAACATGCTCTGCTTTAGTGCCTTCCTCTGAGACATTTCGTTCTCTTACACCTCGCTGACACAGAGTGGCAGGCAGGAATCCCTTTTGTGTTTGAGGAAGGCTTTGCAAGCCCAGAGAACAAGAGGAATCCGTGTGGAGAATGATGCTCACCCAGGTCCCACACCAGCAACACTCTGGCACTGGGGGCCAGGGGGACTTACATGGCATCCACTGGGAGCAGGGTAAGGCAGGACTCCTGCAACTGCTGCCCAACACAGAGGGCAGGGAGAAGGACTTGGACTGCATCCTGGTACCTTTTATAGTTGGTTGCTTTCTATAAAGAGCCTGTAATGTACACATTAAACCACAGGGCAGGCCAGGAGAGGGGGGAGAAGGAGGAGTGGGAGCTCAGTGAGCATCTACTCCAACGGGAACTCGGTCAGAGAACAAGGTATATATTTTTAAGAGAGTGTGACAGCTTCTCAAATGGCTTATCAAAGCAAAGGGGTAAGCTCCACTGCTCCCAAGGCAAGCTCTAGTTTGGCCAGAAATTATGGGCTTGATACTGGAGTTACTGTGGGGAAGAACCCAGCACTCTGCCCAGAGGAGGCTGGGCAAGGTTAGGAAGGGATGCCATGGGCAACAGCACCTAACAGAACCAGCTCCGCTTGGAATTGTGCTTGTGCTGGCAAAGCTGGTGATGGAGGTCTGTGCAGGAGAAGGGGACAGTGGTGGCCACAGTCCTTGGTCCTGACAGACTGGGAGTCTGGTGCATGGCTCTGCCATGAGCCTCTGGGCACAGGAGTCCAGCAATGGGGTGTCAGCAGGTCAGAGGCACCAGGCTTTGCCAAGCACCCCAAAAGGCAAAGCATCACTGGGTGAGCGTGACTTCATGTAAAGAAAGGAAACACATTTTTGTTCTCACTATTGCCACCACCCCTGCTCACACCTGGGGATGAAAAGGTGAGTGAGTGGAGCTGAGATACGGAAAGACACAGACCCACCTCCTGGAGACATGGGCTATTTGGGGGGAAAAAATCAATGAATGCAAAAACAAATGCCAGCCTTGAGCTTGGCAATTTGGAGCTTTCCTTTTTTCTTTTGTACATTTCCCTGATTCAGTAGAAGAAACCGTTTGAGAGGGCAGTGTAATGCCACAAAAGTGGGTGGGAATGAATGGAGGGATTTGGTTTCTCCCAAGTAGCAAATAACTTCCACATCCAGGCACTGTCTCCTGCCAACCCTGCACCCCTCTGAGCCAGCCCCGACACATCTCACAACAAGATGTTTGAGCAAGCCAAATGGCCTTAGCACCTACCCCCCTCCCCAGCTGCTTCTCCAGCACATAAACCAGTTTCACCACTAGATTTTTAAAGTCAAGATGCCATTTGGCAAGAGAAACACCATTTATTGTGGTGTTTTGCCTCATTCCCCTTCCCATCGTGCTGGCTCCCTGGAAATAGGGACAAGGGGGCACAGGCTCAAGCTCTGCCAGGGGAAATTGAAGTTGGAGATGAGAAAGAAATTCTTTGCAGAGAGAGTGCTCAGGCATTGGAATGGGCTGCCCAGAGAGGGGGTGGATTCCCCATCCCTGGAGGGTTTTCAGCTGAGCTTGGCCGTGGCACTGAGTGCCATGATCTGGTAAAGGGACTGGAGTTGGACCAAGGGTTGGACTTGGTGATCTTGGAAGTCTTTTCCAACCCAATTGATTCTGTGATTCTATGAAATTCTGGCGAGGGCAGAATCGCCACCAAAGTACATGAGCAGAACATAATTTCATGCAGTAACCCAGGCAGGTATTCAAAATGAATACCATTAAAATAAAATAAAACCTCTGATTAATGGCAAGCACTTTATAGCAGGAAGACAAACGAGAGGAGAGCAAACGAGGCAGGCTAATTACAGCTCTGGAGAGTGGCTGCAGGTCATGTGGGAGGAGGAGCATGTTGGGAGCATCCCTGTCCCTGTGCCCACAGTGCCACGGCTCAGAAGAGGGCAGTGCCCCCACAGCTGCTGTGCCAACAGGGTCACAGCCCTCCTTAGGCTTCATCTTCTTTAATGACAAACCTCCATTTGAACTTAAGAGTCACAATAGTCAAAGCGTTTCACCGCATCGCGACGCGGCTCTTTCTGGATTAATGGCAACAAAACAACTGGCAGATTTTAGAGGGAAAATAAAAGCCAGGGGGATTATTTTAGCCATCGCTGGTCGGCATCAATAGGCAACATTTCAGCTTAACCACTGCACAAAACCCGGGCACCAGGACACAACTCGGGCGCTAAAGCCGCGCGGCCATTCGCGGGGAGAGCGGCATTATGTTAGAAAGTGCAATTTTTCTTTCTTTCTCTCTCTCCCTCTTTTTTTTTTTTTAATTCTCCCCAGCAGCAGTCCCAGCGGAAAGAGCGACTTTTGTTCCCAGCACAGTAGCGAAAGGCTGATAATGGCCTCTAATCTATCCGGCTTCAAACACATGTTCAGCCCCGCTGTGCTGCCTTTGATGTCATTTTAACTAGATTCCCCAATGCCACCTCTGAACTTGGAACATTCCTTCGTTCAATGTACTGTGCCAACTCAACCAGAGGAAGCAAATTCAAAGATAAGCACTTTAATTTTATCCCAACAAAACCTTATTCAATAGATGGGGGGAAAGCAAGGAAAACCAATACCATACTTTTGTTTTCCTTTTGTCAGGTAGCTTGCTTTGAGATATTTTCAATAGATAGAGAAATAATATATATATATAAGAAAAAAAATCCGAAACTTTTTCAGAGAACATCTACTTTTAAAATAAAACTTTCCCAAACTGTTTTTCCTTGTTTCACCACGTGATTTTTTTTTAGCACCAGAAAGCTCAGTGCTGAAATGCAACAGAGTATTTCCATCGTTTATTTAATGATAATGCAATTGGTTTGCTGCTGGGGAAATGCAGAGGCTTCTTCCCCTCTCCAAACTGACCTGCAGGAGCCTCTGGTGAGCAGGGAAATGTGGCTGTGGCTCTGCAGTTGGACCCTTCTAACCAGAACTCTTTGCTCCTCTCAGCCTCCAAACCCAACCATTCTGTCTAACACATTGGAAATCATCATTTGGGATATTTTAAATTAAAAAAGCTGTTAAAGTTGTTAAAATATAGCAGAGCTCAGGGTAATTCTGGACCACTGGCTGCAGGACACAGGAACACAGGAAACAAATTCACAGCGAAAATGGTATTTTCTACCAATTACTCTTATCAAAGCACCTCCTTCACCGACAGACATTTTCACATCAAGAAGCCCCATGGGAAAATCACCAGGCATTTTGGCAAAAGGCCAGTCATCCAAGCAATAGCATTTAATTTGCGAGGCTTTTTGAAGGAATAACCACTGTCCTAAACCTTTGCTCCTTACTCTGGAGCAGGTTTGACTGGAAGTGGGGAAGGAGCATCCCTCTGGGCACCGAGGGCTTCCCCAGTGCCTGGGGGAAGGCAAAACTGTCTCTTAACCAAGATAAGCCCGGACACATGATAAGACGCAGGGTATTGTTTAACTGGAGCACAACACTGGGCTAAAGAGGAGACATTACCTCCTGTTTACCATGTAAGCTCTTGTAGAAATCAATATAGATACGGATCTAAGGCATTTCTGCATCTGAATTGGCACATCACATGGCAATTTAATGCAGCTGCCTGTTGCCTTCCTACCTACAGCTGCCTTAACATGCCTCAAACACCTCTGTTGTGACACCCCCTCCCACCCACAGGCTGCCTCCTCCACGTGGGAAAGATGCTATTCCCATGCGGGGTTATCCCAGACAGCAAGAGCAGCTTAGGACTGTGCTGGAAATGCTGCTGCAAGGCTGGGGCAGGCTCTGAGCAGCCCCGGGGGGAGGCAGAGTCCCAGAGACCCTCCACTGAACACCAGTGGCGAGTGACTTGGCCCCACCTGCAGCCAAGACACTGCCGGGCCAGCGCCTGCCGGAGCCTCCCAGCGTGTCCTCCCCAGACCTTGCCCCCACACAAACCAGCTAAAACAACACAGCTGCCCTGCCGATTGTAAAAACAGGTTTCAGCAGAGAGGACCAGAGCTGTTTTGCCTACAAGGGCAGAGGAATTCCTCTGACACAGGAAGACTGAAAAATAATCAGTGGAACGCAGGCGTTTAAGAGCGATGTTTTTTAAGGCACTCAAAAAGCAAAGTACTCCAACAGGGACTGATAACATATTCATTATATAAATTCAACCCACTGCAATAACATTTACTAGTGCTTGGAAAGACATCCTGTTGAAAGATGGTGTTTTAGGTTTGTGGCTGGTATCACAGCTTTACAACCCCTTTGGTGGGCTGGGTACTCCCAAAAAGTCTGTGCCTGCCTCCCTCTGCCCCAGCTCAGGAGCCCAGACAGGCAGAGCATCACTCAGGTCTTTGCCTTGGGATCACACCCCACTCTTGTGCTGCCTTGGAGCACAAGCCAGATTTCTTCATTATTAAGCATGACTGCTGTATGTAAACAGCACACAGAGGGAAGAACCTCACTCATCAGCAAACGAGGCTTTTATTGCCATTTTCCTCAGAGGAGGCCTAAATTCAAAGCACTGAGACATGTAAGTCTTGTCAAGCAGCAGGAGTCCCTTCTTTAACTTCATCTGGTTGTTCTTCATTTTTGCTGCCTTGAGCAATTCTGCAGAAATTCCTTTGAAACTTGGGAAGCAGATAGGTTCAGCAATGCCATGTAAAAACCAAGTAAAATCTGGTACTGGAGTTTTAAAGCATGTAATGAAGAGCAAGTGCTGAAAACAGGCAGAGTCCTTGTAAGCCAAAGGTCAAGGCTGCATGTCCAGAATCCCAATTTGGGGATCACTCTGCAAGCATTCCGTTTGAGATGCATAGAAAGAAGATCACAGGTTTACACTCACCATGTTCAAGACTTACTTAAAATGAACCACTAAGATTGGGTTAATTAGTAGCAGAAGGCAGAACATGTACTGATGGCAATTAAAGTCCTAGAAGCAGCCTATGGTGGGCATAGGAGAGATAAAATGCCTAAGGGAAAGAAGAGCATAGGATGGCCAATCAGAAATTATTCTGCCAGTGAAAGAAACAAACTATGCCTACTGAAATAAAAATCAAGAGGGTGAAGAACTCTGGCATACATGATCACAACTTATTGCAGGTATAACCATCAGTGAAGCCCCAAGAGCCTGCTGGACCAGTGGAAAAGGAAGTGCTAAAAGGTAATTAATTTTGAAGAGTCCTTACATCTGTCTCTCCTGATAACACAAAGTTACACGACCCCTGCTAGCTTCAGAGCACTCCTCCCTATAAATTGATGAGTATGAAGAATTGCAGAAGGATGTGGCAGAGCAGCTGGATTTGTATCAAATGGAGCCTTTAATTAGTGGGCCTCTAGAGTGTTCTGTCCCGGGGGCATCCTCCTCTTCCCAGGCCCCTTTGGACAAGGTCTGCCTCCTCCATTTTGCAGCATGACATGGATAAGGAGCGAGGAGCTGGTGCCAGGGTGCAGGAGGGATTCCCAGCTGCTCCTCCATGACCCCAAGCCCCCATGGAGCTGAGCCAGAGCCAAGACAGACATTGCCAACTCACCACCGCAGGCACAGAAACCCCCCGACCACTGTGTGAACTGAGGGCAGGTGGGGAACTCTTGCAACACCCATTAACAACATCCATGGCACAGGCTGAAAAGTTTCTCCAACAAGGTCTGACAGCTCCTGACATTCACAGAGACACTAAACGAGCATCTTGGAGGACTCTGTGTTTACAGCACTGCCATTAATAAAACCTTCTCCTAATTCTGTAAACCTGTCATCTTTTGCTTGAAGAATCAAAGGGTTTCTACTCTACAGAAGACACTTTGCATTTGCACTACTAAAAACCGACCTAACAGTGAATATTTTCCCCAAATCCTTTTTTCCCTATCACAATCACAATAAAATCTCTTAACCCCTTTTTTTCTCCCTTTGCAGGCCATCTTTAAGGAAGGCATCTCATGGGTGAGATACAGAGACAGCTGTCATGAGGGGCAGAAAGACAAAGAAGCAGAAAGATTTGGCTGGGGCTTACTGGCACAAGTGTTAAAGCACAGGGTCACCAGACAAACTAAAACTGGTCAGTCACCAATCCTGCAGAAGAGCAATTGCAGACTGAGCAGAGTTTTTCCATCTGGAGAAACATTTGTGTCCAGTTCTGGTCCCCTGAGGACAAGAGAGACTGGGCTGCTGGAGCAGTTCCAGTGGAGGGCAACAAAGATGATGAAGGGACTCTCTCTCACAAAGACAGGTTGAGGGAACTGGGGCTGTTCACCCTTGAGAAGACACAGCTGAGAGGGAACTTCAGGCTGTGCTTTGGTGGTGCTGAGCAGTAAGACAAGAGGCAGTGGGCAGAAACTGATGCACAGGCAGTTCTACTTGAATATGAGGAAGAACTTCTTTACTGTGAGGGTGACCATGCACATGAACAGATTGCCCAGAGAGGGTGTGGAGTCTCCCTCCTCACTGGAGATATTCAAGAACTGCCTGGACACAATCCTGTGCCATGTGCTCTGGGATGACCCTGTTTGAGCAGGGAGGTTGGACCAGATGACCCACTGTGGTCTCTTCCAACCTGACCCATTCTGATTCTGTGAGTTTGGCAGCATAAAACCTCAGGAGAAGCACCCAGGTAAGTAGAAAGCTCTGTCTGACATTCATTGTAGCTCAAATCACTTATTACAAAGCCAGTTCTTGCTCCTGGCAAGAAACACTGCAGGAACTTCAACTGAGCATCATCTATTTTAGTTCCTTCAAAGTATTTTACGTTGCAAATGTTCCCAACACTGGCAAGGCCAAGGGTTGGTACAGAAAAATCAAAGGTGAGCAATTCAGATCTACATAGACCCTGTGAGACTGAAAGCAGCTGAGAATAAACAAGGCCACAGCTGCTGTTGTCTGGTAAAGGAGAAATCACTCCCTAGGAGTTCTTAGCAACTCCCCAGAAGTTTCTCATGAGAACTCCTCAGGTTTCCCACAGGATACTGGAGATGTTCCTGAAAACAGTCAGGATGAGTTCACCAAAACACTGGACTTGTGAGATATGGACTATAACCAATTGTATTTGTAGATTGATGGTGTGAGATTCAATTTAGCCAATTGAACGTGTGCAGTGTGTAATAAATGGCATTTGCTTGACCACTGGTCTGGTGTGTGGTGTCCTTATTCCTCCCCTTATTTATTTTTTACTTTAGCCAAGCAGCCCACACAGTGACAAAACAACTTGAAAACAAAGTGAGAATGGTCATGGCTGTGGTGTGTTCAGACATTCCCCAGAACCCCAGCTATGGCAAGGCCTCCCCCAGGCCCACCCAGCAGCAGCACCACTGCTGAGGACACAGGCATGCAGGTCCCATGGGGTACTCACACGCTGCTGTCGGTCAGCGACATGGTGTCGGCGTCGCTGGACATGCTCTGCTGCTCGCTGTCGTTGGCGCTGGTCGCTGGCGCCAAAGCGTAGCCCGTGTTGACATAGTAAGGGTTAACAGGCTCTCTCCATGCCCCATGCCTACAAGAAGAAACAGAGTCAAGTTAGAGGACACGAACTTGACCATGCTCTGCACCACCACCCAGAAGGACTCTGCCCCAGTGTCATTGCCAGGCCACAGAATATGCCGGCTGTGTTCACGTTAAGTGGCACTGATAGAACCATGAACATGTATGTGTGTGTATGGACAGACTTTGCAAGAGAAGATTTGGGCAGGGCTCTCCCCACGTGCCCTTCCAGCCTGCACAGGGGATTGTTCAGGTGAGGCTCAGCGTGCACAGAACTGGCCCCACCGTTTCAGTCCTGAGGTCCATCTGCCACGGCCGAGAGAGCTTGGACAGTGACAGGGAAGTCCTCGGGACTGTCACAGCCCCCGGTACTGACCGGGCTGACCCTGCTGAGCATCCGAGATCTGACGGGATGGGACGGCAGGGAGGGATTGAACTGCCAGGGGACGGTCCCACTGAGACTCGAACTCAGGACTTTGGGATTCGGAGTCCAGAGTGCTCTCCTTTACACCACAGACTGCCCAGAACCAAGAACAATTTTGCTCATAATGGAAGAAAAGGGGAATTCATAGTGTAATGAAGATGCTACTGGTAGAGAGAAAGAATAGAACAAAACTGTATGGAAGAAGCCCAGTTTTCATCAGGATTTATGGTGTCCATGGGCTAGCTGCTTAGCATTGCCATTCCATGAGCATCTCAAAGCAACACCTAGATGTGGCAGTTTTGGCTTTAGTTTCAGTTTAGGCCTTATTTAGGCCTCAGTTTTATCAGGCCTGAAAGGATGTGACATAGATTAGAAGGGACAAACATCACCTGATTTAAGCAATCAAAGAGGTATTTCATATCATCTGACATCATCAAGAAGTGTCAAGGGATATAAAAAGAGAGGAGGAGTTTCTTTTCACATTCATATATATATGTTATATCATATTCTGTTTTAAATTTTCTTTTCTTCTGTGTAAATATAAAAACCTTACAATTTCAAAGCTTTATTTTTCATCTTTTTTTCCTCACTCCCTTTCCCTGGGAGGGGACCCTTTGACTCTGTATTGGGCAGCTGGCATTTTGCCAGCTCAAACCATAACACTAGGCAGTAAGACAGCATTTTTCTTAGTCAAAACAGGCTTCTGCTCTTCCAACAGGGAGGGACGTGTAGCACAGCTCACCCATTCTGTGCTTACTTTGACATCCCTCTTTACTACAATGTTTGCCAAGGAAGGGAGGTGAAGCAAGAACAGCTGTTGCTCACAACAGTACCCAAAGCCAAGCCCCAGTGTTGCACTGGGGTACATCAGACACTTGCAGATTCCACCAGGAAGGACCAACTTATCGCTCTGATGTTTCCAATGGGCAATCTGCTCATGGATCAGCAGAGGTCAGTTTGTACACCACCCATGCTTTGTTATTCAAGTACACAGGCTGGCCAGCCTCCTCTTCAGCAAAACATCAGGAAGAGAGGCTGCCTCGCTCAGTTCCTTGCTCAAGAGGAGACCTGCACTGACAGCAGAGCAGCCTGCAAACCAAGCAGGCAAGAACTCCTTCACACTGACCCTGCCACCGGCACAGAGAAGCTCCTGCTGCCAACTTGCCTCCAGCTCTGCTACCCTGCAGGACAGACAGGTCACACGGGCACCTTGTTCTCACTGCAAGTCATTCTACAATTTGCCAGAAGGAGGAAGAAGCTGAAACATTCACACCAACCAAACATCATTTAATCCCCTGCTCTCCCTGCCTGCCCCTCTGCATAAAGAGCAGCATTTGTAAGGTGTTCTAAAGTTGATTAATTCCAGGGTTTTCCAAGCTCTGAAAATCAGAGTCCTGTTTAAATTCAGATCACAAAGCTCATCAGCATAATCTTTTATTTCGTAACTCAGTAACTGGTACCTGGTTGCTGTGGTTTGCAATGGGCCCTGAGCAAACACCTCCATGGAGGGCACATCATCCAACATGCGCTTCCCTATTGTGCTGCAAAAAGCATTTCTGGCTGTAATGCAGTGGTCAAAGTCCCGCAGACAACAGAAAACTTCCCACGCCCTGATGAGTTTACATTCAGATAAGACAAGGAAAGCCATGAGAAAGGCACAGACGGTGGGACCAGAGGTGAGGAAGACACCAGCAAAGGGAAAATTTGGCAGTTTGTGCATATTTATACAGAATGTAAATGCAGGACAGCCACTGCATGAACTGGGACTGGTGGAGAGTCCGTATAATGTGGAGATTTTTGGAATGCTGGATTGGCCATGGTGTACCAGGATGGAAGCAATACCAAAGTATTGTAAAACCTGAATTGAACAGGGCTGCAGCCTTCAGCCAACACACTGGCCACCGAGCTCCTATTCCCCTGCCCTTCAGCTCCTCAACAACACAACCTGTTTTCCTGGTAATTCAAGGGGACATGGATGTTCACTGGCCACTAAGAAAAATCAGATTGTTTCATGTCCATTATTAGGTCAGTGAGAAACAAATTACTCCCCTATTCTCACAAAGAGAAAACTAACATTTTGTTTGCCATAAACCAAAAAAAACCTCCCAGCTATTTCTCTTTGGGTGATGAAGTTCAGTATAGTTTCAGAGTGGTGCAAAGAGCATTCAACACTGAGACAGCTGAGGCTTTTCATGGCTGTTTGGAGGAAAAGGGAGCCTTGTGAGGTTTGTCTATGCTTGGGTGCAATACAGAGCCAGTTGGGGATGGATGTTTACAGCTGCCTTGGGGTTGTGAGTCACCATGGACACCTCCTACCATATAAACTTTCTGCCTGTCACTGCCAATGTGCACTGGAGCAAACTATTTCTGTATTCCATCGGATTTCAGAACAGCTTTCGAGGGCAAATACTGGAAATAATTTGAGCAAGTTCACCCTAAAATCAAGGTATAACAAGTGAAAACCTCACCAGCCCCTTCACCAGCTCTCCCGGTGCAGAATGGTCAGTTTTGAGCATTAAAGGAGTGCTGTGCAGTGCAACCCTCCTGTCAAATCTGACATGACAGCTGCGTGATGGAGGCTGAGACAACCTCTTAAATTGAGGCAGGAATGATGGATAGCTCAGGCCTTCCCTGCGGGCAAAGAGAAGGATGCTTTTTGGACAACCCAATTAAAACAGAGCACCAACTTCTTCTAGTGGACCTTCCTCGGGACTCTCTGGAACAGGCAGGGATTATTCTAGCAGGATATTAAGAAAGAACTACAATATACAGAATAAAACGCACAGCTCAATCCATTTCTCCTTTGTGTCTGCTGATACAAAGAGAGAGCAGCAAAGAGCACCTGAAGAGGTTGTTGGATGTGGAACTGGGATGGCTGAAGGAACTGAGAGTGACCAGATGGATGCTGGGTGGTCCCTCCTCCCTGCAGAGGGAACAGGATGGATTGGCTCTCCTGCGGCAATCCAGGGCTGTGGGCTTCCCCCTGAGGACGCAGGTTTGGTCACAACTGTTGTATTTAGCTAAAATTACACACTTAAGCATGTGTACTACAGGGATTACTTCCATTTTAGCTCTGCCTCTAATACATCAATGCAAATGTAAGCTTTTGGTAAGCATAGGAGATGGAAAGGGTATAGGATTTCAAAGCAATCATAACAGGTTACATTACTTTTGAGGAATCCATCTGTATTCAATCCTTCTCCTAATGTTCCCTCTCCCTGACAACTCTCTTCAGCTGGCTCGTATCACTATTTGAATGTTTTGTGCCGTGCCTCTGAAGAACACTTTCAACATCTATTAGGAAGAAAACATTAAAGGAACATGGGAGTCTAACAAAAAACTCTGGTCACTTCTGATCTGGGAGGGGAGGCTGCTTTAAAAGGGATTCAGGCACACTCAGAGCGATTTGAAATGTCAGCTAAAAACCCTCACATCCCGAGCTCTATGAGCTGATAAGGGCGATAAAAGGAAAGGTGAATATTTAAAGTTGGACTTCACAAAAATTCCTGCAGACTTCCAGAATTTTATTTTATTTTCTAAGACAGAAAGAGTAATGAACGTTTTTTGAAACGAACACAGAACATTTCACACATCACAGAAATGAAGCTGCACGTCTCTTCTGCAGCTCTCAGCTGCTCAACCCTCAAAATAATCACATAGGGAACAATTATAACAGAGAGCACAGCGACCCGAGTAAGTCAGCCTGACTAGCTGCCTTTTCTTTGCATAAAGCCCTCCACTGATCACTGTTCACTGTGGTGATGATGACAAGGGTGAAAAGTGCTGTAGAAAACCAACAGGTATCTCCGTAGGGCTTCCCTCTACCTGCTTTGGGTTTATTGGTTGCATCTTGTCCCCAAATCTTCCACTCCTCAGACCAAGACCAGCACACAGCACCATCAAATTTTGGAGTTTCAATGTGAGTGAGCAGAGAGGTGAGGTCACCTCCAGTCCTCCTGCCCTACCTGGAGTTCTCACTGCATTGTGAATCCCTCAGGGCATCCTTTTCCTTCCAGCCTGGGATCCCCAACCTCCCTCACACAACTTCTCCTGGTGGCTATTTCAATTTTAAATCAAAAGATGCAAAGTCCCCCACTTTTGCTATACATGTTATTATTTTCTCTATGCAAAATCCACAGGGCTGGCATGCTCTGGGGAAGAATTGCATCACCTTCACCACCCACAGTGGGAGGAAGATCTCACTGATCCTGCCTGCAAAGCCAAATCCACACTGAAGGCACTCCCTTTGCTTCTCAGCAGTTACATCCCTCCTTCACTGATGTTCTTCATCAAGCATGGGAAAAAAACCCACTAAGGCAAGAAGGAAACTTCCTTGAAGATGAAAAAGCCTCTAGGCAACTAATTTCTGTAGAATTTAAAGTTTCACTGGAGGGAATAAGTTGCACAACACTCTACTGGCAGGGCTGAGAGACATGGACTCCCCAAGCCTGCCTGTAGTCCCAGTGTGGCTGGAACAGCTCCCAGTTTAACAAGGAAGGTGATCAATCCATCAGTTTTCATTGCTACTGTCTCCTCCAGCTCCAGCACTGAATTTTTATGACACTGACATTTTCTGGAAGGCAATTTTTACTCCACAGAATTAAAGCTGTGATAGAATCCAGGCAGACTGGCAGAGAAGGCCAATGGGATCCTGTCCTGGATCAAAACTAGCGTGGCCAGCAGGCCCAGGGCAGTGACCCTTCCCCTGGACTCTGCCTTGGGGAGGCCACACCTTGAGTGTTGTGTTCAGTTCTGGGCCCCTCAGTTCAGGAAAGAGACTGAGGGGCTGGAGTGGGGCCAGAGAAGAGCAACAAGGCTGGAGAAGGGACTGGAGCACAAGTGCTGTGGGGAGAGGCTGAGGGAGCTGGGGCTGTTCAGCCTGGAGAAGAGGAGGCTCAGAGGTGACCTCAGCACTGTCTGGAACTGCCTGAAGGGAAGTTCTGGCCAGGTGAGGGTTGGTCTCTTCTCCCAGGCACTCAGCAATAGGACAAGGGGGCACGATGGGCTCAAGCTCTGCCAGGGGAAATTGAAGTTGGAGATCAGAAAGAAATTCTTTGCAGAGAGAGTGCTCAGGCATTGGAATGGGCTGCCCAGAGAGGGGGTGGATTCCCCATCCCTGGAGGTTTTTCAACTGAGCTTGGCCGTGGCACTGAGTGCCATGATCTGGTAAAGGGACTGGAGTTGGACCAAGGGTTGGACTGGATGATCTGGGAGGTTTTTTCCAACCCAATCGATTCTATGATTCCGTGATTCCTCCTGTGAGGGTCCCACACACACCTGAGGACAACTCCAAACTCCCTGGTGGCATAGGGGGCACCTCCAAACCCCTGAGCTACCAAGGAAGCAGCTGTTTGAGACACTGGAACAGTTAACCCAAAAGATAAATGGCTCATGAAGCTGACAAATCCAAAGAATTCTCCCTAAGAAGCTCCTCCAAAAGATTTCCTCCCATGGCATTGTCTGAACCTTTGGTCACCACCAGTGTTTGAGTGAGCAGCTCATTTTGAACATGGGCGAAATCCCATTTTCTGGACACCTTGAGCCAGGAGGCAGCTGATAATCACCCCAGCTTCGTGCATTGCCCTGGAAAGCTCCAAGCTGCAGGAGCTGTGGGGATGCTGGCAAGTCCCAGAGAAGGATACCCCAAAATGGGCTGTGCAGAAACTCCAGATCTCTCAGCACAGCCAGTGGCAGGTGGAGCAGCTGCGATGCCACCCCTGCTGCACAGCAGGACACAATTCCTTCCTTCCTTCCTTCCCCTTTTGGTGGGAGTTAGGGCTGAGAGATGGTGGCCCAAAACCACAGATGAGGGCTGTGACTCAACAGGACCCAGTTACTCAGTCTCTGTGCACCTACCCTGCTTCTCACACCAACTTTGGACAGCTTAGTTCAAACTTTTCAGTCCTGTGTTTCTGAACGTGACTATTTCCACAAAATCTGCACTAAGCACTGCTCTTATCTGGTGTCTCTGGTCATTCTGCCTTTGTGATTGGAAGGACACAGTCTAATGCTAAGACATTCTTCCAGCTCATTCTTTTGACAAGTATTATTTATTCAATATGAAAAAAATAATTTTCCCATTTAACAACTTACATATTTCCATCCAAGAAACAAAAAATCCTTCCAGAATGACAGGCCAGTGAGTCTCCAGCTGGCCAGACACCATCAGCACCCTCTGACTTCCCAAACTTACATCTACCAACACGTAGGTGACTGTCACATCCTTCACGCAATTCCACATTTCAGTATCACAATCAGCCAATCAAATTAAAAGCTTCATGTGTCAAGCTTGTGATGCAAATCCCTTCAGCATATCTAAAACAGCACGTGCTGACAAGAGTGTCCGAGCGACAGGGTCACCTTGAAACAAGGGATTACAACAGCATCCACCACGGAGTCTGACTTACAGGATTACATTAATCCACCACCTGAACAGAAAAGTCTCTGTCTCCAATCCGTGTTACCAAGACCCATCACAAAAGTTGCACCATACTGAGGATAAAATTGTTAAAAAAAGTCCCAGAGCATGCACTGCCTTCCCCAATCCATCATCATGGGAACGTTGTGGAGCTAAGAACAGAAGTCTAAGAAGATGCAAAGCTGAAAATCTTTACTCCTGACTGGATTTAACCTGCACTAAAGATGCCAAATCTGCTCAAGAGGATGAAATTAGGGATTTAGCTGATAATTTGATTGTTGGGGTTGCTCCACTTAAAAATCTACCCAATTACTTCAGGTTCTCAGACACTGCTGTGCATCTCAACTTTATCAGTGCCAATGTCAGGCTAATCACATGTGTTCTAGGCAAGGGCAGCTTCTTCAAAGATCACATCAATCCTGCACAAGTTAATCTGTTCTTTGAGGTCTCCAGATGGCTCTTGCCAAGAAAGTTCCCTTCCAGCCCTGCAGCCAGTGAGAGCAGCGGCCCCGGCGCTCTGCAGAGCATTACAAAGGAACCAGATCAAAGTTGTGTCTTACAAAAAAATGAAATCTGAAGTTTGAAAAGCAACAGCAGCCTGTCACTTGTAGGCTTAAAGACGACTTCTGCATGCTCCAGCTATCAGGGAATTTATGATTACAGTCTGGCTTTTAAAAGCTGATGAAAAAAACCCGACGCTGTTTAGTGCTCCTTGCCTTTGCAAATCTGTATCTTCTTCCCTGTGTCTTCATCCTCCCACGCCAGAGGAAGAAGGGAAATAAATAAAAATGTAACTAAAAGTACAGATAAGAGCTCCTCTTTTCTTCTAAGGCATTCAATTCCATTTTAGGACTACGCAGAGATTATTTTATGGGGAGCTTCAGCAATTATTGTGAAGTATTAAAATACACTTACAAAACCTAAATCCAAGATTTAACAGTCTGAGCTTCCAGTTTCTCACTCCTTTGCATTTACCAAGGACATGCTACTTCTCAGGCAGGACTAAGGTACAGAGGACACTTTAATTGCAACCAGTAATTTAGATCACAGGATACAGCAAGGTGGGGGAGAGAATCTAGGAAGGAAGTTGAAATACAGGAAATAAAATGTTTGCCTTAGGAGGCAAATAAAGACTAGATAGGCTAAATATTGTGGCTGTATTGCCTTATCACCACCCTAACCTTCTTAGGAAAGGCTTTCAGACAACAGGATGAAACCACTGTGTTCCAAGGAAACTGCAGAACAAGTCCCTCAAGGTTTGATCTCACTGTGCATCTCCAAACCAGCCCTCCCAGCTCCTCCTTCCCAATGGAGACAAGGCTGTGCTCACTCATCACCCCAGTGTAATACTGGATTTTATCCACTAGTTAGATGTAGAATTAGAACAGCAAAAATCTGATTTTGACCAACAATAAAGTCAAATTCTTCCTAAAAACAATGCACATCGTCCCTACAATAAGATCATAAACCTCATTTATTTAATAGCTCAAAGCATGAGAAATTAACTACAGTGAAAAAGAAAATGTGTCTGCACAACAACTAACAGGACACTTGGATCATCTTCCTGAAGAAAAAGGAACTGTGCAGAGCATTTTGTTGCATATCTAACAATAACAGGTATCTGCCTAAATTAATATCAACATATTAGTCTGAATTTATACCATAACTCATCACTGTCACTCATCCTCAGCACTGTCTGGAACTGCCTGAAGGGAAGTTCTGGCCAGGTGAGGGTTGGTCTCTTCTCCCAGGCACTCAGCAATAGGACAAGGGGGCACGATGGGCTCAAGCTCTGCCAGGGGAAATGGAAGTTGGAGATTGGAAAAAAATTCTTTCCAGAGGGAGTAATCAGGTATTGGAATGGGCTGCCCAGAGAGGGGGTGGATTCCCCATCCCTGGAGGTTTTTCAACTGAGCTTGGCCGTGGCACTGAGTGCCATGATCTGGTAAAGGGACTGGAGTTGGACCAAGGGTTGGACTGGATGATCTCTGAGGTCTTTTCCAACCCAATCGATTCTATGATTCTGTGATAACATAGTAGGTTTTGTTTGTTTTTTTAAATTGTGACATTAATATTAATCCTTATCCATCATGAAAGGCTGACATTAAATAGGGATATTTTCTATAAAATATACAGGATATTTGGCAGCATTAATTGTGACAGAACAAGAGCCTCACTGCTTTGGAACAGTCAGGCTCCATCCACCATCCAAAAGCTGCTGCAGTGACTTAGGCTACAAAACCAGGGCAAATCCTGTGTGCATTTTGGGTATCTGGGGTGCACTGCTCCCACCCACAAGCCACACTCACCTCCATATCTGGCCTCTGTCAGACAGTACTCCATAGGAGAGCTGGTTTTAGTGTTTTATTGGAAGGCACAGAATCAAGCTCGTGCAGGGATGTGCTGAACAACCACATGTTAAGCCCTGAAACGAGTGGGATCCAAGTCCTCATCCCTGGCTCTTCCCCCCTCCAAATATGCTCTCCCTGGGGCACAGGTACAGAGGGCTGATAGTGCAGCTCCTTCCCCTGCTTAAACTGAGAGCTGGGGAAAATTCAGCAAGAGGCTGATTAGCAAGAGCGTTCCACTCTGGTAATTGGCTTCTTAGACTGAAATAACATCTATGTTTAATATAAGTGATTTTATGTATATATCTGTGTGTGGTTAAGTGGATGAACACCCTGAGATTTGCTCAGTTGGTTAAAACTTGGTTGTAATAATGCCAAGGTCACGGGATCCATCCCCTGTGTGGGCCATTGACTTAAGAGTTGGACTGGATGATCCTTGTGGGTCCCTCCCAGCTCAGAACAGTGTGTGATTCTGAATGTATCCACACAGAGCAGCCATTTCACAGAGCATGTGGCAGTGCCAGCACCCAGCTCTCTGCTTTCCTCGGTGACTGCCCCAGGTTAATTTGGGTGGGTGGAGAGGGGACACTGTGGGTCTGTGCCCCATGGTTTCCCTTCCCTGGGAAGGCAGGCAGGACAGCTGGGAGAGGTAAAAGAGGCCCAGAGGAACGTTCTTCCCAGAAGGGGCCATACAACTACCGTGTCACAGATGGAGTAACCCCAGCGACCCTCTCAACAGCTCAGACCCTCCATGTGATGCCCGCAGCCCATCCGTGCCTGCCCGCAGCCCAGGGGCACTGCTGGGGTTCCAGCCGTGCCCACACCCACACAGCCCAGCTGCCAGCCCGGAGCAGCCCCCTCGCCTGCACGGCACAGCCTTCGTGGAACAAATTACTTCCAAATGCCTGGCTCGGAGCAAGGGGAGAGAGGGAAGCCCAGGTTTGTACCTGGGTCTGCTCACAGCCCAGAGCAGGCAACAGCTCCACTTAGAAACACCACTGCCTGCAAACTATCAAATTAATCCCAGGATTTCAACAGCTTTTCTTCATTATTTTTTGTTTCAACCAAACCACAAATTTACTTAATGACTAAACCAGGCGAGCGAGTACTTTGTTTTCCAGACAGCAGGAACGTTTCTAACGGGATCCAGGTTTTCAGAACACACGTTTACCAAACGTCAGGCGAGGGAGAGGCTCTGCTGCCGGGATGTGTTTGATGCTTTTTTTAACTCCCCCAAACCTGCCAGCACCGTGGTCGGGGCATCTCCGAGCCCTGAGCCCGAGGAGAGGCGCTGAGCGGGGTGAGGAGGAATACAATAAGAACACTGTGTTCCAGGAATGATTGAATAAAGGCAAGAGCGTGCTTTTGGCCAGCAGGATCCAGCGCTGTAACTCCGTCTGCCGCTTTTCTTCTCTGTCTGAAGCAACGTTGTTTGTCCACGCTTCTCTGAAATGGAAAGTATTTCCTCTTGCCTGCTCGTTCCAAGGAAAGATCTGAGGAGGCCTGGTATAACCAGGCAGAACTGGGGATTCTCCAGTGACTCAACTCTTCTTTGCCAAAATTTCTGCTCAACAAGAAAGGGCTTACAAGAAAGAAATTACGAGCAGATTTCTCTGCGAGCTCAGTAACTTAAGACCGGGGCCTGCAGAATGAGTAACTTTTTGGATGCAAACAAAGCATTCAGCTTTGGCCAATGACTCCAGATCATTCCCTTCCTTGCTAAATACCTACAGAGCCTCCGGAGTGTTCAAAAACATGGGGCAGGGTGGGGACACCTACAGGTACATGAATCATATTGGGGAATGGGAGCCACTGGAATCCAAGGGCTAAATAAGACTGAAGGGGATCAGTCCTTCAATAGAACCCCAAAGGGCATCAACCCAGCACTGCAATCCATTGCTGCACTGCTTTCAGGGATTAATTTCCTAATAGTCACATCACAACAGTAGTGTTGCTGATGGCTGAAATGAAAGAGGAAGATACACAACTCAGGGGGGCTCCGTTTTACAAAAACTACTGGCAGATTTGGCATTGAACCACTTGCCTGTACCACTGGGCCATGTAATACAAGCTGAGCTGCATGACCACAGACTTGCTAGTCTTGCTTAAATCCCCTTTGAAACAATGGTATGAAACTCAATACTCGTTACCAATTCATTGCCAACTAACTTGGTATTTTAATGAAATTACAAATCTGAGCAGCAGAAGAAACCAGCTGAGGTAATACTTTGAACATCTATAAGGCACCTGACTTAGCACCTCAAAACAACTCAGGTTTGCTCAGGAGCACCTTTGACAAAGTCCTGCTAATGATGAGGTGGGCAGAATTAGCAGTAATCCTGCACAAAATAAAAGACTTTATTTCACTGATTAAGGTCTGGCTCACAAAGCACATGAAGAGAAGAGGTCTGTCTCCAAGCAGAGGCCCTCACAAGTGTCTTAACTCCTACAGAAACGATCCAAGAAATTTCCCCCATTGAACAAGAACCTTTGAGGTGAATGAACTCCGACCTCAGTTGGTAACAAAACCAAAAACATGGAGGGCTGGCAAGACCTGGCAGAGATAAAGCCGAGAGTCAGGATTTAATAGTGCTCCCAGAGGGGAGATTCAGCTGATTAGAAACATCCTAATCTTCCCTCTCAGTGTATATTAAAGGTCAAGAAGTGGGATCAGATATTGGCAGCACATGAAAAAAAAACCCAGTTGAGCAAAAGACCTTCACAAAGACGTTTCATACCTTCGCATTAAAAATTCCTGCAAAGCCTTATTTAACTTTACTTCTATCTGGGGAACACATTCAAGTTTAAAGTCAAGAGACCATTAGATCGGGACAGAAAAGAAGTGCCCCTGCAGAAGCCTTCTGCCTCCAATCAGTGCTTTATAATGAGCAGGAGTTCATAAGCACCAGCTGACTGCAGCCACGACAGATAAGTAGGTCTCAGAAGTACTGCACCATCGAGCAGAGCTTGTCCAGCAGTGCTCTGGAGTCTCACAGGCTCCCCAAATGGGGTCATTAAAGGATACTTGTTGGATCATGTTAACAAACGGCAGGCTGTATCAACAACAACATCCTGGCAAGCTGCAAAAAGGTTTTAAACTTGCTCTATTATTTATTGCTCAGCTCTGAAGAGATGTCAGCATCACAGCAAAAGTATAAATCCTAACTCAGTCTCCTGGTCTCCACTGGGAGCTCGTAATCTGACATTCCCTTCCGTGCTCAAGCCGACCTGGCCAATGCAAGGCAGGGGTTGGGGCAAGAGGAGAGTGCACTGAGTCACACTGTCCTTGTGACAAGGTCCATTAGAGGTTGACAGCAACGACAAATCCTCAGGAGAGCTGTAATAACAACCACTAGAAGGAATGTAAAAAGCAGAAACCGTGTCTAAGGGAGACAGATGCCCATCTTCCCTTTTCTAGAGATACTTTCTACCTCTTTTAAGAGTTTAGCAGATTAACACCAAATAACTTGCTGCTGTCCCCAGGAAATGGGCATACAGAGCAAAGAATTCAGCAGTGAGACAGATGCAGACCTGCATCCAAAGGCAGGTGGCTCAGCAATCCCATTGACTGCAAATACGTTGACTGAGACTAGAAGGACCATGCTGGGCATCCTCTGCTCCTAAGGGTGACACATCTCCAGAGGCATTCACTAAATATTCCAAGGTGTAGGAACCAGTTCACCTCATTGAAACAGGTAGAGAAAAATGTAGAGAAAAGCAGTTAAGTAAAAAAGGGGAAAAAAAATTAAGAGTTGCTCAAAGACAAATTGCACAGGAGCTCCCAAGGTTGTTTCTGGGACACAGCAATACCAGAAGGTTCAGCTCACTTCCAGATCAGAGGGATGGAACAGCTTCCACTGTGGCATGAGAGTGTTTGGGCAGTGTTAGAGAGGTTTATATATGCAACCCATCCCATTACCAGGTGTGACCACTGCCCAGGCAAATCCTGTGCTTGATTTTTCTTGGGGCACTTCACAGCAAGTGAAACTTGACTTCACCACAAACTGTGCTGGGGTTTGTTGTTATTTCTGCCTCCTCGATTTTTAATGTTTTGGTTCTCATTCATTAGAACAGGCAGAAGATATATGGGCTCTTCCCTTTATTATGCAAATTCCCCAGTATCTTTTCACCTGGTATGCATTACTGAGGGCATATATATGAAGTACCATGTCCATTTAAAGTCCTACAAAGGAGCTGTTTGAACTCTTGTTCCATTCCTATGTATTTTTATACAATTAAAACTAGTTGACAGCTCCACATAGGAAACATAAGTGAAAATGCAAATGTGCTTTTTGTTCTAAATAAATCAGCCACTGTTCAGACAAAAAACAATTGTATTGTTTTTTTCCCCATCAGTTTCCTACAGACAGAAGGCTCGGTGACCAAACTCTGTGTTTCTGTCTCTTTACTCCCTTTAGAAATTCTGAGCACAAGGTACTTGCTGACACCCAACTAAATTCAACAGGGGAGGAGGCCCCAAAGACACCGTGACAATTAGTGAAACTGGGGAGGTGTGGGGAGACTCCTAAGTCTGCACAACAGATCTCAGAGGAAAACCTGCAAAGAGAGATCTTACCATCACCTCAAATGCTCCAGCTGCCAACTTGCCAAACACTGAATACAGCACAGGTGCATTGCAAAAGCCACAGTGGTGGAGACGTGGTTTAATTCTGCATTTTGGGTGGCAGTGGGTGGGCCTAAAATCACCTCCAGGATGTGTTGTGCTATCATTTTCTTCTCCTGTAGCAGGAGCAGAGCACTAGAGCTAGTCTGACCCAGTGCCACACCCTGTAATCATCCCAACTAGAAATGAAATGCCATGGATGAAGGAAAAGGCTGTTTTCTGTGTATGGCCTGGAGCACAAGAGCTGTGAGACACTGGAGCCCATCTGTGTGACACAAACACACCATCTGTCACAGAGTGCACTTGGGCCATCCCATACAGACAGGATTTCATTGACCAAGGAGGTAACACAACAGTGTCTCACTGCTTCAGGTGTTTTCTCCTTCAGACAGCAGAGAAAAGCAATCTACAATTTTGACAAAAAAATTATCTTTGCTCACCTCTCTGGTGCTGATGTGTCACACTACCTGTTACTGACCCTGCACTTCTCCTCTCTGCAGAACTTCATAGACTCATAGAATTCTATTTATCTGCTCAGGACACAGGACAAATGGATTGATATCCTTATTTTCCCCAAGCTTTGTACTTTTCCATCACCCAAATCTCATGCTGAATGCAGCATTATTCTCTCGGTTGGAGATCCCTCTGTGACAATTTTCACATGTGAATCTTGTATTTATTTGTGTTGCTATTCTGGAGGAAGGAAAACCCATTATCCTCTTATGCACAAGAAGCCAACTGCAA
Organism: Pithys albifrons albifrons; assembly: GCF_047495875.1. Lineage (NCBI taxonomy): Eukaryota > Metazoa > Chordata > Aves > Passeriformes > Thamnophilidae > Pithys > Pithys albifrons. The sequence continues at coordinate 3,156,988 of NC_092473.1, forward strand.
TGCTGAAACTGTCAGAACTTTCTCAAGACGTGGGTGCTCAATTTGAGATGCTCTGGGCCTAATACTCAGCCTTTTTTAAGACCTCAATGCATGCTCAGCACATCAGACAGTCTGATCTGGGTCTTAAGCAGCAGACAGAAAGCTGAGGCACAGAGGACAACTCTCTCCCAGCACAACTTCAGCAGAAACCAGCTCAGAAGCACCTCTATCTTTCTGCTTGCACCTTCTGCATCTTCCACTGCAAGGCCTTGTGGTGTTGCAAGAGGTAATGCAGGTGCTCTGAGCACTTCCTTTCTGTTGTAGTTTGGGATTATTATGTAAATTCTCTCCCCTGCCACTTAACTGCCCAGGCCAGCGGTTAACAAAAGAAGCAATTAACTGTTGATCGCTGGGGTGGGGGCAGGTTTGTCTCTTTTGGTTTTTTTTTGGATATTCTCCGGAGTCTTGGCTCGGCGGAACGGGGGAGTGGGGGCTCGAAGGAGGCAGGCTGCTCTGCTGGTTACTGCTGGGGTTTTCCCTGGCTGTCTTGCCGCTGCCCACCTCGGACTACTTTTCGTGCCGTGCTGCTGTTGCTACCTGCCTTGGATTTGCTGCTGGTTGCTCGTACCTTTCTGCTTCTTGGACGGGGAACACAGGGGGAAGAGACTGAGTCCATCTGAAAGCCCACTGCTCGTCTGTTTCGCTGGAGAGGGACTGAAACTCACTCTGCAGCCAGCCGGGCTGTGACAAGGACACTTAAGTATAACCTTTTCTCCCGGAGAAAAAACCTGCTGGGTTTTGTTGTTGTTTTGTTTCTTTTGGTTTGTTTTTTTTCCCTCTCTTGTGGTGTTGGGAAAGTGGGTTGTACTAGTCTGTTTACATATATATATATATATATATATAGCAGTTATCCTTCTTGTATTAAAATTCCTTTTCTTAAATTTGATAAAGAGTGGTGTGATTATTGTGGAGGAGGCCCCTCCCCTGCTTGTGGGTAAAACATTTTGGTTTTTTCGCCTCAAACCGAGACACCTTCCTACCTGCTCTGTTGGCTGCTCTGGCATGAACCATCCCCTGCACTGAACAAGCAAAAGGGCTAAAGAAAATTGTTGGTACAGAAAAATCAAAGGTGACCAATTCAGATCTATACAGACCCTGTGAGACTGAAGGCAGGTATCAGCTGATAAGCAGCAAGGCCACACCTGCTGTTGTCTGGTAAAGGAGAAATCACTCCCTAGGAGTTTTTAGCAACAACTCCCCAGAAGTTTCTCATGAGAACTCCTCAGGTTTCCCACAGATACCAGAGATGTTCCGGAAAACAGTCAGGATGATTTCACCAAAACACTGGACTTGTAAGATATGGATTATAACCAAATTAGAGTTTGCAGTCAGATGGTGTGAGGTTCAATTTAGCCAACTGAATGTAGCTTTAACCCTGTATAAACCATGTGCAGTGTGCAATAAATGGCATTCACTTGATCACACTGGGCTGGTGTGTGGTGTCCTTTTCCTCCGTGTATTTATTGTTTGCTTTAGAAAATGACTCTGTTCACACATCAAGAAGTAGTTACAAGAGCACAGAAGGTTATGAATTGGCACGTGGTATCTCCGTGCATCAGACTATGCAGACCATTCTATGCCTACCTGGGGCAAGTCCCCAGCCCCTCTCTGGGATCAGCTCCAGGGGCTCACCAGAGCCAGGGGCAGCTCTGCCCTCCCCTCAGAAGCAAACAGGGGTTTTCTCCTCTAACCTGCCCCTCCTTTGCACAAAAGGGAACTTTACCCTATTACAGAACTGGCTGAGTTGTGGGGTCAGCAGTACCTTCCTCCAGCTTAACAGGCTGGATGGAACTAAGGCCAACAGGAAGTTTTAGCTACAGTAATTGCAAAACCCCCTTCCAGTTTCCAGGCCCTGTACAGCCTCACCTCTTGCTACCTCCCAGTACCTGTCACTGCTGGAGGAGCTCTCTCTCCTCTCCTTCCCCATCACTGCCCAAAACACCTTTTTTTAGCTGAGTGCCTTTTCTGGAGGATGTAAGAGAGCTGGCTCACCTAAGGACAAGTGCTGGAGACTCCAAGATCAGAAGCAGCAGCAACAGGAATTGCAGTTTCCAGTCCCTGAGGTCTTGGCCATGAGCACCATCACAGCAAATATACCTTTCAGATCCTGTAACTGCCAAAATTTTAAACCACCTACTGTAGAGCCCGTGCTCTTGTCACAAGCTTATAATTCAATCATATTGGATGGATTCTCACAGGGACAGCAAAATGTATGTTCAAGCTGCCAACATCCCTCCCACCTCCACCAGCTCGCTTGCCAAATGATACATCCCTGCTTCAAAGTGGGAAAACTGGAAGGTTATCAACATAAAGTAAATTGTAAGACTCTGACATGAGCAAAACAATGTAATTTCCTCCGCCTATGTTTTTACTAAAATTTGCCAAAATAATTCAGCCTTAGGCAGAATCCCAGTGTGGAACAACACCAAACAACAGAGTCTGATAAAGATATGAGGAACTACAACAAAGTTTTATATAATGGGAAATGTTGGGCAACCGTAACTACAGCCATGGCTGTCAGCTCTGCCCATAGAATAAATGAGCAATATTTTAAAATCGTTGTTAACCCCCTCTCTAGAACTGTGAGCGAGTCTGTAACATGACTCATACATCCTTGGCACACACTCTGATCTCAAAGCTGATGAAAGCACCCGTCCCTGAAGCTGTGTGTGAAAACCAGGGATGAATTAATCAAAACATGCAGGAGCTTGTGACACCGATGCCTGAGCCTGCACATCTGCAGCTGCAGTGGTGACACTCCCCTGTGACACGGTGTGACAGCAGAGGGACTTGGCTGCCAACCTTTGCTGCTGGTACCTTGTCACATCCAGGGAAGAGAGAACAGTATTTGCCAGAGGTTCTTATTTTAGGAGTAATCTTTCTGGGCTGTATCTTCCTCCACAGTGTGATGCAGAACTCTGACTGTAAGGCAGTGAGGGGACTCCTCTGTTGTGTGTGCACTCAGTGACATCATCTTCTCACTCAGGAAGAGAACAGACATTTGTGCAGCTTTAAGCAACTAATAAAGGAATTTATGAACCTGTTGGTGGCTTGGTGACACAGATTCTCCATGTGCAGGATCACTTTGTTCCCTGCCTGTGGGATTGCCTACCGAAGGGCCAAAAAGTCTGACCTCCGAGAGCCTTCAACTTCACAACTTCTCAATCTTGCCACTGGAAGTCTAGGTCAGTACAGGTGAGCAAACAGAATAATTAATCAGGCTGTTTTCTCCAGAAGGAAGAGGGCTTTCCCAAGCAGCTGCTTCCCAACACTAACCTTGCAAATCCCCCCCCTGCCCTACAGGGAGTATTATCTGGGAAAATTTAGGGAACAGGTTGAGACAAAGAAATATCTGCACAATTTCTTGATGGGGCTAACTCCAGGTGACAAAGAAGGCTATGCATGTCTGTGAGAGGCTGCCCTGGGACCAGCAGGAAGAATCCTCATTCAGTGTTGGAAATGAAGTTTCACCCAAAAAAAGGTTTTGGGGATTTTATTTTCTGCTGCAAACAGAGGAGATACAGGGCCACGACAGCTCTCAGGACACCGCTCACAAAGACTTGGACTTCATTTCTGGGGAGATGCCATTACTGAGGAAGATTTCTGTCCTTCTGGTAGCTTAGGGCAAGCTCACAGAGTGACACTGACCTTCAGTGAAAATGTGGTAAGAACCCTGAAGAGTGAATGTACCCTTCCTTCTCTGGGGACACCCCCTTGTCGCGGGGGAGAAGCTTGCGTGCCCTCATGAGGTTGAGAGCTGTGCTGGAGGTGGTTTGTGCCGCCGGTAGGGTCTCCCATGCCAGACAGGTCTCAGCTGAAGGGTCAGACAAAGTGTGTCCACGGGCAGGATGGGCTCGCCAGCCCTCTGGCAACCGTCCTAGGAGAAGGACAACTCCAACGCCAAACCCGGGCAGATGGAGCTCGCTTAGCCCTGTAAGGCCATCCATCTAAGAGAAGGATACTCTAACCAAACCTACGTCCTGAGGTATTCGCTGTCACTGTCCAAGCTCGCTCAGCCCTGGCAGATGAACCTCAGGAGTAAAGGGTGGGGCCAGTTCTGCGCACGCTGTGCCTCACCTAAAAGATCCATTGCACAGGCTCGAAGGGTTCACCCACATTGCAAAGCCCTGTAGCGACAGGTGAGGGTCGAAAGGGCAGGTGATAGGAAGCAGCTGGAAGCTGCAGACCCAACCCTGCTTGCAGGCGGGGCAGGGTATTGGTCATTCGAGACTGACCCCAGAGATGACAGTCTGTGAGGCAGCACCCTGAATGACCAAGCAGCCTTTTCTAGGGACAGCACTGCTTGCTCCACATGGAGAGGGACCTAGGAAAGGTGGCCTAACCAAAGCTCATCTCCACAGCCGGTTGGATAACTGTGGCCAACCGGCATCTTCCGATGCGGCCAAAGACAAAGGGAATTCAAAGGCATACACCTGCCTCCAAAGGTGTGTTCAAATTGACACTCGCATGTTGGAACATCAGAACTATGCTTGATACTGCAGATAGTGGACATCCTGAGCGTCGTTCTGCTCTAATTGCTGCTTTGAGAACACTCAGAACCAGTTTCAAGGAGAAAAGACAAGCATTAGTTGCCAATATCGCCAAAGGAGACTTTCCACTGTGCCTTTTGTGACCGGACTTGCCTATCCCGCATTGGCCTTTTTAGCCACCAGCACCCTCGCAGCAAGTGTGGGTAGTGCCCTTCCCAAATCTTTGTTGGCAAAGCCTGGCCATGACGACCAGGAATATACCCCCAAAATGGTGCCTGCTCAAGTCTTGAAGAGGAGATGTTTTCATCAGTCCTAATGAGGACACCACGGACCATGGTTCGATTGGCAGGAGAGGATGTGCTGGTGATTTTCTAGAAAATCCCTTCTGATCCTCATCAACACCACTTTCCCAAGTGACAAGAACTAGCAGGCCAACGTCACCTGCCTGGCTGAAATGCCTGAATAGCTGTAAGAGACAGGGCTCTTCAAACAGAAGTCTGAAACGTGTGGAACTGTTAGTTCTAGAGCAAGAAAAGATTTTGACCCACTTTCAGATTTTTAAGTCCATCTCCTAAACAAAAGCAGCTGAAGTTTAAATGAGCCAATTCTGCAGATCATTATGTTGCTATTACACAATTCCTTCTAATCCCTGAAGTGTGGAAGATGTGCCAACACCAACCCAGGCACATCTTTGTCATTTCAGCTGGACTTCCATCCTTGCACTAAAGATTTCATTCTGCTAAACCATTCTTGACGAATGCCAAACACTAAAATCTCCCAAATATTTATTGTAATTTCTTTGGCCACACTATCACAAGTGCCTAAATTCCCCTTCTCAGCTGGAGAGCTATCTAGACCAGAGGTCTCCAAATCTTTCTGCCAAATAAACATCACAAAGGCTCATGAGCCCCTATGAGTAGTAAGGGAGAGATTGTTTGTGCCACAAAAGGAACAAAAATGACCAGCCATCCCCTGCTGGCTATTCTTCTCCCCTAAGAACTTGGTCTAATCCCCTCTACCCTAGAGTCCTTAAAAAACAATGTGCCAAGGGAAGGGAGTAACTGCTATGCATATTGATTCCCCCCAGCTTGGATGTGGCTCGTGGAGGACCACTGCCAGCCAGCTCCTGAGAGCAGCCCCCTCGGAGCTGCTGTGCTAAGGCTGAGGTTGCCTTTCATCCTTCCATCTTAGGGACTGCCCAAAGAAGCCGTGGGGACTGGGTGCAGCTCTCCTGGGATCATGCAGCAGCAGAGCTCTTCCCACATCACGTCTGGGTCTCCTAAGCCCAGCAGCTAAAAGGGCTGTGGAGCCTGCAGACACTCCTGGACCCTCTCTGAGACAGCCTGAGAAGCAACTTGGGCTCGTCCAAACATTCTGGGGAGATGAGGATGCAGTTCAAGGAGCACATCCCTATTTCCCTTCCACTGGCTGCTAAAGCAGCACCCTTTGGGTGTGGGGGTACACAGGCTCGCTGGTCGCTGTCTCTAAAAGAAGCCACAATTGGAAAGGTAACATTGCAAACCCATAAAAATAAGGTTTTACTGCTGCTGACTAGCTGGGACATGCAGAACATGTGTTGCAGGGAACATAGCATGATTTTATTAGCAAACACAAAGCCATTCATGCAGAGTGGCCCAAATGGGGTGGGTTGAATTAAGAGAACAATAGCAGTTCATCAGATGGCCCTTTCTTTCACATATGTCTTCAACTTACTGCACTAGCAAATACTTAAAGCAACTTGGAAATACATTTTCATTCAAAGAGACTCACGTTATTAACACATTAGATTAAAATCAAAATAATGGAGAACGTAACCTATTCCTGATGCTGTTCATTAAATGACTAAATCTAAACCATCAGCACTCAGTCAGTCTCCTCCTTTTGGAAACTCGTGATCAAGTGACTATTGGACTGATTTAAACCAAACCAGCACTTTGCAGCTCTCCTGGGACTAAATGGGATGGTGTCTCAGCACTGAACACTGCCCAAGTGTGTGGGTCAGGGGAGAGCTGTGCACCCCACGAGCTGTGCAGGGAAGATGTACTCAGGCTCAGACCAATCTGAAAGGAAAAAAACCCCACCCCGTTACATCAGAGGCTAATGCTAACCACGTTTCAAATTCAATCATGGATTCCAGTTCCCCAAATAACAAAACAATAGACACCAAAGAGGAAAAGTGGAAACTGCTGCTTGGGGAAGCTTGCCATGACATGCTGGCTGGAAGTGTGCTGGGACTAAATCCTGCTGCAGCCGGGCTGGGGCTCAGCATGCCAAGGAGCCCGCAGGGAAGGCGAGGTTGGTTCCCCGTTCAGAGCTGCCTGCTGGCCCATCTGCCTCCCTCCCTGTTCATCTCCAGCTCTCCTTGCAGTGCCCACTCAATTCATGGTATTTGTGCTGCTCACTCACCCCAGGGTGGGAGGGATGAGAAGAGCTGGGGCAGTCTGGAGATGGGCTTGGGAAGAAGAGACTTCAAAAGTCACACAGCAGGCTCTGGCTCTGGCTGTCCTCGTGATGGGCACCCCTGCAGTGACTTCACGATCTCGAGCTGCCTTGGTCTTGTTTTATGACTAACCATTTTTAAGACTTGTATTTTGCAAACGACGAGGTAGGTGAGCAGAGATGCTGCAGGTTTAGGAACAGCCAGCCTTACTGTTCATGGCTTAAATTACAGATTGGCCACAGGACAACAGCACAAATGATAAGGCAGCATCGCCCTGGCTTAACCTTTGTCATAGAATTCCTAATCTTCTCCAATATTAGATTTTTGTTCAGCCCAAGGAGCCACTAGACTGCAGGGGCCAGGCCCACAAACACAAATTAATTACATCAGCTGTAATTCACACCTCTGGATGTGTTTGAAGCTACTCATTAAATTCTTTTGCATAAGGCAGTCGGGGAAAAAAAATCTAGTAGTGTATCATATTGAACTACAGATTTCTGTTGCAGAAAGTGCACTACACAGATTAAACTCTGACATCCCAACTGGTGGATTCAAGCAGACACACTGTGTTTCAGCACAGGTCTGTGTCTATCAACTCACAGAGTCCAACCAGACGCCTCTAAGATCTGCAACAGCAGCAATAAAACAGCCACAAGGAGAGCTCAGCTCATCATTTCATCAGTCTGCACCTCAGAATTCAGTGCCTGTTCCCCACAAGCACTCAGGGACACGAGCTGCTGCTGAGGGATGCCCCTGCCCACCATCCAGCCACACCAAAGGAGAGCTGAAATGTCACCAAGGAAGATGCTGTTCCTCGAGGGCTGGAAAATCCCTCATTCTAACAAAAGTCCTAACGTTTCCTCCACCAAGCTGAGCCAGCAGGGACCTCCAAACACCATCACTGTGCAGGCAATAAATGAGAAGTGTTTTGGCTGTGGCAACCTTGAAAGTAAGACCTTGAGGCAAGAACACCCCACTGCCAGCAGGCCTGCGGAGAGCGAGCTCGGCATCGCGGCCTCAGCCAGGGGTGACAGACCCATGGGCAGGGCAAGGCCAGGTAACTGCAGTCATTCCCCACAGGGAAGCTGGGAAAGATCTGGTCAATCCTATGCTGGTGCAAGGACAACGTCATTTTCCTACAATTCACTAGAAAGAAACTGCAGAGTGGCTTGGTTTGCTCACAGGACAATTCCCCATCGCACAGGGCGATGGCGCAGCAAGGACAGACCTGCCCTTTGGTCACAACAACTTCTGCAGTGCTCCAGGCTGGGCACAGAGTGGCTGGAGAGCAGCCAGGCAGAGGGACCTGGGGGGACTGAGGGACAGGAAGCTCAACAGGAGCCACCAGTGTGCCCAGGTGGCCAAGAAGGCCAATGGGATCCTGGCCTGGATCCAAACTAGCGTGGCCAGCAGGCCCAGGGCAGTGACCCCTCCCCTGGACTCTGCCTTGGGGAGGCCACACCTTGAGTGTTGTGTTCAGTTCTGGGCCCCTCAGCTCAGGAAAGAGATTGAGGGGCTGGAGCGGGGCCAGAGAAGAGCAACAAGGCTGGAGAAGGGACTGGAGCACAAGTGCTGTGGGAAGAGGCTGAGGGAGCTGGGGCTGTTCAGCCTGGAGAAGAGGAGGCTCAGAGGTGACCTCAGCACTGTCTGGAACTGCCTGAAGGGAAGTTCTGGCCAGGTGGGGGTTGGTCTCTTCTCCCAGGCACTCAGCAATAGGACAAGGGGGCACGATGGGCTCAAGCTCTGCCAGGGGAAATGGAAGTTGGAGATCAGAAAAAACTTCTTTGCAGAGAGAGTGCTCAGGCATTGGAATGGGCTGCCCAGAGAGGGGGTGGATTCCCCATCCCTGGAGGTTTTTCAGCTGAGCTTGGCCGTGGCACTGAGTGCCATGATCTGGTAAAGGGACTGGAGTTGGACCAAGGGTTGGACTTGATGATCTGGGAGGTCTTTTCCAACCCAATCCATTCTATGATTCTATGACCCTGCCATGCCTGAGCAGCTGGCACTGCTGAAGCCATAGATGGCCCTAACTCATGCCATGACAACATCCCAAGGGAAATCTCCATGCTTCCATCCTCTCCCTGCTTCCCTCCTGCTCCTTCAACCTGAGGACTACAGACACAGAAACCTGCAGTGATGGATGGGCAAAACCTGGATGTGTATCAGATGATGACCACTCAGAGACTGATGGGGACACAGTGTCCCTAAGCTCATCCTGCTGGAATGGCACGTCAGGAGTGTTCATGGCCTTCTGCTTTCCATCAAACAGGGTGGCAGGGGCAGGATGGGGAGGGGGAACACAAGTTTTAGCCATTTTTTCAAGCTCAGTATTCCTACAGTGACCACACGCCGCACAAGAACAACTTCCAATCCAACTAGGAAATTAAAAAAACAACCCAAAGCTAAGGACTAATTGCTTAAGATAAAAACACTCCTTATCTCCCAAATGACTTCCCTGACCCTTTGATGCATGGCAGTTCTCTGAATAAAAACGTGCTATTTACCCAGGGTGGGATTTTCAGGAGGGCTGTAGGTGTGTCAAGGCAAGGTCAGTAAGGAGAGAGGGTGTTTCTTTTTATTTTGATTTTTTTTTTCTTAAGGCCAAAAGCTACAGCTTGGAAAAGCTAGCAAGGAAACTTCCAGGCCCTCACATTACCCTCCTGGTCTACAAGAGAAGCAAGAAACTGAAAGTCAAACACAGGCTGAGAACAAATATTCCAAGTTAAATATGTTAATCAATTAGATAATTGGAGTGAAAATGCTACTCAGTGCCTCTGAAGGGGCTGGGAGAGGTTAGAGGGGGAGACATGGCAGAGCTGCAGAGAGGACAGTTCTTCTCCATGAGGCACTGAGGTTATGTGGTGGTGAACATTAACACATACAAGAAAATATTTTTTCTTGAATTTGGGATTTTTAGTATCAAGCAAATGCACCTCCCAGGCTCATCTCCAGAAGCATCTCCTGGGCCTCCATGTGTGAATTAAAGCTGCTCCTTAGCACTGGTCCCCCAGAAATCTTTGCATTCTGGAGCAACAGCCAGGTGGGACCCCACACTCTGCCTCCTCCACACCTTCCAAGGCAAGCTGCTTTTGGCAGAGGGGTTTCTTTGGGATGGCAAAGCCCGTCCTGTGTCCAGGGATCCTGCAGCATCCAGTCTGGGCAAGGACTGAGACCACCTCTCCCCACAGCCCCTGCCTGTGGACCATCTCAGCTACAACAACAGGATGGAAGGCCGAACTCTTTCTTTGCACAGCCTGGAAAGAATCCCAGCAATTTCAACGACGGCAGCCTCCCTGCCTGCCACCTCCCGTGGATTTTCAGCACAAATGCCAGCTCCAGACCTCACAGGAGTGAGTTATTTCAAACATTTTCAGCCCATGTTGTTGTGTGCTGAGGTAGAATAGGGTGCGAAGAAATCACTCATTGAGTTAACTCTGTTTTACTCGGCAAGTGGAACAAATTTCATCACCCCCTACAAGTCCATTCTGTTTTCTATTTATACCACAGCCATTTGGTGCAGGACTCAGGAGCAGCAGGAACAGGTGATGTAATGCACTGTACAAACAGCATTCTGTTCATACAGTGGGAAAATAAAGTGCATTCTCTTGGTTTCTTTGATCACACTTAAAACAATCAGATTAGAAGTCACAGATAACCCAATACATGGAGAGATGAAAGGACTCTGGAGAAATAAATCACCCAAAGTTAGATATTAAGCAAGATTTCTCTCTCAACAATCAACTTATCTGCGGAGAGAGGAGGAATGACCATGTGGTTTCAAAATCCTGCCAGGCATTTTATTTATTTTTATAATACCAGAAAGCTACTCCACCCACTTTTTCAGAATGAATGTTGCATTACACAACACATCAAAGGGACTTTAAGGCCTAAATTAAGCAATGAAATAGTTGAGATTGTGCGTTATGCTGAAAATTGGCCTGCTCCTGGTGCCTGTGAGATGGGAGGCGAATGCTGCATGCTCAGAACACCTGAAGAAAGCTCAAGGCAGCTTGGCCTGAGGTATCAAAGTGTGTGGCACTTGCACTTAATAGCCTAAAGGGAAGTTGGAGGCTGTGGGTGCCCATTGCAACCCTCTCTTGCCCAGGGGATGGTACCAACCCAAGGCATGGCATGGGATAGCTGGGATGTTAATAGGATAAGGTCCTTCTCGTCCATAACCTTTCAGGTCTGGTTTACAGCCAAAGCTCTGTTGGAAGCTGTGGGTTTATGGATGTGGCTCCTCACCTTTCACAGCACGGCATGCTTGGGAAAAGAGATAGGAAAACCCAAGAGGAAAGGAACTGGGGGTCTGAAGCTTCACTTCCTATCATCTGGCCATGTCCTGCCTCTCCCACCTTGACCAAAATGACACAAAAAAAGAGGGAATTAAAGGCTCTCTTGAAACAGTTTATGGCTTGCATGCATTTTGAACTGAAAAATAACCAGAAGCTGGGATACCTAAGAGTGGTGTGTTGGTGCTAAGTGTTTATTTTCCAGCTTTGCCTCATGCCTTTACACAGAGGGGTGAGAAATGACAGGATATCAAGAGAGGAGAAAGTTGGCAGATCCCATCACTCCAGAGCAGAGCAGGGACTAGGCAGAGTTTCCATCAGAGCAGCCTGGGAGGCACAAAAAAGTCAGTTTGCAATGACACATGAGCTGGTGGGACCCACACATTGTGGTGTGCGTGTGTCCTTTCCTTCCCGCTCTCAAAACAGGGTTCAAAAAAGAAGTTTAATTAATTTGGGCCCTATCATGATTTTCTGTGGCCTGACTCACAGCGTTTGATCTCCCAAGGCTGGCGAGGTGTTTGAGCCTGCCCTCGGAGCCCCCGGCGCTCCAGCCAAGCACCAACAATGACTAGACAGACTTCAGTGCCACTCCTTCCATCTATCAATAGAGTCACTGTTGGGTGAGCTGACTCACCGCTTTCCCTGAGAACTGTTCGGCACCGGTTCGCCATCAAAAGAGCAAAAATAAAATGAAATAATTCTATGTTTGCGGAGTGTTAGTTTAGCAAGAAGAGGGTTTTTATTCTCAGGTTTTGTTTTTAGGAGGTTCCTCCAAAGAAAGCTTGTGCTGCTGCTTTTGCATGGCAGAATTGGCCAGGAGCTCCTGGAGGACACACTTAAATGGTTTTTCTTTTAAGTCGTGCTCTAAAGGCCCAGTGAGGAGGATACTGAAACCTACAGACTGTGTGGAAGGAAAACACATCCACACAAAAGTTCTGGAAACCCCAGGTATGGATGCAGAGCTGTTCATAAACCAGCCTGCTTTGGCACAGCACCTGCCAGGGCTGCAGTGGGCAGTGAGAGGGCTTTCCATTTCCCCTTTGTGTCTCTCCACCCCCTCACACAGAATGTAAAGCCCCAGACTGGCCGTGTTGGTTTCTGTTGCATTTTCCTCCACTGCTCCTGAGCGTCACACTTGGGTCAGCACAGCCAAGGGTGGAGATGAAGGAGGAGTGAATGTGCCCAGTCTGACACTTTTATTGCTGCTGTAAAACACAAAACCCACACTGAACTACAAAGAATTTCCTGGTAACATCTAAGTTCAATTAAGTAGTAAGTTAATGTCCCACCAAGGACAGAAGCAACTTGGGAAGACGACGACAACAAAAGCTTCAGCATGACTGAGCTGAACACAGACCCAGCGAGAGATGAGTTTAGACCTTGTCCATGCAACATATCCCCCAGTCAAGTCACTCCAACATCCCAGACCTTCCCACACATGCCCTGATCCTACAGGAATGCCAGCATGGTGGGGTCAAGGGTGCTCAGGCAGCAGATGGGACATCAAAACCAACTCCCTGCATGGAGATGTCAGGCTGGGATAGGACACGTTTTTAGTCTGCAGTAGACATCAGTTCAGCACGATCTCATTCTCTACATCCAGGTACCATCACACACCAGTGAGAACTGGGATTCCCAGGGACCATCACACACTCAAAACTGGGATTCCCAGGGACCATCAGACACCAATGAGAACTGGGATTCTCAGGGACTATCACACACCACTGAGAACTGGGATTCCCAGGGACCATCACACACTCAAAACTGGGATTCCCAGGGACCATCACACACCACTGAGAACTGGGATTCCCAGGGACCACCACACACCAATGACAACTGGGATTCCCAAGGACCATCACACACTCAAAACTGGGATTCCCAGGGACCATCACACACTAAGAACTGGGATTCTCTGTCTCGGTTGGCTTCCTTCAGGCTGCTTAGGCTTTAATTAACTGACTTCTCTACGGTATTCATGAATGTTGGCAAGCTCTAAAGCATCTTCTGATTAACTGCGTTTAAGCAACTAATTCTAAATCAGCCTATTCCTCCTGAAACTTGATGCAATGTGACTGAATAAAGAGATGCCACTACCTTAGAAGACAGCAGTTGTCTGAAGAGTGTTTTAGGAAAGTACAACCCTTCTGCACATAAAGACAATATTTAGGGTTTCTAGAATCTTTGAAGGCCTCCAGGACTTTAGAGGAGGGACCAGTCCCGGGACAAACAGGTCACCTGCTGCAATTACAAGCCATGGTGGAGTCCCTGAACTTATCTCAATCAGACACTCTTGATTTCCTGTTTGCGGCATTGACAAATAAAAAGCTCCACATTACAGGTAATTATACTTCACAGAGGACAACAATTAAGAAATAGCCAATTACGTTTTACAAGCGCAGGATAATCAAAAGCTTCCTCAAATATCTAGAGTTGCAATAAGCCCTCAGAACTGGCAACTCCCAACAAATTGCAGGTAATTTAGAGCAATTTACACAGATGACATATTTCCCTATCTGTGCTCAAAACTTTCAAAGTCGCTTCTGAAAAATACTGCAGGAGTTCCCGGAATGTATCACTGATGATTTCCAAAAACAGGTCATATCCATTTCCACGTCAAAGGTGAGATGCAGGACTTCAGTCACCACAGTGCAAAGAGAATTCCCTACCAGGAGAACACATTTTAGCTCAAGTATTTAAAAAATGGGAGGATGTCTGCATGCAAAGTCTAAACAAAACCAATACTGATTCCTTGTATTTCTGTTATTTGAAAAATATGCTTGATTTTAATAGTTTATAATTTGATTTCAACATTACAGTCTTTAAAGGAACAGTCATCTGAGTCCCCTGCTTTATTTAAAAATCATTAAATGATTGAGAAGAAAGGAAATGTGCCTTTTTCATTTTTAAAGCTTAATCTTTTAGACCAGGAGGTTTAAAAGCACCCTGAGAGCAGCAGAAGAGAGACAGACAAGGATGCAATCCAGTGGAGGTGGCTGATAAGAGAACAGCAATTCCATTTTTTGAGGGGTGGGAGGAAATGCTTTTCCTTGCTTATATACCTTGTGTTGCCGGAACTGGAGTTTTACCTCAGAGTTCTTGTACTGTGTTTTACAGTTCTGTACAGTGATGGCTCCCTGTCTCCTGGCCACCAGTCCAGCTCTTAGTGACATGACTACAACCACACGAGCATATGAATTTCTGCAGGGCTTGCTGCTGCACAAAAGTTGAAGTCCCTCAGGATCTGCTTGGCAGGTAATTAAGAACTAAATTCACAGCGGTATTGGTTGGAAAGGACCTTTGGAGGAGCAGATTAGTCCAACCTCCAGCCTGAAGTGGGACTCCTGTCAACACCAGGCAAGGTGGCCACAGCTGATGTTCTTACCGAGAGTATTTCAAGAAATTTTGTAAAAGAGGTAAAATGGCCAGATACTGAAACAGCCTTTTCTGATCTTGCATCACAGGGACCATGGGAAGAGCAAGGAGGAAGGATTAACACAAGGGAAGCCAACAGCATACTTGAGAGAGCCTGGGACAGGCAGCAGCACAGCACAAACACAAACCATGGCTGGGGAGGGGGCTTGGTGCAGAAGGGTCCCCTGCAGGAACGGGAGAGCTCATGAACACCTTCTTAAGGCACAAAGGGGTTGACTGTTTAATAAAAAGTTTAGATCCGCACCATTATCAGGTGACCCTAAAAAGAATGAAAAAATTATTTTCAAGCTGTATCTGCATCATAACTGTTTTGGTAACAGTATGGTTAGAAAGAGGCCTCTCAGCCAGACTCCAGGACCTGCTTCCTCGTCCTCTGTGCCAAAGCAGAGTTAACCCAAAGCTGTACATCCTGTTCACACTCAGCTACCGCTCAGGATTGAATATCCTCCTGTTTGACAAACCTGCCTGTTTATTAAGTCACTAACTACACTAGTTAGATAATTTCAGATGCTTGCCTTTACAACCCTGATTTTGCCTACTTGGCATATCAATGTGTGTTCATTCAATTTAAAAAGAAAAACTTTTTAAAATTCAAATTTTAAAGGAACCACACTGTTCTTCCCTGCTAATTGCCTTCTGTGGTTTGGCAACACCTTTGTGGACAATAGGTGTTCCTGCCACTACTGTCCCATCTGGAGGGAGAGGTTTGGCTCTAGTCCCACGCTCTTTCTTCAGCTCAGGCTTCCAGGATGATTTCCAAAGCTGGGAAGTGAGAGGATGATGCCATTCCACACCACCGGAGGCAACACACTACACCCAAGTCCACAGCTCAGGATGGGCCACCTGGGAGGGTTTCTGACACTGCTAGTGCCAAGCCACAGGTGGCAATTACCAAAGAAAAAGGGTTGCTTGTAGCTTTGCTGCTGGCAGTGTGGTTGATGGCTCTGGACAGAGGAACTTCAGGAGGTGAGAAAGACAGTAATCCATGCGGAGCTGACTCAGGGCGTCACCACCAGGAACCAAAACCCAGATGACCTTGCTGAGTCCAAGCAACTGCTGCCTCTCAAGTGTATCCTAGCACTGGGAAGGCAAATCAGTTGAGCTGTAGGATGCACCTACCCTTCTGAGTCTGCTGTGGGCAGGCACTGGAGGACTGCAGGGTCAGCGTTTTCACTATAAAACCAGTGGAGTATCGGGTCATCAAGTAAACAATAAATAACACAGAGGAATAAGGACACCACGCACCAGACCAGTGTGATCAAGTGAATGTCATTTATTGCACACTGCACACAGTTTATATGGGGTTAAAGCTACATTCTATTGGCTACATTGAACCTCAAATCATCTAACTGCGAATCCTAATTGGTTATAGGCCGTATCTCACAAGTCCAGTGTTTTGGTGAACTCATCCTGTTTTCAGGAACATCTCCAGTATCCTGTGGGAAACCTGTAGAGCTCACATGAGAAACTTCTGAGGAGTTGCTAAGAACTCCTAGGGAGTGATTTCTCCTTTACCAGACAACAGCAGGTGTGGCCTTGCTGCTTCTCAGCTGATACCTGCCTTCAGTCTCACAGGGTCTATATAGATCTGAATTGCTCACCTTTGATTTTTCTGTACCAACAACGTCACTCGCTACAGCTCCAACGGGCCACCTCTCCCAGGCAGGGAGTGCCCAAGTCTAGGATATTTGGAAAGCAGAGTCATGTCTCAAGGAGAGATGTGCATGAGTCTCAAGGAGAAAGACCATCGTGGGGCCAGCTGACTTGTCTGCCAAGGCTGCTGCAGGAGCAGAAGAACCTCCCTGAGCTAAAGCTGGAGCTGCTGGCAGCAGGGCTCAGCAGGAGAGGGGAGAGAACAAGCACTGGAGTCTGAGCCTTCCTCCAATTTCCTCATCTCTTCCAGCAAGCAGCATGATGGAGCAGTGGAGCTTGACTGGTGAAGTGTCCCAGGGATCGCTGGAGTGTCCCAGGGACTGAAGGTGCCCTGCTAATACCTGGAGCAGAGACACAACTCAAGCTGCTGGTCTCAGACCCTTCTCCTGCTCTCCCCCCTCTGCTGTGGTGGAGCAGGTGCCCGTGCCGTGCCTCCTGCTGAAGGAAAACGCACTCTGAACCTGGTGAAACTGCAAGGCGTTGGTTGCTGCGGTGCCAGCTGCCCTCCCGGCCACGCGGGCACAGGCCCTGCCCTGCGTGGATGTTATCAGGGCAGGTGAGCCGGGCAGAGTGCTGGCTCAGCACAGAAACAACAACAACAGCCCCCGACAGCTTCCAGCCAGCTCAGCGCAGCACACTTCCGACTTCTTGGCACGCCTGGAGAGAGAAGCATGTGACAAATGCCCCTCTCTCCAAAATAAAAATACTCCGTTTTGCCCAGCTGGGCAGGAGCACCAGCACCTGCAATGACAGGACTACAGGAAGAGCACTACGACTTCCAGCACCCCTGAAAACAGACAAGGCCAGCCTGCTGCATCTGAGAGATACCATCCACAGAAACTTCCCTCCCTTCTTCCCTAGATCCCTACAATCCATACAGCAGGCACTGCTGGAAGGATGTACCAAGAGGAAAGCAGATGTAGCCCTCACTTTGGCTGTGGATGCACAGAGCTGCTCCCCTAAAGAAAACAATAAATACACAGAGGAAAAGGACACCACGCACCAGACCAGTGTGATCAGCAAATGCCATTTATTGCACACGGTTTATATATGGTTAAAGCTTCGTTCAATTGGCTGAATTGAACCTCACATCATCTAACTGCAAATCCTAATTGGTTATAGTCCATATCTCACAAGTCCAGAGTTTTGGTGAACTCATCCTGACTGTTTTCAGGTACACCTATGGAGTGTTTGTGAGAAGCTTGAAGAGTTCTCATGAGAAACTTCTGGGGAGTTGCTAAGGACTCCTAGGGAGCGATTTCTCCCTTACCAGACAACAGCAGCTGTGGCCTTGCTGCTTCTCAGCTGGTATCTGCCTTCAAAGGGTCTATATAGATTTGAATTGCTCACCTTTGATTTTCTGTACCAACACTCCCCCATCACCTCTCCACCAGTCCCATCAGCCTGTCTGTGTCATCCAGCCTTTGCCATCACCTAAGCCTACTGAGGACAAATCTGCATCAAACAGTTACCACAAGGGTGTGAGCCCCGTCTGGCCCATCCTAGTGCCAGCCACTGCTCCAACTGATTTCACCTCATCAGTGAAAGCTCTGGAGACAGGAAGGCCAGTGGAGACAAAGGTGTGCTGGGTTTACCTTTGAAGGGATTTAGATCTGGAGCACTCAACACCGACAAACTGCTGAGACAGGCATTTACTCAGGTGTATAAACATCACTGGCGGCCCGGCCTTGCAAGAATTCTCCTCCAAAGCTTAAGAATAAATTCAACATGTTTTTAAATAATTATGGATGAATCACCTGAAAAAACTTCCTACATTTTATCTTCAGTTGCTGACACTGATCGTGCAGCTGTTTTGTTTATAAGGTAATTACACGTTCCCACCTACTTGCTCTCTCAGTGTGCAGCTGAGTACCTCGGGTAGCAGAAAACATAAAGGCTGGCATTTCCTTCTGGCCTCTGGAAGTGACAGGACAGTTAGCACAAAACTTAATTTATTTGAGGTGGAAGGGGGAAAAGAGAGGCCGCAAGTTAATTTCCCTTAGAAGCCCTGTGGTCCCCACCCAGAAACCTGTACACAAAGGAATACTGCCTTTAAACTGGTAGGTTAGGTCTGAGACCAGAGTGAAGTTTGTCAACCCTGACAAGTTCCAGCTTGTTTAACAGTCGACCGGAGGGTTGAAAAGTCTAATAAAACCAAAGGGCCTTCCATAACAAAGCTGCTGCCACTTAAGGAGAACATTCACACGCATTCAGCAGGGCCTTTTTCAAACATGCAGAGGTATATGGAGCCTTTAAAGTGAGCAGAGACACATCAAAACCCAGGAGCTAGAAACCGAAGCTGGAAAAAACTGAAGCAGCAGTAAGAAACACAGTGGGAACAGTGAGTAACTAACCACGGGAAGAGATAACAAAAATGCTGCATGACCTCCCTCCCATCACTTGGATGCCTTTCTAAAATAGACACTTCAGCCTGACCACAAGTTATTGTGCAAGGATCACTGGGTGAAGCTGCGTGACCTGTTATCTCCAGGATTACCAAAGGAAAGTTTTTCCCGTGCCCATTTGGAAAGTTTCCTCTCTTCAGGAGGGAGGTTTACGGATCAGTTTTAGCAGGCAACGCCAGCCCTGCCTAGGAAGGCCCAAAGGCTCTGCTTGGAGACAGGAGGATGCTCTGCCTTATCAAATCTTCCAGCTGGGCTGTTTTCCCAGCACTCCAATCCCTCTGGGTCACAAACTGCACTGGATGTATCCGAAGGGGAAAACCGCCACGCTGTTTTACAACGTGACAAATCCTACGCTGCAGTGACACATCCACTGCTGCCCGTTTCCATCTTGTTTTGCCAGCACTGGCCTGTCTTGAAGAAAAGAGGCTCAAGAAGCCTTTTCAAAGCAGCTTTTCCCAAGAGAGGAAAGCCAAGTTCCCCTAAATGTGCAGATGTTCACAGACACATTAAATATCAATATTGCCACAACAAAGAAGGCGCCTTGTGCTGTTCCTTTTCTTGGTAGAGCCACGGACCAAGCAACAAAGGACTTGTGGTGATGGTCTCCATTCAGCACTGGATGAGCAGAAGACACATGCTGCACACACCTGAGGCTGCCAGCCTACCCAACAGCCTCCTTCCCTGCCTCTGCTCAAGAAGGAACATTTTTCATTTCCTAAGAAATAAATGTTATGACAGTCACATGGACTGAATTAAAAGTACAAAGACCAGACTTCTCAGCCAAAGACCTCAAATTTTATTAAACAAATAAAAAATACATGCCCTTAGAAATCCAATCTGGGCAGGGCCATAAGGACAGCAAAAAGGTTCCAAGGTCATGTTTTACAATCTTTTGAAGCAGGAATGACTCTGATGTCCGAAGAAGGCATTTCGTGCTGCCATCTGTACAGAGCTTCCTTTTCTCCAGCACTCTGCAAATGTTACAGTGCAAGGACTTGCTGTCTGTGCCCGGGCACTCTTATTTATACACAATAAAGGCCTTGTGCAGGAGATCAAGGCTGTATTTCATTGATTTGACACGATGGCTAACCTGTGAACTTTGCCCCTGCTAATAGAATAATTTCTATTTGTTGATTCCTCTTTTGGGATCCTCAAGGGTTTCATCCCAGCTCTCATTTGCATGTCTGGTGCCAAATGGTTTTACAGCTCTTACCTCCATGAACAGGGTCAGGACAAAGGTAACCAAACACAGTAGCTACAGCTGGATACACAGGGCCCACACCTCACTCCAGAGATCCCACCTGTAATTTCCAGAAGCTCTCCACCAACTTGGCTCCAATTCATACTTAGCTTATGAAAGCTTGGAGAGGTCACAGACTCACCAAATGGTCTGGGGTTGGAAAGGACCATAAAGCTCATCTTGTTTCACCCCCTGCCATGGGCAGGGACACCTTCCAGTAGACCAGGCTGCTCCAAACCCAAGGCAATCCCACCTTCCCAAGCCTACTGCTCTGCTCCTTCCAGCACAAGCATTTCTCTGAACACATAGAATGGATTGGGTTGGAAAAGACCTCCGAGATCATCAAATTCAACCCTTGGTCCAACTCCAGTCCCTTTACCAGATCATGGCACTCAGGTTAAAAACCTCCAGGGTTGGGGAATCCACCCCCTCTCTGGGCAGCCCATTCCAATGCCTGAGCACTCTCTCTGCAAAGAAGTTTTTTCCGCTCTCCAACTTGAATTTCCCCTGGCAGAGCTTGAGCCCATAGTGCCCCCTTGTCCTATTGCTGAGTGCCTGGGAGAAGAGACCAACCCCCACCTGGCCACAACTTCCCTTCAGGCAGTTCCAGACAGTGCTGAGGTCACCTCTGAGCCTCCTCTTCTCCAGGCTAAACACCCCCAGCTCCCTCAGCCTCTCCCCACAGCACTTGTGCTCCAGTCCCTTCTCCAGCCTCGTTGCTCTTCTCTGGCCCCGCTCCAGCCCCTCAATCTCTTTCCTCAACTGAGGGGCCCAGAACTGAACACAACACTCGAGGTGTGGCCTCCCCAAGGCAGAGTCCAGGGGAAGGGTCACTGCCCTGGGCCTGCTGGCCATGCTATTCTTGATACAGGAATGGATGGATGTGGATATAAAGGCCAGAAAACTAAACTTCCAGAACAAAAGAAAAACTAAGATGGAGAGCAAGAGAGGACTGACTCTCTGGTCTACAACAGGACAAGGAATACATGAGAGCTGGAGGGCTCACAGATAAAACCCTGCAAGTTCTGGTCATTAGCTCTGGAGATCCAAGCACTAACATGAGGCCCTGCTGCTAACCAGTAAGTCTCACTGGGGTATTTCAAAGAGTTTTTTTCCTCTAGCTATGGATTTCCCTCCCTCCACTCCTTTTCATCAGGGCAGATGAAAGCTCTTCATCTATTAGCTATTTAGATCAGATGAAGACCTTCAAAAAGCTGATACTTTAAGGACAGGTTGTATCTTGGGAGCCAAGGGACCAAAAAATTCCAGGTCTTACCACAAAAGTGTACTCTGGAGTCTTCAAAGGTAAAATCCAATTTCCACATGGGTTTTATAGAATTCAGATAATCTGACTTAAAACTGCAACGGTTCTACTTAAATTCATCACTGCCTTACAACAGTGAGGGATCCACACCAGGGCTACGAGTAACGGTGGTTCTGCTTTTACACGCAAGCATGACCTGCTACAATTTAATTTCTGAGCGTGACTTCAGGCAAAGCAGCTCACTCTGGCACACAGGAGGGGAAAGGGAAGAGTGTCCAGAAGAGTTAGACCTTTCCTGAAGTTCCCTGAGCTGGGCATTCAGGGCCACACCAGTGAAGGAAGGGGCAGCTTTGCTCCCCACAAGCAGAACAGAGCAATGAGGCTGGAGAAGGGACTGGAGCACAAATGCTGAGGGGAGAGGCTGAGGGAGCTGGGGGTGTTTAGCCTGGAAAAGGGGAGGCTCAGAGGTGACCTCAGCACTGTCTGGAACTTCCTGAAGGGAAGTTCTGGCCAGGTGGGAGTTGGTCTCTTCTCCCAGGCACTCAGCAATAGGACAAGGGGGCACGATGGGCTCAAGCTCTGCCAGGGGAAATTGGAGATTGGAAAAAACTTCTTTGCAGAGAGAGTGCTCAGGGATTGGAATGGGCTGCCCAGAGAGGGGGTGGATTCCCCATGCCTGGAGGTTTTTAAGGTGAGACTGGATGTGGCACTCAGTGCAATGATCTAGCAATTAAAGTGGGGTTGGATTCAGGGTTGGACTTGATGACCTCAGAGGTTTCTTCCAACCCAACTGATTCTGTGATTCTATGAACAGGCACAGGCAGCCCCCAGAGCCACTCACACCTGAGCCATTGCGTGCACTGTAAAGTGGGATAAAATGAGCCTGTTACCAAACAAATCACCTCAAACCCAGTTCACTGCTGCAGGAATCTCCATTTCCAAGAGTCTCACCTTTGCAGAGTTTGAAGCTGCACTTCCAAGTGAAGCAGGCATTAATTAGCTAATTTCTGGCATTAGGATGGGTGGTGTCAAACATATTTTGTATTTGATAAGCTCCAAAGAGTAGCTCTCCTCTGGTATTGTTCCACTTCCAGATCATGCCCACTAACCCTGCAGCAGAGCTCTGACATCCCATGGCCATGGGAGAGGCGGGTAAGGTGGCACCAGAGACTCCCAGGATGGCACAACAGGAGCTGCTCCATCCACACTGCCCAGCAAGGCCAGGCTGAGCAAACCCCTGCTCTCAACCAAGTGTCAAATCTTTTCAGAGAGATGCTCAGAATTATATTCACCAGCAATTTGACTTTTTAATCATTTCAATTACTGTGACTAAAACCCTTCAATCGGAACAAAACCGGGGAAAAATAACCCCTCTCCTTCTGAAGCAGCCTGCCTGGCTTAACAGACCATACCAAATCGTGAAGGTTTTTGCTTTTGTGGTCTTCACATATTTCATTTAATGCAGATAATTAACCTCAGTTTCTAATTTCAAATCCTCCACATAAGGAAGCGAAGTGACTGAATACATTCACTGACAGATGGAAAATTAAAATATTACTACAGCTTCTGCATGGCTCAAAAGACAGGGCCTTGCAAAAGATCTTTCTTCTTTTATTTGACTGATTAACTGTAATTTGCTTAATGGATTTAAGGATGAGCCTAATAATCCAATGATATATCCAGAAACTGATTTAGGATATCAGCACCTCTGTTCTGATTTTTTTTAAAACATAGCAATTTCTGCACTATACACCATCACTTCTGAAACCAGGTTTTTACACTAATTGTAATAAAATCAGGCCCATGATTTATTTTAAATGGGTGGTGACTGCATGACTGGCTTTGCACTGTGCAGCCACAGTGCTGTAACTTCTTGGAGCACCTTTTGAAGTCCCAAATCTAGGGATGATCCACGACCACAACGTGCTCTGGCAGCCACTGACCCAGCCCAGCAAGCACCAAGGACTTCTTGCATGGCTTGGGAAGGTGGGGAAGTCAACAGCTCTACCCTGCCAAGGGGCCAGCGTGTGTTTCCCTGGCACCCCCACACCCCTCTCAGCTCCTTTTCCACCACCAAAGTCTGGCGTAACAGGATTTCACAGTCTGTCTCAATAGTTAATAAATCCAGGATCTAACAGACTATTAAAGGAAAACATCCAAGAGGCAGTCAGTTTTAAAACATCCAATGGCAACTAATTATTCAAGGGATTAGTCTATTATAGTAACAACAAAGAAACTCTTAATACATAAAGTTGAACGGCAGATCAGACCCAAGGTGTGCCCACCCCTGGGTGCACCTTTCAGTGGCCTGGGATGGGTTCAGCTCCCACTCTGCCTTTTAGCACCCAGTTCTTTCTGAAACCGGGCAGAACCCAAACCAGTCTGACTCAAAATACAGTATTCCATGCTCTGTGCCACCATTGTAAGTGCACAACAAAACAGGACCATCGCCAGCACTGCACCAGTCAGACTGTGGCTCTGTCCAACCCACCAAGCCCTCCAAGACAAAGATTCCCTCCCAAGACTTTTTTCCACCAAGTCCAACCTGAATTCCCCCAGCACAAAAAGGAGGGAGACATAACTCCCCTTCCATGCTTTTAAAAGGAAATATTCTCTAACCCACTTTAAAACCACAACAAAACAAGGTTTTGTTTGCTGGAGGAGGGGAGAAAACACTTTTCATGTATCAAATGAGAGTGCTAAAAGCTTAACTATCTGTCTTTAATAAGAAGCCAAAGTACTGATCCATAACCAGGCAACAAACACACCACTTCTTCATCTTGATTTGTGTGGAGGCAAAGCTATGGGCACAAAAGGTATTCTTCTTTAAATAAAATCCATTTTAAAACTTGGCAACCGCCAGTATAAATACTTTACACTGCTAATGTAATGTAAGCATTTCCACACAGAAGTTTCATCAGCTTAACAATATATTTAAAAAAGCTGGCTTAACTTCTGTGCAAACCCACCATCAGTCTCTGTCCTGTATATCTTACAGTGCTCCAGCCACTAAATTACCACTCAGGGCTATTAGCATCAGACCCTGCTCCCTGCTGGCCTCACTAATTTCTCTCAAGAACAATGCAGAACCCAAACTATTCTTCTGCAACTTATTTTCTTTAAAATTGGAAATAGCCACTGCCCTACATGGATTCCAAATAGGGTTGTACTGATTGCAAAGGATACTCTGGGCCCAGCAATCTTAATTCAAGATAAGCATCCAAAACTTTTCTTCCTGCCTTTACATATGGGTCTAACAGAATCACAGACTATTCTGAGTTGGAAGGGAACCACAAGGATAACACATTCCACAGCTGCTTTTTTACTGCAAAGTAGCCCTTGTGAAGCTCCAACTCCAAGATGCATGTGCTGCCTCTCCAGTTAAAAGAAGCATCAGTGAGAGGGTAAGACATCTTTAATCTTTCTCAACGTGCCTGCTCCTGCATCAGCATTACTGAGTTTGCATCCTCACTTTTCCAACCTGTCGGTACAATTAACACCAATTCCTTCACCACACAGTCTTGAGTCAGAGTGTGCAATTTAATATTTAATTATGAACGAAGCAGCCAACCTCAAAATTAGGGCTGCCAGCTAAACTTCAGCCAGCTCCTTCCTGATGCTGCCTGACTCCTGACCGCTGGACCGTTCGTGCTGCCTCAGCCATGGGGAGATCACAGAATCATAGAATCAACTGGGTCGGAAAAGACCTCTGAGATCATCCAGTCCAACCCTTGGTCCAACTCCAGTCCCTTTACCAGATCATGGCACTCAGTGCCACGGCCAAGCTCAGGTTAAAAACCTCCAGGGATGGGGAATCCACCCCCTCTCTGGGCAGCCCATTCCAATGCCTGAGCACTCTCTCTGAAAAGAAGTTTTTTCTGATCTCCAACTTCAATTTCCCCTGGCAGAGCTTGAGCCCATCGTGCCCCCTTGTCCTATTGCTGAGTGCCTGGGAGAAGAGACCAACCCCCACCTGGACAGAATTTCCCTTCAGGCAGTTCCAGACAGTGCTGAGGTCACCTCTGAGTCTCCTCTTCTCCAGGCTAAACACCCCCAGCTCCCTCAGATGCTGCGCTGTCCCTGAGCCAGCCCACACTGCTCCTCTCAGTGTCAGTTCGTCATTGCACCCTCCCAGACCACAGGCTGGCACATCCCTCTAAAGCTCTGTCAGCTCTTCCCCACTTGCCTCCTCTGCATTCCCTGCGATGCTGAAGTGCTGGTGGTGCGTTTGGGCAGAGCTGCCCTCCCACGTGTCTGGAGGGGCTGCCACTGTGTGGGCACAGGCACAGGGACTCTCCTGGTCATTTCTACCAGTCTGGTGGAGAACCACATCACCCACCCTTTGCATTTGAACCACCAACACTTGTGAAACACCATGAGGTTAGTCAGATCAGCACTGTGGAAATTAAAGCTCGGAGCCAACTTTCTTTGAAAAAAACAACCCCCCTGTGTGTATCAAAGATCCCGTTGAGAAATTTCTCCACCCGTGCCCAGCAGCTCCAGCACAACACTCCTCAAAACCCAACAGCTGGAGACCTTACCCACCACCACTTGTCCTCTCATCACCATCATCCAGGTTTCCTCATCAACACACTGGGTGCTTCATGAAATGAGTCAAACCCCAAAACTACTGGCAGAACTAACCCAAATCTCCCAGTTTTCTTTGTTTTCAGGAGAGATGAAGGCAGAGCTGCTGGCAGGTAACACCACATGCTCTTCTCATATCCCACCATGGGAAGAAAGCAAAGGCAATGGCTGTGCTTTGGGAGTGGGAGAGGAGCCCCTAAAGAGAATCAGACTCACAGCCTATTCTGAGTTGGAAGGGACCCACAAGGATCATCCAGTCCAACTCAAGTCAATGGCCCACACAGGGGACAGAACCCACAACCTTGGCAATATTATGACCAGGTTTTAACCAACTGAGCTAAGAAACTGAGCCCAACAAAAGACACAACTAAAACACAAACCCTCAACTTTTTAAGCCGCGTGTGCTTTCCTGGAGCACTCAGACCTGGGGCTGCAGGGCAGTTCCCAGGCCAGGTTTAATTTCTGCTC
This sequence comes from Pithys albifrons albifrons, assembly GCF_047495875.1. Lineage (NCBI taxonomy): Eukaryota > Metazoa > Chordata > Aves > Passeriformes > Thamnophilidae > Pithys > Pithys albifrons. The sequence continues at coordinate 3,183,298 of NC_092473.1, forward strand.
TGCAGACCCGAGGAACACTGTCCCGGCGTGTCGGAAGAAGGTTAATGAACGATTTAGCCGCCCTCACAACCACGTTAGTGTCACTTTCGGAAGCTGCGAGTTAATGCCCGAGATCTTCGGGGGTTGCCCTCTTTGAAGTTCACTGATCCATAACCAATGTCCAATTAATTTGCAGGAGCTGAACTATAATGACTATTGGCCTTTTCCGACGCACACAAAAACCCAGTGGGTAACGGCGATGCTTTTGGCTTCAGGATATTCTCAAATATGCCTGCACGTTTGCACACCTTCAAAATATCCATCACTAATAACGGGTTGTCTTCTGCCCTCTGAGGAATTTTTTGCATTTGCTCTCCCGAGAGCAGAGCTACTGCATCAAGATTTATGAACTTTCTGCTGCAAAAAAAACCTGGAGCTGATTCAAGATGCTCATTTGCTAACAGAGAAATACTTCTGCTGCATTTGCTTAGACTCCTCTTTATTTAGGGTTTCCATGGAAGCCAAGGAATAGAAGTTCAATCTCGGGAAGATTAAACAGGCCCTGAGATATAATGTAAAACAGCTTATTTCAACATTCCCCAAAGAACAGAAACAAGAAATTCTTCCACACATACGCCAAAAAAAAGGAGGTTTGTGGAAAATTTCAAAATAAATTGGGACCCAGCTTTTCAAGTGCTGCACACAACCATCACTTCCTGCTGTAAGCAGCTCCACCAGCTTCCACCAGCACAGTTCCTCAGGTGAGAAAGCACATGAACAAGAAGTCTGCAGGATAAAGAAGCTACAGCTTAAAAACCAGCTTATTCAAGGCAGCTATTGCTGTACAGCATCCGGGAAGAAGGTTAATTCAACCCCAAGGTCTCGCACAAAGAGGAACAATCACCTCATAAATTAGTGTCTCAGCAGCTTTTCGAATAAAAAACGCAGAGATTACTCAGTTCAGCAGCATCTTCCATGGTGAGGCTCTGGACACTACTGGAGCTGACAGACCAGCATTTAAAAAGCAAAATAAATCCCTCATCTTCAGCTACTCCAACCTGAGAAGTAACTCCTGCTCTGGTGAGAATGGTAAGCATTTCCATGCCTCCCTACCCCACAGGTCAGCAGTGTCAGTAGCCACAATGACAGGCTGTTGGACACTACAAATTAATAGCTACATATTTTCTCTGATTTCCATCCCCCAGGTAAAGATTTGCTTCAGATTTATTTTATTTCATGTTGTTCTGATTTGGCATGAAAATGCCCAGGACCAATGAACTCTACTCCAAAATGCATCTATTTCACAGCACATTTCTTAAGGCATTTTACAATCTGGCAGAGATATATTCAGATAATGGGTAAAGTGCACTTTTCCCTGAAGCTGGAGCTAAAATCCTGTCACATGCAGGATTTGCTACCTGGTGTAATAAGGAAACTAAACACAGCTGACTCTCAAGTAAGTTATTTTCAATCTTAACACCATTATTGCTTAAATAAAAAGATACTTAAGTCGAAGTCTGTTCTAATCCTTCATTTATGGTGAGCACCCAATCACTCAGTGAAAATGCACTTCACAACACATTCAAGTTTTTATTAACTCCATGGGAAAGTCCCAAGACACTGGGATATTTTTTTCTGACTCCTGATTAAAACAGCGGGAGTCTGCATGAATTCCTGGGGGGGGGGGGTTTTCCCCCCCAAAGAGCTTCAGATGCAACATCCCCTCCTCAAACTCTGTAAGAACACAAGAACCAAAGGGAGAACATTTCAGGAGCTGAAAGGCGCCGAGACCTTGCGCAGGGTGGGATGTGCTTCCAGCTGCCAGCCTAGAGGGACGGCTGAGGAGATTAAACACAGAAATGCTTTTCATAAGGCAGGAGGCTTTGAAGAGGACAGTTCAGCTACTTCATTTCGTAATCTTCACAAAGCGTCAGATTTTAGCCTAAGCAGGTCTTAAAACAAGGAGATTTTATTTTAAAAAGAGGGGAAAAAAAAGTAGGAATGTGTTCTGGCCGGGTTCTGTTGATTCAGCAAGGGTTAGACACACACACGCTTATTGATCCCAGAGAGCTCCCTGCTAAGTTAATTGTCTGGAATTTTAACTGAGCTCTCAGCAAGTTTCAAAATCCATGTTGGCTGGAAGTGGGTGGGGGACCCAGAAAAAAAACAGGCTGCAAAACTGCAAAGCCCTCGAGTTAAAAAACCCCAGCAATTACTTTCATGAAGGGAAAAGCTGCAGCAGGGAATGGTTTTAACTGGATTTGGGGATTCTGAGTCTGACACCGCTATAATTCAGGGATAGGAATCTCATTTGCAAAGCAGTACCATTACCAGGGAGCAGTGTGAATGCTGCTTCACTCCTGTCCACATTACCAAGGGGAGGGAATCTCCTGCAAGCTCATGACAACAATTTCGACACAGAGAATTGTTACCACCGGCTGTACCTGCCCACACTACAGCACTGACCTGCTGGTGCAGCCTAAGGTCAGCCTGACTCTGCAGGTTGCTCAGCTGCCTGTGTGTGCATGAGGGCTGCCCACGGCTCTGCACTGCCCACCAAGCCATACCTGCCTCCAGCCCACATCCAACAGCAGTTTCTCCAGGTGAGAAAAGAGCTGCAGGGATAATTTGGCGCAACCAGATGGGACCAGACTCCGAACACCTTTAAAACAACCTGCGACTACTTTCAAACAAAGCTGTGCATTCCACGAAGCCACCTGGCAATGCCACCCCGTACCAGTGAGGGAGCTCCCCACCACCTGTGGTCCTCCAGAGCTTCCCAGCACCCCCGTGGTGGCTCCCCAGTCCATTCCCTGGCTGCTGCCCCGGCGCTCACCCACCTGAACTCCCTGCCCTCGCTGTAGCGCCGAGCCGAGGTCGCGCGTTGCGTGGCCGTCTCCAGGAGCAGCTTCTGCGTGAGCCTGCTGGAAGGGGCCGAGTCCCTGCTGGCCTCAGGCTCGACCTCTTGGTCACACTTCCACTCCTCATCCTCGTTCAGAGTCGGCAGATAACCAGGTAGCCCTTTACCTGTCCCAGACCCTGAGCTCGGATCGCTATAAACTTTTGGACTTTCCCCACCTGTCCTTGTGTACTCCAAATAAATATCCGACTTAAGGAACAAAGGGTAGGTATTGTCTTCTATCATGCACTGAATCTCTGTTTGGGCCTGGTCAAACATGTCGGGGTCAATCTGCAGTTTCATGACACAGTCTTTGATGAAGCTTTTTGTGGCTGGTTTGATCTGCCGGGAGACAATGCCATTGTTGTCAAGGATGTATTTTTTGTAAATGGCTTTTGCCAGCTTGAGTCTTTTTTCCTCGTTAGACACACACGGCTCCAGCTTCCTGAAGCCGCTGCAGGCAAACCAGAAGTCGAGCAGATCCGCACAGTCCTCCTGTTTCAGGAAAGTCCTGAAGAGGTTGATGCCATCTTGATCATCCAGCAAGGAGTGCAGTGACTCGGCCCACTTCAGGTAGGGTGGGGTTGGTGAAGCACTTCCCTCAGGCTCGTACCCCAAATCCAAATCTGAGCGCCTCGGTGTTGCCGTGGACGTCTCATTTCTAACCACATCACTTTTACCAGAGTAGAAACCGTGGCTAACTGGCCTGGGATCAGTTGACACAAGTTCCCCTTCCTCACCAGGAACTGGTGGTCTTGGAGCATCTTCAGTGAAGCTTCCTCCGAGGTCCAAGGGGAAGCCTTTCCCCTGGATATTCATTTTTCTGGTCCTTGCTTCTGCAGGAACAGTGGGGGATGAGCTCAAATCTCAAATCACCAGTATCTGTAGCTCCAAGGTAAACAGGTTTGTTTGGCTGAAATAGATGAGAAAAAAATAAGCGAGTATCACTGGAAATAAACACTCTAAGACAACAAACCACTAGCTTTGCTCTGCACCATTAATGCACTAACACCTCTTTTTCACTAGATTCAAAGGCAAAACCCTTGATGACTTCCCAGAGTGCAGAACTGGGCTCAAACCAGTCATAGGCTAAAAATAACAATTACAGAAAATCCAAAACTTTACATCCAGAACGCAGCATCAGTAACACAGCTGATGCTCCTCTAAAACAGATCCCAATTTCCCAACACTGGCAATTTTACATGACCCTGAGACGTGGCAGTCCCCACATCCAAGAGACCCATACTCAGGTACCACAGGACACGTGCCATTTTCGGCACTGCCACCAACTCCTCTGCACCAGGTCACACCACGGCAACATGTTTCTATCTGGTACCAACCTAGGAAACTCTCATCCTCCAACAGGAATTCAAGGCTTGTGAAAATTATTATTTTGAAAGAACATCCAGTTAGTGCTAAAAGCAGGAGGCTGCACCTTAATCAAACACAGGTGGCTTTCGTACACTCAAGTGACATACCAGCGCCACATTCCTCGCAAATCTCTGCGTTTCAGAAATACGCCGTCGCCTCGTTTAGCTCTAGGGGAATCCAGATGCATCGCTGACCCTCATATTTTGGGCATCTGGACTGCATTCTTGCTTCAGATGGGCATGTTAGCACAGGAGCTCACTTCTGGCACTGCTTTTTGTAGGCAAGCCATTGAGAAAAGGTTCATTTACGCTAACAAAATTGCACGCTATGAGCCTGGGAAAATTTCAGGTCATCAAAGGCAGATGAGAAAACCACCTCGAGAAGGAAACCTGATCAAGTATGACGTTTTAAAGAAAAGCAAGGAGTCAATATGGAGGATGGGGGGTGTGGGGAAGCAAGGGAAGGGCAATCCCTGGGTTGCTACTTCTGCTGCTCGACAAGGTAACTTCATCGTTTAAAGCCAATAGCAAAAACCTTGTTTTACAGAACAGTCGAAGCCCCAACTACTGCAGAGCACCAACTGCCTGACAAATTACTCCTTGCGCTGGATTAACTCAATTGCATGTGAAAACACACCACGAAACACACATCTTGGCTCGCCCTCCGTATCAAAGCTCACCCCACCTCAAAGAACGTGTCTTTGGGATGCTAAACCATTTCCTCCCATTTTCTCATCGCGGCTGAACCGAGCACCGCCGCCGAAGCCGTGCCAGTCCTCAGAGCCCACCTGTCCATCGGGAAATAGCCCAGCGAGCCCAGGAGCGGGCGCCGACCCCGGCTGGGCCCCCGGCCCGAGCCCTGCAGGACGGACCCTGCCCCGGCACCGCGGGACGGGGCCGGACTCGACACCACGCCGCGGATTCGGGTGGCTTTCACCGCGCCTGTGGAAGGGAGCGCTGGACTCGCCCCCGTCCCTGGCTGCGGTCCCCGGTGAGCCCCGGCCGGGACCGCGGGGGCAGCGGCCCCGCCACCGCGCCGGGCATTGTTGCGGCGCTGGCTGCTCGCCCCGGCCGGGGCAGCCCCGCGGAGCCTCCCGCAGGACGCCCGGCCGAGCCGCTCCCGGAGGGGACCCGCGGCCGCCCCGCGGGAGCCGCCGGGCCGGGCGCGCTCGGGGCCGGCCCCGCCGCTGTCAGGACACCGCGCGGGGCCCCCACCGCCCCCCGGGCAACTTCGCGGCTCCGGCCCGCGCTCCCCCCGCGCCGCCCCCGGCCGCGCTCGCCCTCCCGGCCCGCCCGCCCCCCGCGCCCGGGGCGGCCTAGCCCGGCCCGGCGGCCCCGGAGCGGCCCCGCGCTCCCGCCCGCGGCGGCCTCGGCGCGGCCTCGGCGCAGGGCCTGGGCCGGGGCCGTCTCACTCACCCGCGCGGAGCGGCGGCGGCGGCGGCCCGGGGCGGCGCGGGGCCCGGCCCATGCGGCTCAGCGGCGGCGGCGGCCCGGCGGGGCTGCGACGGCACAAAGCGGGCGGCCCGGGACGCCCATGGCCGCGGCCGCGGGCGGGTGGCGGCGGCGGGGAGCGATCGGGAGCAGCAGCAGCAGCAGCGGCGGCGGCGGCGGCAGCAGCCGAGCCCCGCTCCGCCTGCGCCGCTGCCTCCCAGCCCGGCACGGCGGCTCAGCCGCGCCCCCCGCGCCCCCGCCCGGTACTGCGGGACCGGCGGCCGGAGCGGGGCGGAGCGGGCCCGGCCCGGCTCGGCTCGGCCCGGCCCGGCCCGGCTCGGCTCGGCGGCTCGGACACACGCGGGGCCCGGGGGGCTGCGGCCCCCGCTCCCGCTGCACGGCCGGGGCGGGGGCGGACGAGGGTCCCGGCTCGGGGAGGTCTCGAGCCCCGGGTGCCGCAGCACGTGGCCGAGGGTCCGGACTGGGGCCCCCCAGAGTCCCAGCACATGGCCGAGAGTCCGGGCTGGGGCCTCGGAGAGTCTCAGCACATGGCCCAGGGTCCGGGCTGGAGCCCCCGAGAGTCCCAGCACATGGCCGAGGGTCTGGACTGGAGCCCCCGAGAGTCCCAGCACATGGCCCAGGGTCCGGGCTGGGCCCCCAAGAGTCCCAGCACATGGCCAAGGGTCTGGACTGGAGCCCTCCGAGAGTTTCAGCACATGGCCAAGGGTCTGGGCTGGGCCCCCTGAGAGTCCCAGCACATGACGGAGGGTCCGGGCTGGGCGCTGGGCACCTGCAGAGCTCTGGCTGGGCAGGCACCCCAAGGGCTGAGCGGCTCCAGGGCTCCTGCTGGCCATGGCCGAGGGCCCACAGAGCTCACTGAAGCATCCCCAGGAGGGACCGCCCCAGAGGAGACTTCCAGAGCCTGGCCGAGGGGCTCGGCCCAGAAAAGGCATCAACGCTCAAACCACCAGCAGCCTGCACTGCTCTGTCCGTGTTGAACGGCGTGGCACATCTGAGCTCTGCCCGGTTTGGACAACACATCGCGGGTCTGGGAATGGAGGAGCTTGGTGGCTGGTCCACCAGCTGCTCTTGCCTCCACCAACAGCTACACCTGGCTTGGAACCTGCAAAGTGTGTCCAGCTTCTCCGAGCTGGGCAGCTCTGCGGCAGGGAGAAATCAGGAACCGTCCAAGAGGTGGCACTGCATGGACTGGAATGGGTCAGGCAGTGTGGAGACTCCCCCACATGGGCTGTGGGAGCCTGTGGCACCCTGAGGTGGTTGGTTATGGGGAGCAGATGCCCCAGCTCTGAGGCCACAGTGCTGTCCCGGAGTGACGGGGGACACTGTGGGGAGAAGAAGGGGATTACCAGATGCAGAGATCAAATGAGAGTAGCGTGACAGGGAAGTGCAAAGCCTGCTCCGTCCCTGGAAAGCAGTGATAGACTCCAAGCAGGCAGACCCTCGGTACCATCTCAAAAGCTGAACATGCAAACAAGCCACAAGACAATCCTTTAAAAATCAGAAATTACTCAGAATGATTTCCAGTAGGGATGGTTTCTGCTTTCTTATGCAATTACGCTATTGAACATGCCTGCCTCCATGCATTTAGAGAACACTCTTAGAAAAGTAACCTTTTTTTCCAGCTTTCTGAAACGCACAGGAATCCACCCTGGGCAGTGGCACTCCCATCCCACCCCAGCACAGAGCCCAGCAGGATGATGTGGCTCCTTAGGCCCTTTCATGTGAATGATGCTCGGAGCTGATTTACATGTAGCAATGCCATACTGATCTCAGGCGTAATAATAGAAAAGCTGATGTGGGATTCAGCTGGTAAAGAATTAAAGGGTGGGAATATAATTAATGCAATCAGCCTAGTTTCCAGAAAATAGCTCTTGTCAAACTCTGATGTCATCCTTTGAAGAGATTACAAGTTTGGCTGATAAAGGTTACGGCATAGAAATAATAGACCTGGGCTCTGTTCAGGCATGTGACTTAATCCATATACTATTCCGATTAAAAATTAGCACAATACAACATCAAGAGGGACACCTTAAAGGGGCTGGGAGCTGGCAAACCGACAGCCATCAATGGGGAATCCCTGCAGAATGGGAGTGCTCTCAGTGGGTGTCCGGGGTTGGATGGGAAGCCCAGTGCTATTCAGCATCTCCATCAATGGTCTAGAAATAGATTAAAAAGCCCTGCTGAGAAAAACGCTGGGGTGAGGGAAATGAGAGGGGCAGGAGACACCGACGAGGTCAAGGCAGTTGTAGAAAACTTCACAAGCTGAGTCCCCGGCAAATAAAACATGATTGAATGCGAGCAGTTGTGAAAGAGCCTGTCCGCTGAGCGCAGGGCCCTTCTGCTGGAAACTCGGGATCTGGCCAGGGCGGATCAGGGGGAGAGTTTAGGAGGCAGGAGCAGCAGGTTCCCCATGGGGGATGTCTGGCTGAGACAGGGCTGGGTGCGACAGGAGAGGGATTCCAGCATCTGCATTTTTGAAAGAATGCTGAGAAATTAAGAGAAGGTGGAGGAGAGTTAAAAGTGAGCCCTGCTTTGCAGCGGGGTGGCTGAGGCCTGCAGCCTCCCCAGCAAGTTCAAAGGAGCCCTGGAGACACCTCCATTACAGCACTTCAGTCACTTCATGGGTGAGAGACCATCAGGTATTAGAGAGCTTTTCATCTCTCAGAGAAAGGCCCAGCGAGACTCATGGCCTGAACTGAGTTCACGTGGGAAACCAGAGCTGGATTTCTCCATGGCAAGGGGGAGAAGGAGGGTGTGGGAGATGAGTTTGGGTGCACCAGGATGCAGGTGGCTGAAGGGCTGGGCTTTACATGCCCCACCTCAGGCTGCCATCCTTCTCTATAACCTCTCCTTACTGCTCCTTGGATTTGGCTGGACCTGGGGAGGTGAGAAAAATGCCTGGGGCTTCTCTTGCCCCCCAAGCTCAGGAGGGGGAGACAGCACTCAGCCCACCTGGAGGCACACTGGGGCGGCAGGGGGGCTGCAGACCAGCCAGCAGCTCCCTTCCAGCAGAACAGGGTTGCTCTGTGCATGCTCCCAGAGAAAGCAGAGCCAGTGCTGCCCTGCTCCAGCCAAAGCAGCCAGGCAGCTGCCCCTTCCTAGGCTGGAAGAGATGTATTCCTACAGCATGGTGCCACATCTTCCTGGTGCTTCACCATTTTCTGGTCCTCTATCAGGACTGCTGGGAGAGCCAGAGGCTGGCTCCCTCTGGAGCCCTTTCCCTGTCTTTTACACATCAGTTTTCCTATTCCAAGGAGCCTGGCAGAGCACAGGGACCAACATCAGTTACTTCCAGATTTACCTCAGGACATCAAACAGGTTAGAAACTAAACTGAGCATCCCTGACTATGTAAGGGAGGAATCAACCTGCATGGTCTTTCCACAAAGGGTAGAGGCCAATAAACCAAACCTTGGCATTTCTCTCTTCTTCATCAGCTCATCCTGTGGCCCTGCCTTAAGCCATCCCAGAACTGCCACAGCTGAGATGGCACTTGGTGTCACTCTGCAGCCCAGGCTGGTCCTGTGTGACCCTGGGATGGTGTACACTTCCCTTCTGCCTGGAAGAGTCAGCAAATGCTGGAAGTAGAGGAACTGCTCTAAGCCTTTGGTCCGAAGGGTCTGGGCCACATCCAGGCAGTGCTGGTGCAGTGCAATGCCAGAGCCTCCCTGCAAAGGGATGTTTTCTGCAACACCAGGAACTCCCTGCCAGGTTGTCTTGGGAGACACAAGCCTTCAGAGGCCATGAGTGCTTGGATGAGCTTCAGCACTGACAATAGTCATCCCAAGTGAATTTTCCTCTTTTTAGTGACTCACAGACTCTCCCAAAGCAAGGTTGACCTGACCCAGTGCTGAGGTGTGACCCCTGATGGGCTGTCAGCATTCATCCTACCCTTCCGAACGGCAGGGATGTGTGTGGGTGTGAGATGGTGTCCCTCCAGCGGATTCGGGATGGAGTGCACTAGATGGTGCTGTTCAGCCTTTGGCTGCCATTTAAGAGGCTCCTACAAGGTCATAAGTGGTGCTGAAATTCGGTGGGTTTTTATTCAAAAACCTTTTTGGAGCTGGAGGACAAATAGAAAAACCCTGAACTATGAGGTCCTACACTGATCACACACAGAGGCATCCCACCTCAGAGGGACACCTGTCACCTCCCAGGTTGGGCCAGGAGCATCCTCAGTTCTGAGGCAGGAGCCAGGGTTTGCCTATAGGAGCAGTGATGGCCAAAGGTGCTGCCAAGAAAAAAAGTCTCAGGGTGAAAGAGGAGGCTGAAAGAGGAGGCTGACAGCTCTCTCTTGCACTGCTGGCAAGACGATGCTTGCAGAACAGGAGGAAGAAAATGTATTGGCAGCCATGATAAGTGTTGGTGTTGTGTTGCCAGGAACCAAGGGCATCCTGAAGGGCTCAGCTGGGATGAGGCACCCACAGCTCAATGGCACTGCTGCCAAGAGCAGGAGCAAGTAGAGCCACAGGGCATGGCTGGCAGGGGAACAAAGCAGAGAAGTGGCCATGGGTATGTCCAGTCTGGGAGCTGGAAGACAGGTCCTGCCTCACCGGGAGGGATGGATGGAGCACATCCTGTGTGGGCAGGGAGGATGCCCATAGACAGCCATGCCAGGGGCTGAGGGCAAGAGTGACAGTGGGTGATGCTGATTTCAACCATCACAGCATCTAAAGATACCTCCCTACCAGGGCTGTCAGCTCCCTGCAACATCCACAGAGCAGCAGAAGCAGCTGCCCAAATCCCTGTGGTGCAGGCCCCACAGGCAGCCTGAATGTGTCTCTTTTGGATTCCCCACTTCAAAGAGACAAATACACACAAATTTGTCAGTTTGCCTTGGATCTGCTTCTAATGCTGGGCAAAAAGGATGAAGCACCGTTTGGACACCAAGATTATGCCTTTTTGCTCAGATCCTGCTCTTTCATAAAGCCCTCACTGGATCCTGCTGTTCCAGGCAGTGGAAAGGCTGCAGGGCTCAGCTGCTCTGATCCCTCACCTCAAGAAAAAGTCACCTCGGTTTCCCAGGTCACTCCTGTTCCCATATGGATACTTGCTTGCAAATCTCTGGCATGTGCTGGGGGTCCCTGCTCCTCCCTCTCCAGGTACAGGGCTGGAGCAGGTGGGTGGGGCAAAGGCTTTACTGCTCACATCAAAAATAACAAAACCTCCAGCCCTTGGCCTCCTTCCAGGAACATAAGGGCAGGAAGGCCTGGACCAGTTAAGGCAGCAGTCTGAACTGGTTTTTGTAGCTGCAGCATTTCCCTGTGGTGCTGCAGATGTCCAAATAGCAGAGGGAAGCCCCCACACATAACCCTGAGCCCCTGCAGTGTCCCAGCATCCCGGTCTGTTCCCTGCAGGGGCTCATCCTGCCTTCAGAATGGAGACCATTCCACCTTGGTGTTTCTCCTTGGCATCAGCCTTCTTCCCAGCTCTGCTTTGCCTTTCCCCACTGCATTAGAGTCCCCAAACCTGATGTTTCCCCCAAAAAGATTATGGACAAGCTTAAGACTTGCCTTGGGAGGCTGCTCTGGGTGCTCTGCTCACCCAGCACCTTATGGCCCTCCTGCCACCAGCCCTCAGACCATCCCCAGCTCCCCTCCTGGATATCAGCCACCTCCAGCCTCATGTTTTGGGCTCAGGACTGGAGTTTTGGTCAAAGCTTTGCCCATCCTCCTCCTCCTCCCATCCATACAGCCAGGGAGAGTGAAAGCAAGTTGTGGCCACTCTCCCCTGCTTGCCTGGCACCATCTGTACCACTGGTAACAGCCAGTAACCATGTCAGCTACTGTCCCTGTGCCCTGGCTGAGCAGAGCCCAGTTGGTTACACAGGCTTCTCTTCTCACTCCTTCTGTCCCAGCCACCCCAGATAACCCCTGGGCTCCCATCCCACCCCTGGGCTGTGGCAGCTCCCAGAGTGATCAGAGCTGGCTGGGGTTTGGACCTGACCACACCAGACACAACTCAGCTACTGTTGTCACTTCATGGGCTGTGGCACAGAGGAGACATGGGTGGCAGGACTTTGTTGTGTCCCCCAACTCTCCCCACCCAGCCCCTGGGCTGCTTTTAGGGAAGGGTTGCCATGTCAGACTGCTGCAAGATCTGAGACCCTGCTGCATCCAGGACCCCACAACTCCCCTGGTGTTGATCAACCCTCTCTGCCAAAACCCATGACACACCTGCCCAGCCAGCACCACCAATGCCTGATGCTCTTCATCCCCAGCCAGGGAAGGCAAACCCCCTTCAGTGACACCCCCTCCTCCACGTGCCTTCCTGCACCCACCTTTGGGGTCTGCCTTGGGTCCATGCCCCACGTGCCTGCCTCTCCATGCTCCGGACCGTCAGGCTCGCTGCTCCTTTCCGGCAGCCAGGAGTGGGATGCTGTCCATGCACGTCCCAACGGTGCCACTCTGCAGAGAGAAGAGAAGTCAGCCTGACCCTGCTGGGGGCATCCTGACCAGGAGAAGTTTGCAGGAGAGCTGGGCCAAGCATGGACCCTCTCTTGTTCCTCACTCACAGGAGGGGATCCTACTCCCATGGTCCTGAAGGACACACTTCATATCTTGGCCCTCCATGAGATGGAGGTGCCTGAAGTGGGCTCTGCTCTGCTCTGAGTGGTTATCCCTACTGAAATAGTCCTGTGAGGGTGCAGCAGTGTCATAGGGACATCCCTGTCCCTAGTTCCCAAACACCAGTGCAGAACCAGGGCCAAACCGCCTCCCCAGGCCAGTCCTTGCTCGCTCTCTGCTCTGGTGTCCCCGTGGCAGGACAGGATGAGGTTGGTGCACAGTGGACATCACCTCTGGGTTGGAACACAGGGTCTGACTGGTGCCTCTCATCACTGACAGCTGGTCTCTGGGGCAGGGTCATCCCAGAGCAGCCCATGATGCTTCAACCTGCTTGGTTCTGCCAGGAGAGATAGATGTCCTTTATCCAGCCATTGGTGACCCTGACCTGGGCTACTAGAAAGTAGGAGAAGGCTGGTGTAATGTGGAAATATCAGCTGGTTTGCTCTCAGAGATCTGTTTTGCAACTCTGGGCTGTTTTTCCTGGCTCAGATGTGGTCACCAGCCCAGCTGGTGAGAGCCAGCTCAGTGCTCAGTGGTGTCCTACAGACTTCCAGCCTGATATTTGGGTACAATCTCTATCAGCTTGGAGAGCAAGCACTGGTCCCCACACTCCTGGCTCACCCCTCCTGGACGGTCAGCTATCCAGGTTGCTGGCAAAAAGCAAGGTCTGGTGATCATATTTTGGGCAATTTTCAACCTCTGGTGACCAGGCAGTGGCCAGCTGTACACATGCTGCTGGTTTCTCCATTCTCACCTGGGACAAGTCTTGCTGACTTGATGCGGCTCTTCCCAGACCTGAGAAAGATGGTCAGCAAGCTCTCTATCTCTGAATTTTGGTTAATTGTGAGTCCACCTAGTGGCTCACAGGTTTATGGTCAGCTTTGCTGCGTGCAGGGAGGCTTGTGAGGACATCTCAGAAACACTCGTGTGCTAGGGCAAGCTCTAGAAAACATTTTACTTGCACATGCCTGGCAGGTACAGTTCAGGACTCAGCTTGCCATTGTCCTTCACCAGGAGAGCTCCCAGTCCATGAAGTGACAACAGCAGCTGAGGTTGTGGCTGGTTCAAACCCCATCCAAACTTGGGCAAAGGGTCCCTCTGATCACACTGGGAGCTGCTGAGAGAAGCCCCATGGCATTTTCACCCCTTCTTTCTCCTGGAGAATGTTTTTCTCAGCCTCAAGATCCTCAGACAGGGCATTAGATGCCACAGATGCTCCTGAGTGATGCCATGCCCTGAGGAAGCGTTGGCTCTGTGTGCCCAGGCAGCCCAGCAGTCAGAAGCTAATTGCTGGTGGCAGCTAATTGCCAGTGCCAGGCTGTTGGTGGCTGCCCGTGTCAGGAATGAGATCACCTGTACCAGCCAGAGCCCTCACTGGGCCCTTCTGTGGCACAACACATGGCACCACAGGACCAGGTCTGCTCTGGGCCAGGGGGACCACCCAGCCCTGGCTGGAGGACTCCTACTCCTGGCAGGGTACTTCTGAGAGCCCCTCTGCTCTTTCAGCTTTCTGATAAGACAGCCACAGACCCTCCCTACCCCTGCTGGGACTCCAGCTTCCAGCACCCATTTCCCAACCTCCCACTTCCCAGCAGCTCCTCCAAAGCCCCAGCCACAGGTTGGGTTGCCCTCCTTTGCCATCTGCCCTGTGAGGTGGACAGAACTACCATCCTGTGCCCACCTCCCCAGCGATGGCCACCCCTCCCAGCTGAGCTGTGGGACAGGACTCCTGTGCTGCTGCATCTCCAGCCCTTAGGACAGGCACCCAGGGTTCAGGACAGGCACCCAGGGTTCAGCACAGGCAGGTCCTGAAGCCCCTCCAGCCACAGTGACCTGCCTGAGGGTGCATCACCTCTGGGAAAGGTTTCTCTGCAGGGTTCCTCTTTCATGGTGGGAGTGAGTGAAACAGTGCAGGGAAAGGCTCAGCACTGATGGACACCAGCTGAGGTCCTGAGCAGCACTGAGCCAGGGGTTACCTGCTTCCTTCTGCAGAGAAGAGTCATGGCTGATGGGCTGGGGGTGCTCAATGAGAGCCATTTACCCACGCACTTGGGGAAGAGCCCCCAAACTCTTCTGCTGCTTTAACTGTCCCAGTACAGTGACTCATCTCAAGGCTTTCTGGCATCAAGCAAACAGATGTGAAAGAGTGTTGGTCTCACCCTGACAGAGAACTGGAGTTATTGCTCACAAAATCATTCACTGTGGGAGGAAATTTGTAGAACTGGGGGCATTTCTTTCTTTGGAGTGATCCAAAACTAGCCCTACAGCCAAGGCAAACCTGCCCTTCTGCTGGATGTCAGCCATGGGATTCCCTGTCCCCTTCTGCTGGCACTTCTTGGACTGTCACCCGTGCTCATCACTTGGCAATTCTCTGGCCTGGGTGTGAACCCCCAGCTGTCTGTCTCCTAAAATCCCCTCCCCTTCTCATGCCAGGGTAGGCAGGGAAGCTACAGCAGAGCCAAGTGCTCTCTAAGATAGGATTGCTGGAAGTGATTGGGGTAGTCATCATGAGCATCCCACAGGACTCTTCTCTGGAGAGGAGGCAGCAAGAAACACTCATTAGAGACATAAGTGTCAGGCTGGGGAGATGTCTCAAGTTTTGAGTGTCCTATCTCCTTCTTGGGCTCTCTTCCATAGAAGATGCTTCCCAGTCCTTCAGCCCTTGTCCCCATCAGGACTGGGAGACTTCTGCCACCCCCCTGCTCTGCAGAGCTGGAGCCACCATTGTGTGTCCAACCATCTCACACCACTCATGCTTGTGCCACCCATGTCCCTCAACCTGCCCAGCTCCTCTTTGCCCTGGTAGGAGCTTACAGCAGCCCAACCCCTGCAGCCTCAGCCTGTCTCACCTCGGGGCTCTCCTGGTGTTCTCCCAGAGGACAGAGTCCACAGGATACATTCCTGCTCTGACTGTCCTGCTGGGCCTTCTCTTATTTATGCATCTCCTGCCAGAGGTTCTTTCATGGACAAGTTATGGCTGGCACAGTGACCAGCCTCCAGAGAATCCATGGCTGGCAAACACAAGCAAGTCTGGCCTTGTGTTGTCTTTCATCTTGATTAAAACACATGGCATGGATGTACAACAACAAACCTTGCCAGACCTTGGACTTGGCATCTTCTTGTGGCAGCAGCTTTCCTGGTGTGCCAAGGCCATGTCATGGACAACATATCTCAAGGAGGAGCTTGACATGGACTTTGATTCATCCTCCTCCACTTCTCTGACCCTCCCAGGGCTGGGAGGTGGGCAAGTGTCCAGGGTCTGGAGGTGACCACCTTGTGAGCAGTGTCCCATGAGACCCCAGTCAATGCCACAAGCCATCCCAGCCCATCTGAGCTTTCTCCTGCAGTGGGACGTGGAGCAGAGGTGCCTGCCCAGGAGGTCCATGGCTCCCTTTTCCCATTGGAGAAGTATTTTCAGATCTCCAATGCTGAACTTTGTTAGCTCAGCCTATTTAGCTTAGTCTTGCATTCAACAGCTGCCCAAAGCCTCTGTAGCCCCTGCCATGAAAATTCTGCCTGATGGAAATGGATATTTCAGCCTGAGTTCTCATCCTCTGTCTCCTGGGTGGTTTGTGCTCCTCATGTGTCAGTCTGGCCCAGCAGCTCTGGATGTGGAGCAGCTTTGGGGGTGCCCTGGCAATGATTGGAGCAGTGGGCTGGGTTGGGCAGCGAGGCTCAGTGAGCCCCCACTGTGCTTCAGCCTTTGGAAAAGATGCTCCTTCACAGGTGGCATCCACACCTCTGCCCCCCATCCCTTGGATCCCTTGGTGGGTCTCAGGATGGACTGTCCAGGGCTGGTGACTCACAGCTTTGTGCTTAATCACCACGTGGATCAATTCCCTGCAGAAGCTTCTGGCATTGGCTGTTTTAACCACACTGGAGGGGAACAGGAGTTCTGAAGGATTCCCAGAACCTGCGAGTGCAGCAAGAGTGGAACAGCTCGACCCAGGGCTTGCAGTGACAACCAAGTCCCCTGGAGGCTGTTTCCTCCCTGGGTCACTTACACTTGCCAGCACCCTGTTAGCACTGTCCCAATGTCTGAATGCCCTCTGCCCACCTCAGAGATCCCCTGTGAGTGCAGTGACCCCTCTCCCTCAGGGGAGGGGCTTCTCCTCTCTGATGTCCCTTGTCACAAGGACCAATCCCCAGATAAGTCCTCTGGGCTTTTTCAAACAACTCCTTTACATCCCTCCATTGCTGTGTCTCCTTTCCATGGTCTTACTGAAGATCCTCATGGCCACACCTGAGCTGCTGACCTTGGACAGCACTGAGCTTCCTGCAGCAAGAGTAAGAACATTTTGGACTTGATGACATCCTGGGAAAACCATGGGCTCCTGAGTGAGTTCACCCCCACTGGAGACCACAGTTTCTTGTGTACAGAGTTCCCTGCTGGCTCAGCCCCATCCTCACCCCATGGCCACTAGAGCCTATGCAGCCATGTATTTTACAGCCATTTTCAATCACCACAGACTCAGCCTGACCATCTCTCGCCTCCTGCCCCACTCTGGGCCAGGTGTGGACCCTCACCCAGCCCTATCCTGAGGGGAACTCTTTGCTTAGGACAGGCCATTCTCAATGCCTGGAGGGGGTGGTTGGCCAGTGTCCCCTGCTCACCTCCAGCATCCACAGCTGCCACCTCAGCCCATCTCAGCTCAGTCCCGCCCGCTCCCACCTCCTGCTGCCCCAACTCCCACATCACCTGGGCTGTGGCCACGTGGTCCCCACTCACGTCCCACCTGCCCTTTGCTGCCGTTGGTGTTATTTCCTTTTCAGGTTCCTCAGTTCTGGTCTCTGCTGTTCCATGTTTGGAGGACAAGGTCCACCCAGACTCCACTCTCTGCTTCTCCTCCCCGCCGTCATCGGTGCTTTGCAGCATGGACAGTTCTATTCTGCATCAGTTGTATCCCATGTCCTTACGGGAAGGTGATTCCCCCCTGTCCAGGGCAACAGCACCTTTCCAAGGTAAATTGCAGGGGGCTGTGCCAGCCCAGGATGGCTGATTTGGGGGGAACCACCCCAGCTGCCAGCTCTCCGTGGGAACCATCACCCCCAAACCAGGCCTGGGACAAAACTGGCCTTGCAGCCGATGCTGCCCCGAGGAGGAGGTGAGGAGTGAGAGTCTCAGTGGGGTCCTGGCAGGGTCCTGGTGGGGTTTCAGGGCCGTCCGGAGCTGGGAACATCCCTGCCCTCTTTGTGCTCCCCTGGAAAGCGGCGCAGTGCAAATATCAGCTGGGTTCTTTGAAATGAAAATAAAACTGATAAAAGTCGGGTAAATCCTCCTCCCGGCCCCCACTGCTGGCCCGAGCAGTGGCTCTTTCTGCCGCCGAGCCGGCTCCCGCAGTTATCAATACATTATGTATGCTGGTGTCCGTCGGCCAGAGCCTTTTGTTGATGCTGAATATGTCCTGGCCAACAAAAGTGGACTGGATTAGCCACAGTGGATTAAAAGATTTTCTTCTTGGAGTTTACCTAATAATATAACAATTGACATAGAAGGTCTCTTTGAACCCTACACGACTCTCTTATTTTACCATCTGTGAGTTTGCTCTCCGTGCCGCCGATGGGGCGCCCGGCTGCCGGTGGTGCCGGTAGTGGGAATGCTGCCCGGAGCCGAATTTGTCGCTGAGCAGAAGAAAACAGCCCATGTTTGAAGGGAGGCAGCAGGAAGGGAAAGTGGCACAAGTTCTGTCCTCCCGCCTTTGTCTTCGGCCCTTCTGCTGGTGGCTCACCAGGCTGGCGATGCCACGGTGTGGGAGAGAGGAGACCCAAGGAGTGGGCTCAAGTGATGGGGAAGCCACACGCTCATCTGCAATTCGAGGTGCCTGGAGAGGTCCCAGACGGAATAAGCTCCTTTATTAACCATGAATTTTGGGAGAGTTGCCGAACTGTGAGCCAACAGAGTTTGCTCGTCTCGCTTCCAGCCGTTGGGATCTTGCCGCTGTCCGTGGTCTCCATTGCAAGATGGGTCAGGCGGCGGCGGCAGCGACACGGGAAACATGGAGGGCAGTGGCAGCAGGGGAGGAAGGCTCCCCCCAGCATCCTGCGGAGCTGCCGTGGCTCACCCCCTCCTCCGGCACACCCCGGCGTCCCGGCCTCAGGCTTTGATCTCATCCAGGGGGGCTCCATTCATAAGTCTTTCATCGCAGCCTTTGGAAATACCCGTCCTCAGAAGTCGCCAGTAATGAGATGGGGAGACTACGAGCAATTTAGGCGCCGCTCTTTCTCGCTTGCGTTTTTCATCTCCATATCCCCCTCCTTTTTTCTTTCCCCCCTCTTTTTTCTTTTTTTTTTTTTTTTTTTTTTTTGCAAAGACACTTCTGGAGCGGTGCCGACTTTGTATGGGATCACCACCCCACCACCCCAGACCTGCCGGGGGGGCAGCAATATGGGGCTCGTGCCTCTCAGCCGGGGGCCTTTGATGAAGCTGCTTTGCGAAATTTGATTTGAAAGGCCTACGATGGCAATTTGGGGAGAATGGTGGAGCCTTTCTGCACCCGCCTGTCTTTGTCTCCCGCCCGAAGGGGGGTTCCATTGTGGGTGTCGGGGCGAGGGGGTCGGGGTGGTGGCGTGAGTGGGGTGGGGCGGCGGAGGGACCGCGGCGCGGAGAACAATGAGCGGGAGATGGGGAGAGTTGGGATTCTCACCTGCCCGGGCGTTCGCAGTCCGCCATGACGGGAGCAGCCGCCCTGCTTGCCGCCGGCCGCAGCACTTTTTTTCCCCAGACTCTTGAACCTATTTCCCTTTCTTGGCAAGTGCGTGGCTGGAAGATGGGAATCTTTACTTTATATTGCAGCTTGGGCTTCCCAGCCTGATTGGCTGCAGCCAGGACCAAATGCTGGTCCTTCCATCCCATCGTCACTATGGCAACCGGCCCCGTTAGGCACCACCGATTTACTTATAATTGCTGGGTAAATAGTCAAGACAGGCCGCTTTCATCCCACACCCAGTGATTGCTCTTCCTCATCTTCTCTTTTCCCTACTTTTTTTTTTTGCTTGGAAGAGAAAGCCCTGAAGAGCAGCAACACTTACGGAAACTCTTTGAAGGCTGTTGCAGAAAGTGGTGCCTCCCTTGGCCAACCTTTCCCATCGCTCCCACTGCACAATGCCTCGATGCTGGGGCTTTCCCACACCATCACGTCTCATCACCATCATCCTCTTCCTCCAAGGAGCAGCACTGGGAGTGGACACATGACACCCTACCAGCCACTTCTTCGATCTGGTTCATTCCAAGAGCCGGGATGGCCTCTTCCCTCCTTCCTCACTGCTGCCATTAGTGATTCCTAATCAAGGAATGGGGATTCCTGCCAAGGAACTGACCATCTGGCTCAGGCAATCCTTTCCCAGCTCTGTGGAGCCTTCTGGTTGTGCTGGCTGGGATGGGGAAACGTGGCCCTGGCCATGCTCATCCCTGGAGCCTGGGTTGCTGGGGGGCCTACTCTGCCATGTTGCCTTCATGACAAGCCATCTCAACCTGGGTCTGCAAGGCAGGGAGCCTCTTGTTACTCTGGGGGATGTTAATGGTGGTGGACAGAGTGACATGCACAGGTCTTGACACCAGACCCAGGGATGTGGCCATGGGTTCACACTCATGGCTGGGTGGGTCCTGCAGGGCGAATGGAGCCCTGGCTCCACCCTCGTGGTCCAGGGGTGGATGTTGCAGCCAGAGAACAGCAAACAGCCCAGCCCAGCTGGAACACCCACACAGGACCCATGAGGCTTTTCTGCTCCCACTGGTCATCACTGGCACCCAACAGTAATTCCAGGAAAATGGGGAAAAAACAATCTGAGGGGGAATCTAAAGGCTGAAGAGATCTGGGGAAAATGGACAGCTCATGGGTAGCAAGGTGAGAGAGGAGCAGGGTGGGCTAGAGGGAAAGAAAACCAAGGTCACCTTCTCATTCCCTTCTCACAGCCATCAAGAGAGAGGAATCCTTCAGGGCAGCTGCAGGAGGTTTCAAGCCAACCACCTCAAACCACTCATGCGTCTTTTTTATGGGTTGTTAGTAAAACTAACTCCTTGCTTTGAGAGAGGAGTGCTGGAGGATTCCCATCCTGGGCAGCAGAGAGAAGACAGAGGTGACCACAAATGACAACATGAACCCAGCTGAGAAGGGAACAGGAAGGAGCCACAGGGCTAGGAGGCATCTCCAGGGTTTCTGGGTGAGGAACTGATATGTGTGAACCAGTTAATCCTCAGACAGCCCTACCTACCAATTCCCAGAAAGGGCTGTTTGGAGCCTGTCAGATGTGGTATTAAATTTCCTTTTCACATTTTCCAGGGATAGCCCACAAAGGGCAGGTCACTTTCTCTGGCAGCTGTACCAGCGAGTTGGCAGAGATGCTCCTGAGAACAGCCTTTGAGGACACCTGAGTCAATACCCCCAGGGGGAAACTGGGATGATTGTTAAGGGCAGTCTGTCTCCTAAGAGCAGCCAGCTTGGAGGGTGGCAGCAGCAATGACTGATATCCACAACTGTGCAAAGGGCTGGTGACAATGCGGTCACCAAAGGCTTCCAGGGGGCGGAGCCACCTGGGGAAAGGGGCTGGTTGGTGGCTGAAGAAGCTGCTTCTGACTCAGCTGGTCCTGAGGCTGAGCACACAGCCCACCTGGGCAGGCAAAGGGAGGCACCAAAGCTGGGCTCTTGCCACCCATGCTCAGGCCATCAGCTGGCCCCAGCTGGCTGGCAAGGCTCAGCTTAAACAAAAATACCAACCCTGATCCAGCTGAGCACTGCAGCACTCAGGTAACTTCAGGGCAGTGAAGCAGCCAGTGGGGCCACACCACACAGCAACACCAGGGACAGTGCCACACCAGGGACAGTGCCACACCAGGGACAGTGCCGCAGCCACACCAGGGACAGTGCCAAACCAGGGACAGTGCCATACCAGGGACAGTGCCACACCAGGGACAGTGCCGCAGCCACACCAGGGACAGTGCCAAACCAGGGACAGTGCCACACCAGGGACAGTGCCAAACCAGGGACAGTGCCAAACCAGGGACAGTGCCATACCAGGGACAGTGCCACACCAGGGACAGTGCCACATCAGGGACAGTGCCACATCAGGGACAGTGCCGCGGCCACACCAGGGACAGTGCCACACCAGGGATAGTGCCACACCAGGGACAGTGCCACACCAGGAACAGTGCCGCAGTCACATCAGGGACAGTGCCACACCAGGGACAGTGCCACACCAGGGACAGTGCCACAGCCACACCAGTGACAGTGTCACAGCCACACCAGCGACAGTGTCACAGCCACACCAGGGACAGTGCCACAGCCACACCAGGGACAGTGTCACAGCTACACCAGGGACCGTGTCACAGCTGCACCAGGGACAGTGTCACACCAGGGACAGTGTCACACCAGGGACAGTGCCACAGCCACACCAGCGACAGTGTCACAGCTGCACCAGGGACAGTGTCACAGCAACACCAGGGACGGTGCCACAGCCCCTGCTGTGCTCTGGGCCAGGAGCTGTCTGCTCCAGGCTCTGCCAGGCAAGGGGCAGATTTGGGAATCAGGGACAGGACTCCCAGCACAGCCTGAGGCACTGCCTGGCTGTGCTCTGGCCCTGCCTAAGGCCGCTCTCCTGCTTGCGCTTTCTCTCTCTTTCAAAGGCAGCTCCTCTGTGAAGTGCTCTGGGGCTTGGCTAAATGGGCATTGCCCCCTTTCCACAAGCTGGTACCTCCCCAGGTACCTGCAGGCTCCCAGCAAGGGGAGCTTCACCTGTGCTTGGGGCTGGGACCAGGGCCCGCCCATGGCGGCAGAGCCCTCCGAGCATCCTCCAGCTGTTCCCATGGCAACTCCCCGGCTCAGCTGCTCCGAGCCTGCACAGCTTTAGCCACAGCCTGCACAGCTTTAGCCACATGAACCATCTGCCCAGCTCCCATGCCAAGGTCCTGTTACTCTGCACCCTCTCCCTCCTCCACTGCTGTCCCCTCCTCACACCCAGGACCTCCTGGTCCCTCCACAAGGGACCCACTGCCTGCTCCCTCTTGCAGAGAGCAGCTCCATGAGCTCCCCAAGCAAAAGCACTCTCCCAGGGCACTGCAAAGGCCTTAATTCACCTTTTTCCACAGTGTATCATGCAGAAAACAAGGGAAAACCAGTAACAGGTGACACAGCGTTCATAGAGGAGAGGGGAGCTCAGCTTGGGCTGGGTACAGGTGAGTTTCCACCACAGCACTCCTGGATCTGCACATCCAGGGATGACCTGGCTGGGTGGAAACCTGCTATCCCAGTGCCTGCATCTAAGGAGATTTTCCCCAGTTTTTGGTCCTGGCACACAAGTCCCACACTTTAAATTGTGGTAGAGAACTGCTGTAAAAGAGTATGATTTCTAGAGGAAAAGTCTTACAGCAAGACTTGAAGCTCAGAGTCTTGAAGGCTGAGAGGTTACATTGTGAGAAAGAGGAGAAAATCCCAGTATGGTGCAGACTTGCACTGGGAGCAGAGTGTGACAAGGCTCCACTCTCAAAGCTGAAGCAAGGCCAGCTTAAAGTTAGGAGTAAAGACCTTCCACCCCTTGAAACCTTCCAAATCCATGCATGGCTTTTAGGAGGAGGATTTAATCAAACTCAGGTCCTCGACTGGTCTCAGACTTGGAGGGACAGATCCTAAGGAATTAAGCAAGTGGACACACAGATATTGAGGGGCTATGGGTGCAGAGTCACCCCACATCCTGCTGGGCAGGTGAGACCCAGCTGGGAAAACCCACCTGGGTCTCCCAACATGTGCAGGAGGGGTCCATATTAAGGGCTGTCAAGGAAATTAAAGTGCCTTGGAATGTGTGAGCAAGTCTTCATGGGAATAAATACAAAGTGGGTACCCACAGTTGTGGGAATCTGAAATCCAGCTTACAGCAAAAAGAGCTAGAAATCTTAAAACAGCAAGCCTTGGTCAACAAAGGCTGAGAGAAATTCCATCACCAAGAACAGAGGAGGCTTGGTAATGCTCAACTTGAAGATAAGCTGTCTCCTACCTTAACATAAGAAAAGAGTCTAGAAAGAATGTTATCAGATTGTGTTGTAATCCCCTGCTGTCTTCCCTCCATAAATTCCTGAAATTACCATAACCCTTCCTACATATTAGCATGTGTCTCCCTGAAACCTTAAAAAGTGGTCAAGTGTTCAATAAAGTATTCCAGTTTTGTTCCCCATGCTGGGATCGTGTAGTTTTTGACCGTCTCAAATGGCGCCCAACGTGGGGCTTGAAGTCTCGGCTCCCAATATTTGGAAGCTAGCCGTCCAGAGCCCGTTGGCAGTAGCAGGAGAAGCGGCGCCTCCGCTCCGAGGACGGGGCGTGGTCCAACTTCGAAAGGGTTCCGGAACTAAGTCCCTGCAAGGATTTGCGCAGGTGAGCGACCACGAACGGAAGCTTAAAAGAGCTTCAGGGATAATAAGAAAAATGGGGGGAAATCTATCTTCAGAGCAGAAACATGTATACTCGATTATGAAAATTAACCTACACGGCTCAAATATTAATGAACAATCTTTACAGAACTTACTGCTCTGGGCTCAGGCTAACGTGCCTGATTTAAATTCAACGAACAGTTTTGATGATGCTAAGTGGGATAATATTGGCGCTCTCCTTTGGGAAGCGGCCACTATGGGCGATGACAAAGCTGCAAAGGTCTTACACCCTTGGCGTGTTGTTTTTGAAACTGTAAAAGCCCATACTGCTAAAAAATCGCAGCTCCCTGAAACCAGCGACACAGATGCGGAAACACCAGGTGCTCGCACACCTCCGCCTGTTGCTGAGGAGGAGAAGCCCATTTTCCCAGCCATGCAGCCACTTAGCGAATCGTTGCCTGCCTCGCAGCAGTGGAGACAGAATACCAGCAATAAGCTGGACCGCCCAGCGCTACTGCCACCGCCTCGCACTGAAACGAACCCTTGCTATTCGGCTGCCAGAGGAAGCCTCGCTGCCGCAGTGGGTCCTAACCCCAATGAAAATCCCTGGGACCCTGGTCCACGTAACCTGACCGAGGACCCAATATTGTACCCTCCAAACCCCATGCTCAGGCAAGAGTGCCTAAGGCAAGATGCTCCACCTGTCCAAAATTCTGGGGTATTAAGAGCCTTCCCAGTGTTTATGCATCCAAGACAGCCCGCGTATTGGGAACCAGTCCCTTACCCACTGATAAAAGACTTAAGAAAGTCAGCAATTGATTATAGCTTGTCGGCACCCTTTACTATGGGAGTTTTGGACAATTTGTTTAATAGCTTTGTTCTGACTCCTCATGACTGCTCCTCAATTGCAAGAATGACTCTGAGCACAGTGCAATTTGCCTTGTTTGAAGATGAGTGGAGGAGCCTTGCAAAAAAGGCAGCAAAAGCAGCCAGCAGGAGCGATCCCCGCCCGCTGTTCGCACAGCGAGCCTGTAAAGCACCATGCGCAAACCGCTCCTTCCAGCGCGGGACAGCCCGACCCCACGTCAGCCAGAGTTGTAGCCCTAAAGCCAGCCCCGAGCGAAAGAACGCCTGCCGTCTCCTTCTCACTAACTCGTAACCAGCCAAAGACACTCAAAGTAGCAAAAAAACCGCAAAAGCAGAAAGAAAAACTTCCAAAAACACCTGAGCGCCCTCCCCGCAGAGTTTCCGATGAGCACTAGGACCCTGAAAGCGCCGCAGCTCCTGAATGAGCCGGAAATCAACACCCAACCCCCGCCCGACAGCCGCAGTGCCGGCATGGTACACGCTGCTCTCCGGAACACAAAAAACTGACCAAAAAAAGGAAAAAATAACTTTCTGTCTCACTAACTAAAACATTTTTAGTGTTTATCAGTTTAAAACACTGTTTATGCTTTTTTCTTCTGTTTATTTGCTTTATTTTAATAAGTACCTCAAACCTAATGCCTAAGCTTAAAAATCACTGATGCAAATAATAACCAAAGTTTTTATCTCCTTAGCAATTAATCTAAGAAGAAAAACCGAGACAAAACTGCAAACTTTCTCTTCTAATTCCCCAAAATTAATTCTTTTTCTAAGCGCAATGTTGTTTGTTTTTCTTTCTTAATTTAATGTTCATTGCATTACCAAAGTAGTAGTAAGTTTATTTAAATTGTGTTTTTAAATGTATAAATGCAAACCCTATCATCTATCTCTATTAAGTATATTTGTGCCATTTTCATGTAGTTCTCCTAAATTTTAACTCATAAAATCTTGTTTCCTTTGTCTTCCCTAACAGCCACATGGTAAGAGAGAAGGGAAGTTTCCAAAATCCCTTTTTAGCCTCAAAGAGACAGTGATAAAATCAACACCTTAATCTGTCTCTTCTGTGTTTAAAGAAGCCACAAGCTTCTGCCACTCTGTTTCTCTTGTAATCTTGCATACTAATTCAGCAAAGCTCAAGTTAATTTTTACTAAAAGTATCACAGTTGCTTTGTTTCACAAATCTTTTTGATTTCTACATAACTGAAAAATATTTTTTCTACTTGCTTAAACAAAAATTTTTCTCAGTAAGTCTTTATACTAATTATCCTTTAACATCTAGTAATGTCTCCAGTTGTTTAACAGCAAGCTTCTACATAAAATGTAAAATACTTAAGCAAAAACTTTCAGCTTTGCATTCTTTACTACAACCTCTTATAACAGCATTTGTTAAGAAAAAATGCATTTTTAAAACTAGCAACACAAAGTAGTTTCCTTCAATTCCTAAATGTCTTTTTGTTCTGTTTTGTTCCTTTTTTCTAAATCTAATGTCCATTTTTTCCTTTTTCAATTTTACTTTAGTTTTTTGTGCCTATAATAACAAAGACAACAAAATGCTTCCCAAGTTAAAAAACATTAAAAAAGCATTTGAATTTTGTAAATTTTAAAAATTTTAAATTGCTTTTCATTAATAAGTATATATCTAAAATACTGTCTTTTTAAAATTGCCTCAAGCTTTCCTTTTCTGTTGTTTATTATTCTATGAACTACTTCAATACATGTTACTATGTCTGTAATAATTTCTATTAAGTTGCAATAACCATGCCAAGCTGGTTTTATGTCTAAAATCAGCAAATATCAAATGATGTCTGTCCCATTTGCCAAAAAGAAAAAAGGAAAAAAAAGGGGGATCAAGAGTTACCTCAAATCTATAAGAATGTTTATGAAAAAGTTATGTATTTTTTGAATCTTGAACATGAGAAAAAAGATGTAGTTATGTTTTATAAAATTTCTGTTAAAGTTGTTTTCCCATCAAAACAGCAATCCAGAGACCAAAGAAAAGTGGAGCTACACTGAAAATAATAAGAAACAAAAGTGCAAATACTCAAACACAGCAAACTAACATTCCAAAAATCTGTGTGTGTGTACAAAAGTGTGAATGTGGGCCAGCCCTGAATGTATGAAAGTATGTGTGAAAAGTATGAGTGTATGAACTTGTGAAATTGTAACACACCTTACATAATACATAACCAATACTCCATTCACCCCCAGAAAAAAGTCAAAACATACAAAACCCTGAACTAATAAAAACCATTCATTTGCAGAAATATGTAGCTTCAACTAAACTTTTCCAAAAAATGCTAAATATGAACCTTTGCTTTAAAAAATTGCTTATAGTAATATCATTCAAAATTTTGTCCCTTGCTGTTTTGTTCCTTGTGTTCCTTGGCTGTTTTCCTGTGTCCAGCAAATAATTAACTACAGTGTTTCTTAAGTTTTGCTTTGCAACAATAAAATAAAAAAGCCGGAATTGTGGGAATCTGAAATCCAGCTTACAGCAAAAAGAGCTAGAAATCTTAAAACAGCAAGCCTTGGTCAACAAAGGCTGAGAGAAATTCCATCACCAAGAACAGAGGAGGCTTGGTAATGCTCAACTTGAAGATAAGCTGTCTCCTACCTTAACATAAGAAAAGAGTCTAGAAAGAATGTTATCAGATTGTGTTGTAATCCCCTGCTGTCTTCCCTCCATAAATTCCTGAAATTACCATAACCCTTCCTACCTATTAGCATGTGTCTCCCTGAAACCTTAAAAAGTGGTCAAGTGTTCAATAAAGTATTCCAGTTTTGTTCCCCATGCTGGGATCGTGTAGTTTTTGACCGTCTCACACAGTGGTGGGAAGGGCAGGGCAGGCCCAAGGGCTCCAGAACAGCTGGGAAATGGCAGGTGGCTGGGTTTGCTGAGCATCTCTGGTTGCTCTGGGCAGTATGAGAGCTGGCCAGGAGGAGCTCAAAAGCACCTTACAGGACCGTCTGGAGGGTTAAACAGCACAATCCAGCCCTTATAAAGGCACGCAGGTTAAAAACCAGCCTGGCTGTACAGCAGGGAGCTGAGCTGTCCTCCCAACATGGACCAGACTGCTGCTTACATGGATGAATAATCCAGTGATGGCTGGGAAACATCAGCACGGTGCTGGATGGCTCTGACACATGGGGTGAGGATGCAGCTCCATGAAATGCCTGCCCTAGCCCTCAGACCCCCAAGTCATCCCAGGGATGAGCTCTGCCCATCCCATCTCCATCCATGTCCAGAGGGCTGCTGGAGAAGCCCCCTCTGTGCTGCTCCCCTCTCCCTGCCATCTCCTGTCCCACGTGCTCCCTCCACCACCTTTCACTCTGGCCTGGGGGCACATTCCAGAGACCACCAGCGTGCAAGGACCTTCTCCGGGCAGCCCCATCCCTGGGCCCCCCCAGCCCTGCTCCTGCCTCAGAAATGCCATTTTCTGTGTTTGGGAGCGCTCTGACTGACCTGAACCAGCACCATTTCCAGCGTTACCATGGCGATGGCTGCCTGGAAAACGCCTGCAGTGGATGCACAGAACAGAGGCTGGCCAGGCAAAGGCCCCTGTGGCCAGTCTGGGGCTGACATGGCTGGTCTTGCACCCCCAGCCCTTCCTCCTGCAGCCAAGGAGCACCCTGAGCCCACGGTGTGCAGCAGGAGCTGGGGGAGGAGGTGACTCCACACATCCATCCATGCTCCATGTGGCCAGCTCCCCTGGTCTGGAGTCCCCAGTGCAGCTTCACACATGGCTGCAGGAGAGGTCACAGCAGGAACAGGTTGGGGAGATGTTTTAGACAATTACTTTGCATATAGATTTTATTAGTAGTTTTTTTCTTCCTTATGACTCCTTACCATAAAAACTGAGCTCCTGCGTCCCTCTCCACCTCTGTCTCTCCTCCTCTCTCCCCAGGCTCCATCAGAATGTTTCTGGCTGCAGGCTGGTCTCACCTGGCTGCCCTCTAAGCCACATGTCCTGCTCTGTAACTGGCCACTGTCCGGCCACCAGCTGTGCCATGACACAATTGGCTGTGCCACCTCCTGCCTCATCCCCTCCAGGGCTGGGACAGCTGGCCAGGATGAGCAGCATGTCAGGAACCAGCAGGACCTGGAAAGCCAGCGGTCACCATCTGCTGGGCACGGCCCCAGGGCAGCCCAGGGGTGCTCACACAGTGCTGGGTTGTTGCTGCTGCACTTTGCTGGGCTCCAGGTGATCCAGGGCACAGCCAAGGGCTCCATCCTGCCATCCCTACCCACAGCCACTGCTGGAGGTGATGGCTTGGCCCATGAGACAATTCCCTGGGTGCGTGGGAGAAGAGAGAGCACTGCCTGTGGCTGCAGAAGGAGCTTCAGGCAGGGGGGTGACAGCAGAGCTACTGGACTCCCTCTCCCCCTGCTCAGACATGGCCCTTCCCCTCCAGCCAGCACTTGGGGGCTGGTTTTCCTCAGATCGTTACTTATCCCCTCCTCAAGCTGGTGGCTGCTGTGCAGGGAGGAAGTGCCGCACAGAAGCTGCAGCACAGAACAGTGAGGTTGGGAGGACCTCTGGAGGTCTCAGCCCAGGCTCCTGCTCTGAGCAGGGCTGGCTGAAAGGCTCCAGGGGGTCAGGATCTGCCCCTGTCCTTCTCAAAGACTCCAAGGACAAAGGTGCCAGTGCCTCTCCAGGCCCTGTCTCAGGACTGCACCACCCTCCTGGGGAAGCTTTTCCTTACGGCAATCACTGTTTCCCACGTTGCTACCTGTGCCCTCCTGCCCTTCCCTCTGCAACGATCCTGGCTCCATCTTGATCCCAAAAATCCAGAATGATTTGTCACAACTGTTACACACCAGCAGAGCCACCAGAATGTTTATCCATTGCAGAGCAAATCCCAAGGAGTGAGCACAGCACATACCCCCAGCCCCAACAGCCCCAGCATCCCAGTCCAGCTGTCTGGCAGGGACTGAGCCCTGTCGGTCTAAAAACTTGCTGAAATTGCCCAGGTGAGTTCCTAACTCTCATCTGTTCTTAATAAATGCCACAGGATGGGGAATGACTTCAGGCTACATTTTGACCTGTGCTGACACCAGGTTTGGGATGATCCACAGCATTCCTCAAAGTCACATCCTTTTGCAATGGCAACATCAAACCAAAAGCCTCAAGCCTGGAAAAGACAGGCTCACCTATGAGAGCAGCAGGGACATGATGCTTTTGCTAATACTCCCCCAAAATTCCTCTTTGGGTACAGAGGAGTTTGTTGTGAATTTACAAGGAAAATGGTGTTTAATTCATGAATGTGCAAGGAAGTTGAGAAACACAGCCTTAACCTCAAGCTGGTTTTTGGATCCAAGACTTGCTGGGAATCATGAGTGAGACAGACAAGATTCAAATCTTTGCTGATTGATTAAATCATTGAAATGATTTAAGATACCAGCTAACACTGACTGGCATTCAGAACTGTGCAGTACACGTGTCCTGCCACTGCCAAACAGCAGGGTTAGTCCAGCCATCCCACTCAAGGCCTTTACAGTTTGGGTACTTTCCCCAGTTAACCTTTTTCTCTGCTTTATTTTGCAGTATTTGGTTGGGGGATGATTTCATACCAAGTCCCCTCCACAGCCAGCACATGGGACCAAATATCACGTTCCAAGAGGCAATTTTGTATTTGTGGCTTGCAGGGACTGTTACAGAGAATGGCATGATTTTGTCACCTGAGAATGAACTAAACAGGAATCCCTCAGTTTTAGATCGACCTCCCACCTTCCCAGTGCAGGTGGTTCATACCAGCACATTCCCAGTGCATTCCCAGCCTGTCCCTTGCCTTCCTTCCATTGCTGTCTCAAGGAGATAATTTTCCCCATTCCCCCTTCCAAGCACTGCTATCCCAGCCTTGTCTTAAGCTGCCAAACCCAAGGTGACCTGGGCAGGGTGCTCTGGCAGTTTGTTGGTGGCTGTCACGTCCCTGCCAGCTGCTGGCTCTGCTCCCAGCCCGGGGTTGGTATTTGCAGCACACTCTGCAGCAGGGCCTGGGATCCTCAGGATCCTCCAGCATTCCCATGCCTGGCCTTGGGCCAGGAGCAGGAGGCTGGTGACCTTGAGGAGACCTGAGGCAGTGCTCAGGTCTGAGCTGTGCTTGGCAGCCAGGCCCTTCCCCTGTCCTGGGGATTTTCAACCTCAAGCTGACAGCACCCAACTTGCACCCATGGGTTTGTGGGATCTGTGCTTCCTGCTCCTCTGCTCCCCCTTGTCAGGGAAGTGCAGGGACCTGCCAGACTAAGCCCACCTAGACAGGAAAACACGCTGACCCCCAGGCAGAACCAAACTCTCCACCTGCAGTCAGTGCTGCAGATGAGCAGCTGTAAAACCCGGACAGGTCTAATACAGGGCCCTGAGCTACTCCTCCCCCTCCTCAAGGTAACCTGGCCAGGGTGTCACAGCCCAAACTACCCCAAAGGCTGCACAGGGGCTCCCTCCCCACCCTGAGGCATTTGGTCCTATGTCCAGCAGCCAGCCCTGTGTGCTCCAGCTCTGTCTCCTCTGAGGCTGCAGCACTCCTGGTCCACAGCTTCCAGTTTTCCTCAAAGCAGCAGAGCACTCCATGAGAGTATGTCCTTGTGGGGGGGATCTCCTGGCCACATCCAGCATGTGTGTAAGGAAAACAGCAAGGAGGTTTCTCAGCAATGGCAGGATGAGAGAACAGAGGGCTCCATCTCAGGAGTCAGGATTCTCCACATCCCACTTCCCACAGAGAAGCTCCCATTGTACTCTTGCAGTGCCACCACTAGCACCCCTTATACCCAGTGATGGGAGCTCTCCCCCAGGTGTGGCCAAAAGCTCCTGATACCCCTCCCTCCCTCCCTCCCCACCCACCAAACTTCCCTGAAGTAGCAGATCCTGCACAAGCAGCACCAAGAACAGGGCCAACGACAGGCAGTACCAACTGTGCAGGCAGAGAGGGCACAGCCAGAGCTCCATTCTACAGAACTAAACCCTCCTCCTACCCCTGGTACAGAGCAGCAGCTCCCAATTGTCCCCTCAGGCACCCCAAGCAGCCCCCTCCCCGCTGTGGGGCACCCCCAGAGGGCTGAGAGCAGGGCCCTGGCTGGCACCAGCCCAGCTCAGGGGCCATGGCTGTGCCGGCACGTTCCAGCAGAGCCGTGGAGGGGCCAGGGCAGAGCTGAGCTCTGGAGCTGTGCTGGGAGCTGCATTAAAATGCATGAGCTGCGCCGGCCCTAATGATGAGCAGAGCTGTCAAACAAGGAGCTTGTCCCAGCTAATTATCTCTAACGAGGGCAGAGTGTCAGGGTCCCGGAGGAGCTGGGCAGCAGCTTCCCACTCAGCTCAGTTGCAGCAGAGAGAGAAGATAAGCAAATGTCTTTGTGCTGGCCTAGCTGCACAATCATTAATTAGGCAAATGTGACCTTCTGTGCCAGTTTGCTCTTGAGAACCTGGACTTGCTGGAGCCGGGACACACAGGCAGGCTGGAAAAAGCTTTTGCCACCCAACCTGTCCCTCCTGCACCCCTGCAGAGACAGCACAGCCCTGCCCTGGCAGCCCCAACCAGCCAGCCCCAGCAGTCAGGGGCTGTGCCACGCTCCCCTGGGTGCTCAAATACCCTTGTGAGGGTTCCCAGCCCACTCCCTGTCCCTCAGTCCAAGGCCAGCACAGCCCTGCAGAGGCTCTGTGCTCACCCAGACACCTCTGCACCACCTCCCCCCAAATCTTTAAGGCACTGTGAATCTCCATTCCCCTGTGGTCCTACTCCATTCCAGGGCAGAGGGAACCAGCCACACACTGCTCTACAGGCCCAGTTACTCTCTCCTCAGTCCTGTGGCTCACAAATGGAGCACTGCACTTGCCCTGATGAGCCAGAGAGAGGGAACAGGTCTCAGTCCAAGACATGGTTAAGGAGAAGTCTTTTGGGGACCAAGGAATGATCCAGAGATATAGCTCACCCAAGGTCCAGCCTGCAAGCTCTGTGCTTGTCCCTCCCCTCAGAGCTGAGGGGAGAGAGTGAGAAGCTGCTTTTGATCCACCCAGAAAGCCACTGCAGGAGCATGAGGCTTCCAGACACCACCAGAGACACTGTGCTGATCATGAGCCTGTAATTGTGGTGAATGCTTTGCAGTCCCTTCTTGCCAGACAGCAGCAAAGGCTTCAGCTTCCACTGTGACTACATTTTTATAAAATAAAAGACTTAAAAGTCACCAGCTTTGAACAGAAACGCTGCTGTAATCCAGGGGTTAGTTAGTGAGCTGTGTGGCCCAGTCCCACCTGCTGGGGCAGGAGTTTGGGGTCACACTTTTGGGCACAACCACCTCTGTTGCACAAGGCTGGGGACTGACCTGAGTTACACCAGCACTGCATCTCACAGCCCCTGCTGTAACACACTAATGAGCAGCGAGTATCAGAAAAAAGTTTACTGATATTCCCAAAATGTATATTACATTTTATGTAATTGAGCTCTCAACAGCAGCCAACTGCTTGTACAGGCAGAACCACACTCAGTCAGTCTCACAAGAACACTCTCAGAGGGCACAGCCACTCAAAGCCACTCTTTGCTCAGCCCACAGGGACAGGCCCTCACTGAATTCAGGCTGTCCTTAGACTTCAACAAGATGCTCCTGGGCACACTCTGCAGGTGGCCCCTTGCCCACCAGTGCAGTTCAGACAGCAGACCCCCTGAATCCACAGCTCCATCCACAGCAGGGCTCTGCTCCAAGGCTTTCTTTCCTCTACTGTTTCTGCACTGCCTGTTCTTTCAGCCGGCTGACGAGCTCCTCAGCGTACACCTTGAAGAGTGGGACAGGGTCCTGCAACAGAGCACAGGATACACCACTCAGGAGGGAACCTGAGCAGCAGCAAGGAGGGGAGTGCAATGGGGAGCCCAAGGAGTGCTGACAGGTAAAACCAGAGGAAGATGTGACCAGGCTTTTCCACTGGCTGATCCTCCAGCCATAGCTGCTGCTCAGCTCTGTGACCCTCCTCAGAGATGACAGGTGGGACATTCAGCAGCTTCTCAGCTCTGTGACCCTCTCTCAGAGATGACAGGTGGGACATTCAGCAGCTTCCCCAGGTCTGTGACCCTCCCTCAGAGATGACAAGTGGGACCTTGAGCAGCTTCCCCAGGTCTGTGACCCTCCCTCAGAGATGACAGGTGGGACATTCAGCAGCTTCCCCAGGTCTGACAGCAGATGAGAAACACCAGTAGCTCCCAGGGATTCCTTTCCTTCTAAAAAGCTTCCCACCTTGCCCACCATCAGAGCTGTACTGAGGCACAGGGGTGAACATATCCCTGAAGAAGCTGGAGCCCTGCAGGGTTCATGGCTCAGGAGAGCTCTGGCTGCTCAGCTCAGCTGTGAGTGCAGCCTGATGCAGCCACACCACCCGAGTGCTGAGCACTATCCCAGGATAGTGCTCACCTTTTTTTCCAGGAGCCTCTGTTTTTCTATGGCTTCTTCCAAACTCAAGCCAACCCATTCAGCCTCCTCTTCTGGGATCACAAATTCCTGTGAAGGAGAAGGTGGGACAATCTTTGCAGGTGACCAACATGCAGATCCTCTCTATGCCCAGCACACAAACGTGTGATCCAATAGGAACAGTACTATGGAGAAATGTTGGTACATTGTTCCCTAATTTCTGGCAACCAAAGTCCACTTTCCTTCTCTCCTTTCCCCTTAGTGGGGCTCCTGCTTTATCTGATCTGCAGTTGCACCTCTCTTCTGTGTAGTTCTGGGGTTGTTTCTCAGCACAACTCCAGGGACTGTGGGTGCTGGTGTTTCCACGCTGGCAACTCCCACCAGCTCCCAAAGCTGAACAGCCCAGGGCACTCTGGGCTCCTCACTGCAAGGTCAGTACAAATTCTCCCTGCTTTGGCAGTGCCAGCTCCCATCAGTGCTTATTGCAGACCCTCACTGGCCTCAACCACAGCAACAATACTGCTTTTTGTGTTCCTAGATGATGAAATCATTGGCCAAGAAGGCCAATGGGATCCTGGCCTGGATCCAAACTAGCGTGGCCAGCAGGCCCAGGGCGGTGACCCTTCCCCTGGACTCTGCCTTGGGGAGGCCACACCTTGAGTGTTGTGTTCAGTTCTGGGCCCCTCAGTTCAGGAAAGAGATTGAGGGGCTGGAGCGGGGCCAGAGAAGAGCAACGAGGCTGGAGAAAGGACTGGATGTGGCTCTGAGTGTCCTCTGAAACACCTACAGGGACAGAGAATCCACCATGTCTTGATCCACAGAGTGCCCTGGGCTGGTGATCACAGTGGGGTTGAATCAAGGGTTGGATTTGATAATCTGAGGTCTCTTCCAACCCAGCTGAGAAGAGAAGAGCAACGAGGCTGGAGAAGGGACTGGAGCACAAGTGCTGTGGGGGTGTTCAGCCTGGAGAAGAGGAGGCTCAGAGGTGACCTCAGCACTGTCTGGAACTGCCTGAAGGGAAGTTCTGGCCGGGTGGGGGTTGGTCTCTTCTCCCAGGCACTCAGCAATAGGACAAGGGGGCACGATGGGCTCAAGCTCTGCCAGGGGAAATTGAAGTTGGAGATCAGAAAGAAATTCTTTGCAGAGAGAGTGCTCAGGCATTGGAATGGGCTGCCCAGAGAGGGGGTGGATTCCCCATCCCTGGAGGTTTTTAAGATGAGACTGGATGTGGCACTGAGTGAGAATCCACCATGTCTTCACTCTGTGCCATGGTCTGGTGATCACAGTGGGGTTGGATCAAGGATTGGATTGATGCTCTCAGAGGTCTTTTCTAACCCAATCCATTCTATGATTCTATGAAATCAGGAGCCCACCAGGAGACAAGAAAAACCCGATGCTGCTGAAATTTTCTCTGCCCATACCCTTAACCCTCAGGGCAGGAGCACCAAGACAGGTGGTGATCAGGTCACCATGAGCTTGGACAAACAGCAGGCCAGGCACCCACCTTGTACTTGTCATAGATGGCCTCTCTCCTGGCTGGATCATCGGGGTGCAGCTTGGGGTCCCTCCGGGCCAGGCGCAGCAGCATCGTCCGCTTCAGGTCCATGCCCAGCTTGGAGCACATGTCCACTTTGGGGGTCTGGGGAAACACAACCTGCTGTCAAACTGCCCAGGGCACCAGCTGGCAGGGGGCACAAGAGTGTGCCAGCACTCAGACGGCACTGGCAGCTGATCCCTGCACTGCACAGGCTCTCAGGAGACGTGTCGTGAAAAGGGAAAGAGCCACTGGATTTGTTCTGGAGCCAGTGTGGTCCTGGAAATGATTTTAAATATCAAGGGCTCCAGTCAAGAGGGTATTAAAGGCTGGGAGCTTTAGGTCTGCACTAAAACATTAAAAGCAGCAGCTGTTCAGCCTAAAGAAGAGGAGACTGAGGGGAGCCCAACTCAGATCCCTGCCCTGAGGAGCCTGATCAGTCCCCAGCCACCCTCTGGGGGAAGAACCTTTCCCTGATTCCCAACCAAACCTCTCCTGACACAACTTTGGGCCATCTCCATGAGTATGTTGATGTGGAACTTCATGTGTTTTAGTTTGCAGTTTTCTCACAAGAGACAGTGGAGGGGCAGCTCCAACCTCTGCTCTGTGTGAGCAGTGACAGGACCCAGGGAATGCCTGGAGTGACCTCAGCACTGTCTGGAACTGCCTGAAGGGAAGTTGTGGCCAGGTGGGGGTTGGTCTCTTCTCCCAGGCACTCAGCAATAGGACAAGGGGGCACGATGGGCTCAAGCTCTGCCAGGGGAAATTGAAGGTGGAGAACAGAAAGAAATTCTTTGCGGAGAGAGTGCTCAGGCATTGGAATGGGCTGCCCAGAGAGGGGGTGGATTCTCCAGTCCTGGAGGTGTTTAAGATGAGACTGGATGTGGCACTGAGTGAGAATCCACCACATCTTGATCCAACCCCACTGTGATCACCAGCCCAGGGCACGGAGTGCCCTGGGCTGGTGATCACAGTGGGGTTGGATCAAGGGTTGCATTGATGATCTTGGAGATCTTTTCCAACCCAATTGATTCCATCATTCTATGAGTTCTATCAGGGCAGGGTTAGTCTGGATTTCAGGAAAAGATCCTTCCCCCAGAGCGTGGGCACAGGTTCCCCAGGGCAGTGGGCACAGCCCCAAGGCTGCCAGAGCTCCAGGAGTGTTTGGATGATGCCCCGAGGGACAGGGTGGGATGCTGGGTGTCTGTGCAGGGCCAGGAGCTGGGCTGATGATCCCTGTGGGTCCCTCCCAGCTCAGGGTACTCTGACTCTGCCCCACAGCCCCCAGACAGCGAGGGCAGGTGGGCACAGCCCTGCCCGGCCCCCCTGGCACCTTGAGGATGTAGAAGTCGAAGCCGAAGGCGGCGTCGATGAGGTCGAGGGTGCGCATGGTGACGGTGATGGTCAGGGTGGCGTCCAGGATCTCGCTGTAGAACTGCCGCTCGAACAGCTGCGGCTTCCACGTCTTGGGCAGCCTCGTGGAGAGCTGGAGAGGCCGTCAGGGGCGGGGCCGCGGGCCGGGGTGTGCCCGCAGGGCCCGGGGTGTGCCCCACAAACGGGGCCCGGTGTGTCCGCAGGGCCCGGGGTGTCCCCCCCCCCCCTCCCAAACGGGGCCCGGTGTGTCCGCAGGGCCCGGGGTGTGCCCCCCAAACGGAGCCCGGTGTCCCCCCCACCCTCCCAAACGGGGCCCGGTGTGTCCGCAGGGCCCGGGGTGTGCCCCCCAAACGGGGCCCGGTGTGTCCCCCCCCCCCCCAAACGGGGCCCGGTGTGTCCCCCCCCCAAACGGAGCCCGGTGTGTCCCCCCCCCCAAACGGAGCCCGGTGTGTCCCCCCCCCCCCCAAACGGAGCCCGGTGTGTCCCCCCCCCCCCCCAAACGGGGCCCAGGGTGTCCCCCCCCCCCCCAAACGGGGCCCGATATGTCGCCCCCCCCCCAAACGGGGCCCGGAGTGTCCCCTCAACACAGAGCCCGATGTGTCCACCCGTCCCCCGTCCCCCCCCGCAAGGGCCCGCAGTGTCCCTCTCCCCACACGGGGCCCGGAGTGTCCCCTCAGCACAGAGTCCGGGGTGTCCCCCCCCCCCCCCCTCAAACGCGGCTCAGTGTGTCCCCCCTAAACAGGGCCCGGGGTGTCCCTCCCCCCAAACGGGGCCCGGTGTGTCCCCGCTCACAAAGGGCCCGGTGTGTCTCTCGCCTCCAAACGGGGCCCAGGATGGCCCTACCCCCAAACGGGGCTCGCTGTGTCCCCCCTCACACGGGGCCCGGTGTGTCCCTCTCCCCTAAACAGGGCCCAGGGTGTCCCCCGCCTCCAAACGGGGCCCGGGGTGTCCCCCGCCTCCAAACGGGGCCCGGGGTGTCCCCCGCCTCCAAACGGGGCCCGGGGTGTCCCCCGCCTCCAAACGGGGCCCGGGGTGTCCCCCGCCTCCAAACGGGGCCCGGGGTGTCCCCCGCCTCCAAACGGGGCCCGGGGTGTCCCCCGCCTCCAAACGGGGCCCGGGGTGTCCCCCGCCTCCAAACGGGGCCCGGGGTGTCCCCCGCCTCCAAACGGGGCCCGGGGTGTCCCCCCTCACACGGGGCCCGGTGTGTCCCTCTCCCCCCACGTGGGGCCCGGGGTGTTCCCGGCGCGGCGCTCACCTTGTCGTTCCGCGCGTAGCGGAAGCCGCGCACCCAGCCCTCTCCGCCCCAGAGCCCCTGGTCGGCGGCGGGCGGGAAGTACACGGGCACCGGCACGTCCTGCACGCGCTCGCGCTCCCCGGTGCGCGGGTTGCGCCGGTAGCGGAGGCCGTGCGGCCGCCAGTGCACGGGCGTGGGCGGCGTGTCGTCCTGCAGCGAGGCCAGGTAGTGCTGCGGCAGCCGCGCGCAGATGCCCTCCCGCAGCCGCATGGCGGGCCAGAGCCGCGGCGGGAACCGGTGCAGCACCATCGCCCCGGGGCGGATCGGAGCGCACCGGGCCCGCTGCTTCGGCCGCCGCTGCCGCTTCCGCTTCCGCCCCGCGCGGAGGAAACGGGGCCGCGCCCGCCGCCCATTGGCTGGCTCAGGGGGAGCAGGACGGCGGCCGCGAGGGGTCGTGCCGCGCACGCGTTTGCGGGGTGTGAGGGCGTGGAGGGGGGGGATAAACTGAGACAGACACGGGAGTTCTAAAGTGAGACATTTGAGTTCTAAACTGAGACTCGTGAGTTCTAAACTGAGACATTTGAGTTCTAAACTGAGACATTGGAGTTATAAAGTGAGACATTGGAGTTCTAAACTGAGACACTTGAGTTCTAAACTGAGACATTTTGAGTTCTAAACTGAGACATTTGAGTTCTAAACTGAGACATTTTGAGTTCTAAACTGAGACATTGGAGTTCTAAAGTGAGACATTTGAGTTCTAAACTGAGACTCGTGAGTTCTAAACTGAGAGATTTGAGCTCTAGACTGAGACATTGGAGTTCTAAAGTGAGACACTTGAGTTCTAAACTGAGACTTGTGAGTTCTAAAGTGAGACACTTGAGTTCTAAACTGAGACACTTGAGTTCTAGACTGAGACACGGGAGTTCTGCCCTCGAGGGCAGGGCTGGGGCTGTGCCAGGGGAGGTTGGGGTGGGTGTTGGGAAAGGTTCTCCCCCCACCCAGAGGAGGGCCGGGCACTGATCAGGCCCCCCAAGGGCTGTGGCCTGGGTGGTCCCCCCTCAGCCTCCTCCAGGCTAAGCTGCTGCTGTTGATGTTTTAGGGCAGGCCTAAAGCTCCCAGGAGCTCAAGGAGTTTTTGGACAATGCCCTCGGGCACAGGGTGAGATCCTTGCAGGGCCAGCAGCTGGATTTGGGGCTCCCTGTGGTTCTGTGCAGCACTTGCCCACCCTGAGGGTGTCGGAGCCCTGCGACAGGTGCTGTGGGAGTTCAGGCCTAGACTGGGCTTGAGTTTCTTATAGTAGCCCCTAACAGGCTGTCAGCTGACTCGGGGACTCAGGTTATCAGCTGGCTTTAAGCAAGCATTTCATACCACATGACATAAACTCGGGTTTAAAACACAGGATGGGAGGTGTTAGGTCTCTTTTCTCGCCCTTCTGGGGCTCGTGCTGTGGCTGTTTTAGGGCCTTGCTGCCACCTCGCCACTGGTTTATCCCAGGGAAGTAGGTGTTTGTTGTTAGTTTTCTCTCTACTCAGGTCTCTCTCTCAGGAGGAGGGCCCTCTGAGGGGCTGGAATTGTGGGATTTGCCAGAAGGTGGGGAGTGGAGAGTTGTTGTTATCTTTTACTTTTGTGTGTGTTATATTGAGTTTTGCTTTAATTTCCCCTTTTCCTGTGTAAATATTCAATATGTAAACCATTTTGTTTTACATTTCAGGTTTGTTTTTCTAATCATGCCAAGGTCATGGGTTCAATCCCCTGTGTGGGCCACTGACTTAAGAGTTGGACTCAATGATCCTTGTGGGTCCCTTCCAGCTCAGAACAGTCTGTGAGTCTGTGATTCTGTTTCCTTTCCCTTGGGTTGGGGTGGTGAATACTTGGCATTTTGCCAAGGTTCAAACCACAACAGGTGCCCAGGGGTACTATGGGGTCTCCCTCTCCACAGACATCCCAAACCCACCTGGACACGTTCCTGTGTCACCTCCTGTGGTAGTTTTGGTTTAGTTTTTAGCCAGGCCTCAGTTTCAGCAGGCCCAGAGAGGCTCCGTGGATTAGAGGGGACAAACATCACCTGACTTAAACAACCAAAGAAATATTTCATACCAGATGACTCAAAACTAGGATATAAACACAGCAGAGTAGGAGGTGTTCCCTCAGTTGGCATCGTGGCTGCAGTAGAGACAGGACACTCTGCTGCTGTCCTGCTGTGCTGGGTCTTGGCTGCCACGTTGCATTTTGTTTTAATTTGGGCAAGTAAACATTTTATTGTTATTCTTTCTTTGTGTTCCTTGCTAAGTGTCTTTTGGGGTGCTTTGTAGATCTGGAGTGATGGGATCTGTCTTCAGTGGGAAGTACAAAATTGTTGTTATATCTAACTCACAGAATCACAGAATGGATTGGGTTGGAAAAGACCTCTGAGATCATCAAATCCAACCCTTGGTCCAACTCCAGTCCCTTTACCAGATCATGGCACTCAGTGCCACGGCCAAGCTCAGTTGAAAAACCTCCAGGGATGGGGAATCCACCCCCTCTCTGGGCAGCCCATTCCAATGCCTGAGCACTCTCTCTGCAAAGAATTTTTTCTGATCTCCAACTTCAAATTCCCCTGGCAGAGCTTGAGCCCATCGTGCCCCCTTGTCCTATTGCTGAGTGCCTGGGAGAAGAGACCAACCCCCACCTGGCCAGAACTTCCCTTCAGGCAGTTCCAGACAGTGCTGAGGTCACCTCTGAGCCTCCTCTTCTCCAGGCTGAACACCCCCAGCTCCCTCAGCCTCTCTCCACAGCACTTGTGCTCCAGTCCCTTCTCCAGCCTCGTTGCTCTTCTCTGGCCCCGCTCCAGCCCCTCAATCTCTTGCCTGAACTGAGGGGCCCAGAACTGAACCCAACACTCAAGGTGTGGCCTCCCCAAGGCAGAGTCCAGGGGAAGGGTCACTGCCCTGGGCCTGCTGGCCACGCTAGTTTGGATCCAGGCCAGGATCCCATTGGCGTTCTTGGCCACCTGGGCACACTGTTGGCTCCTGTTGAGCTTCCTGTCCCTCAGTCCCCCCAGGTCCCTCTGCCTGGCTGCTCTCCAGCCACTCTGTGCCCAGCCTGGAGCGCTGCAGGGGGTTGGGGTGGCCAAAGTGCAGGACCTGCACTTGGCCTTGTTGAACTTCATCCCACTGCAATCAGCCCATCTCTCCAGTCTATCCAGATCCCTCTGCAGAGCCCTCCTGCCTTCCAGCAGGTCGACACTCCCTCCCAACTTGGTGTCATCAGCAAATTTGCTGACTCAATCCCCTCATCTAAATCATCAATAAAGATGTTAAACAGGACGGGGCCCAGCACTGACCCCTGGGGGACACCACTGGTGACCAGCTGGACACAGCCCCGTTCACCAGCACTCTCTGGGCCTGGCCCTCCAGCCAGCTCCAAACCCTGCAGAGAATACACCTGTCCAAGCCATGGGCTACCAGCTTTTCCAGCAGTTTTCTGTGGGAGACAGTGTCAAAGGCTTTGCTGAGGTCCAGATAGACCTGTGTGTTATATTGAAGTTTTCTTTTAATTTTCTCTTTTCTGTATAAATATATATAATTAGTTTAAGTTTAAACTTGTTTTGAGTTTCCAGGGGGCGTGGGTTCCCTCCCTTTTCTCAGCAGGGGGAGATGCTCTGCCACTCTGTATTGGGCAGTTGGCATTTTGCCACCTGGTCTTGGTGGCCCTGCCTTGGCAGGGGGGTTGGCCTGGGTGGTCTCCAGAGGCCCCTTCCCACCCTGGTGTCTCTGTGACTGCACCCACCACGTGCCTGCCCACAAATACCACCACCTTTATTAAATTAGAAAACTGTAAGCTTTAAAATTTACCATATAAAATAATCACAGGTATTAACAGCAAAGAAAAAAATAAACCTTTTTTTCTTGTTGTTCCCCAGACACAGGAATTTGCTCAGATTTTACCCAAAATAATTAACCCCCCCCCACATCCCCTCCTGCAGGCACCAACACAGGCTGGGGCCAGGCCAGCAGTGGGAGGGCAAAGCAGAATTAATGATCAGACACAAAATAAACAATCATGTCAGAGGGATTTCTCACCCCAAAGCTTCTCCTGCTTCCAGCACGGAAATCCCTGAAGGGAAAGGCCTGATGAGGAATTATTGCTTTCTATGGTAACCGGTGACATCCGGCCACGCTGGTGGCACCTGGGTCTCACCAGCAGCACCCGGGTCACACTGGTGGCATTGGAGTCACACCAGCAGCACACAAGTCACACTGGGAACACACAGGTCACACTGGTGGCACTTGGGCCACACTGGGAACACACAGGTCACACTGGTGGCACCTGGGTCACACCAGCAGCACCCAGGTCACACTGATGGCACCTGGGCCACACTGGTAGCACACAGCCACACTGGTGGCCCCGGGGTCACACTGGCAGCACACAGCCACACTGGTGGCCCCGGGGTCACACCAGCAGCACCCAGGTCACACTGATGGCACCTGGGTCACACCAGCAGCACACAGGTCACACTGATGGCACCTGGGTCACACTGGGAACACACAGGTCACACTGGTGGCACCTGGGTCACACCA
Source organism: Pithys albifrons albifrons (assembly GCF_047495875.1). Lineage (NCBI taxonomy): Eukaryota > Metazoa > Chordata > Aves > Passeriformes > Thamnophilidae > Pithys > Pithys albifrons. Next base: position 3,225,871 of record NC_092473.1, read on the forward strand.
GCAGCACCCAGGTCACACTGCCAGCACACAGCCACACTGGTGGCACCTGGGTCACACTGGGACCACACATGTCACACTGGTAGCACCTGGGTCACACTGGCAGCACACAGCCACACTGGTGGCACCTGGGTCACAGCAATGGCATCTGGGTCTCACCAGCAGCACTGAGGTCACACTGGTGGCACCTGGGCCACACTGGCAGCACACAGTCACACTGGTGGCATTGGAGTCACACCAGCAGCACCCAGGTCACACTGATGGCACCTGGGCCACACTGGGAGCACACAGCGACACTGGTGGCCCCGGGGTCACACCAGCAGCACACAGGTCACACTGGTGGCACCTGGGCCACACTGGTAGCACCCAGGTCACACTGGTGGCACCCGGGTCATGCTGGCAGCACCCAGGTCACACTGATGGCACCTGGGTCACACTGGCAGCACACAGGTCACACTGCTGGCACCTGGGTCACATTGGTGGCACCTGGGTCACACCAGCAGCACCCAGGTCACAGTGGTGGCATCTGGGTCACACTGGGAGCACACAGCCATGCTGGTGGCACCTGGGTCACACTGGGAGCACACAGGTCACACTGGTGGCACCTGGGTCACACTGGGAGCACACAGGTCACACTGGCAGCACACAGCTACACTGGTGGCACCTGGGTGACACTGGCAGCACCCAGGTCATACTGGTGGCACCTGGGTGACGCCAGCAGCACCTGGCCCCACTGGTGGCACCCAGGTCACACCAATGGCACCTGGATCACACCAGCAGCGCCCAGATCACACTGGTGGCAGCTGGGTCACACCAATGGCACCTGAGTGACACCAAAGGTACCTGGGTCACACCGGTGGCATCTGCATCACACTGGCAGTACCCAGGTCATACTGGTGGCACCCAGGTCACATCAGTGGCACCTGGGTCACACCAGGAGCACCTGGACCCACTGGTGGCACCCATGTCACACTAATTGTGCCTGGGTCACAGTCAGCACCCAGGTGATACTGGCAGCACCTGGGTCACACCAGGAGCACCTGGACCCTCTGGTGGCACCTGGGTGACACCAGGAGCACCTGGCCCCTCTGGTGACACCCAGGCCAGCCTGGCAGCGTGGCTCGGACGGCACGGCTGAGGGAGCAGCAGTCACCCAGCACTGGGGCCACAACGCTGCTGTGCAAACCAAGATGAGGGAAAAGTGCCTAAAAGTGGTAAGAGTTGGAGGAAGCCCTGAGGGCCCCAGGTCTCCCCTCCTGCCCTGCTGTCCTGGATGGCAGCAGCAAAATGAAACACAGGGGACGCGGGTGATGGGGGGATGACATTGCTGGGGGCAGACAAGTGTCCTTCACTTGTCCTGCATTTGCTTAAAAAGTGGGAGCTTGCAGAGGAAGGGGAGACAGAGGGATAAAGTGCAGAGCTGAGCTGGGTGCTCTTCAAAGCAAAGAAATAACCCCGAGGAGGCAGATCCTTCATTGATAACTGTTCCCTCCCCAAAGCCACCTGAGGGGCTCCCAGCAGCACACACCAGACCAACCAAAGCTGGAATGAACCAGCAAGGAACGATGGATTTGAGCCCTTTTCTGTAGAATAAGGATGGGCAAAGACAACTTCCCTGGTTGCCAAGTTTCCGCTCTTGCTTTCTGTGTGCCCTGAAGTAAGGCTAAGGTGAGACAGATGCTGCAAAGGAGACCGTGGCCACCTGGGGAGACCATGGTGATGCTCCTGGCTGGGGTGGGACATTGCTGTGGCCTCGGATCAGCCAGGACTCTGCAGCACATCCAGCCTGAGGCACAGCAGGCTGGAGGAGCAGGGCTGTGCAGCTTGGGCACCATCCTGGACCACCTGCACTGCCCCAGGCAAAGCTCTGCCCATGTCACACCCCCCAGAAGGAGGAAAACAGTGAATCCCTGAACACTGGCAGCCTGGCTCCTTCCAGAGCTCAAGTTAAACTTAGACTACACCCTGAGCTGCTGCAGGTTTCACAGCTCTGCCTGAGATGCTGCTGCTGCCTCTTGCATATCCCCACGTGGGGTTTTTCACATTCCTGCCAAGCTGATCCTGAATCCAGAGCCCAAGTCCCAGCCTCGTTCTTCCTGCCAAGAATCAGGATCAGGTAAGAGCAGCAGCACCTGTTTCACAGGGAGAGAGAGGCTCCAGATCCCTGTGGAGGCTGAGGCCACGGGCCCAGAACTCCCAGAGATCAGCTCCCTCCCTCCCCATCAGCACCAAGGGCACATGGCAGCATTTGCCCCCCAGATCAGCAGAAACGTTCCTTTCTCAGGTTCAAATGCTGACTGCAGGATGGCAGGGTGACACCCAACCAAACCTCTCCTGTCCCACAGTCCTCTGACAGGACAGGGTGTGCAGAGAAGAGCCCAGCAGCCAAAGCCTTGGCTCCAGCTCAGCGTGGGCTAAGCCCAAGCCTCATGGATGCAGCAGGGGGGAAAGAAGGGTTGGCAACTTCCCCCAGGACCATGGGGAGGTGGGGGACAGGCTATTCCTTGATCTCGAACCACAAAGAGCCTGCCCCACCCCAGCAGAAAAGCAGAGGTGGCCTCAAACTTGCCTCCACAAGACCAGCCCACCATCTTCGCCTTTAAACCTGGTCCACACTGCGCCCTCCTGGTCAGGGGATGAGCACGTAGGAGGATTGAGGATGTGCGAGGGGCAGCCCAGGCAAAGAGCAGCTTCCCCAGCCCTCCACCCCCAAACAGGGAGCTGGGCAGGTCAGGTCACAGCATAGAGCTCCTCACGGTCGTTCTGGCAGATCTGATAGCGGCAAGTGAGCTTCTGGGACCAGGCCCAGGGCTTCTTATGCTTGTCCCGAGGAGGGAGCAGGAAAGCAACGCTGCAGGCCACCAGCACGTGCCAGATGCTGTGGGTGTAGTAGTAGTTCTCATTGGTTTCCATGAATGCATACACTGAGATGGCAATGAAAGCCAAGGTGATCCCTGGGAGGAGGTAGAAGACCCAGCGCTTCCATGAGGAGGGGTAGCAGTGTCTGCGTTTGGTTCCGTGGTGGACCTGGAGGGGTCAGAGCACAAAAGGAATGAGCTGCCTGGCCCAGGAGCATCTGCCAGCCAAGCCACCCTCCAGCTGTGGCTCCAGAGCCCAGCACAGATGCCATAGGTCCTGGCCAGAGCATGGGCAACAGCCAAGTGCTTTGGGACAGCACTTCAGCTCTAGGTGTGGCCTCACTGGAATGTGCTGAGACCCAGAACCAAGGGATTTCTCAGCTAGTGGAGGGCTGGTGGGTGAATCCCTTACCCTGCCCCTCCACCTGGGTGTTTTGAGGTGACCAAGCCATGCCTGTGGATGGGCTGGAGCTCTGGGTTTGCTCTGCCACCATCATTCTCTGCAGGGGAGCAAAGGGCAGCAGGGCCTGCCTGGCTACCCTTACTTACCCACGCTGCAATCATGATGACAAGGGCGAAGAGGCAGGGACCCATCATGTTCCACACCCCTCTGCGGTCCAGCTGCAGGGACATGGCAATTAACAGGGTCCCCAAGATGAAAAGGACCTGGAAAAGAGACCACTACCATCAGCAGTTCATCCACCGCCAGAGCACAGACAGCCATGCCAGAGGCAGGGAGGGCCTCTTCTCCTCACCACCCAGCCCTGCATCCATGCAAGAGTCAGGAGAAACATCTTCAGATGGAAAAACCAAAGGCCCCACAAACCTTTCCCCCAAACCTCAGTCCCTTCAGGCCCAGTCCCTCCAAGCATGCAGGTTCATGAACCAAATTCCTGGGACAAAACAACCCACTGGTTTAAAAATCAGGCCTGTTTGGATGACAAACAGGCTTTGTCACCAGGCTGGTCATTAAAATACAGCGGTGAGAGAGTTCAGCACGGCCACTTGTGGCTTGGCTGGCTCAGGGCTGGCTGAGCCATGTGGGGTTACCTGACACTCACGTATTTCAGGATCTTCTTCACCCGGGCCATGCAGAGGATGGTCACCCAGATGGACACCACGGAGCCCAGGAAGTCACAGTACTGGAGCGTGTCGTAGTCCATGATGCACATCACTGCAACGCCTGGCTGGTCACACGCGTGGTAGAACTAGAGCCAGGGACAAAAGCACAGGTCAGATGGATCCAGCAGCACCACTCGGTGCTCTGGGAAGGAGAGGCAGGAGGAGGCTCAGCCCACGGCAGGCAGTGCCTCCAGGAAGCTCCATCAAACCACTGTGGCATTGTGGAAAGCAGGTGAGAGCAGCCCTCAACCTGCACCCTCCCAGCAGCAGCCTGGAGCTCCTGGGGCACCACCTTCAAGTGCAAAATGTTCCAAGTCCATCTCCATCCCTGGGGTCTCACCCCCAAATACGAGCACCCGCTGTGTGGGCTGGCAACCGCAGGGAAAATAATGCTCCTTCCAGCTCTGAAAGGTCAGGACATGTCAGAGCAAGTCCAGAGGAGGCCACAAAGTTGATAAAAGGACTGGAGCATCTCCACTACAAAGAAAGGCCGAGAAAGTTGGGGCTGTTCAGCCTGGAGAAGAGAGGATTATGTGGAGACCTCACAGCACCTTCCAATGTCTGAAGGGGGCTGCAGGGAAGCTGGAGAGGGACTTGTCATCAGGAACTGGTGGATTAATGGGCACAAATTGAAAGAGAGGAAATTTAGGTTAGATATGAGGAAGAGATTTTTGACTGTGAGTGTGGTTTGACACAGGTTGCCTGGGGAGGTTGTGGATGTCCCGACCCTGGCAGTGGGTTCAAAGCCAGTTTGGATAAGGCCTTGAGCAACATGGTCTAGGGGGAGATGTCCCTGCCCATAGCCAGGGGTACTGGGACTAGGTGATCTTTAAGGTTCATTCTAAGCCCTTAACATAATTCTATGATTCCATGGCATGTCAATGGAAGTGCTTGTCTAATGATCCCTGTGGAGCTCCAGGATGGGCTGCTCCACTGAGGACTTCCCAGTGCTCAGGGTGAGCTGGCAGGGGACCCGACACAAGGCAGTGCCTACCGTGGAGAAGAACATGGTGTAGGTGTAGACAGAGGCTTCCACCAGGTAGTAGCGATAGACAGCGACTGCTATGGCTGGCAGGAACATGAGGTTGCTCAGGGTGAGCAGGAGGGTGGCCACGTTCTGTGCACCGACGGACTGGGCCTTGGTGTCATCCGTGCAGCTCCACCCGCCCCAACCTGCAGAGCAGAGAGGCTTTTGTGGGTCTCACAGTTCCTACCATGTCCTCCCACAGCACTCAGCAGAAGCCTGGGATGCCTCAGGAGGAGCTGTCACACCCCAGAACTGTCCCTGAGCCTCCTCTCCCTCACTCCATCAGCCACTCACACTCCTCAGGATGGTCTCATTTCTCATCACATGCTCTGCTCTGGGAAGTTGGGGAACCCCAGCAGAGCTCCATGTCTGCTCTGAGGACATCCCTTGGGTTGTTCCCACATAGCAGAGGCCATCCTACATCCAAGCTGGTACTTTCCATCCCTACAATAACTCAACACACACGCCCCTTGCTGGTGGAACAGCATTCAAGGGTCAGATGCATCACGTGATGGTGTAAGCTGGATGCAAGATGCCTGCAGGTCCCAGGAAGCAGAGTGGAGAATGATCCCTAGCACAGAGGAAGCCATTGGGCTCCTCTCCTACCATCTGTCACAGCAGGGCAGATGCCAAAGCCAGGTCAGGCTGCTCTGGGCTTTGTCCAACTGACTTTTTAACATCTCTAAGGATGGAGACCTGGATTCTGTGCAAAGATGAACAGCTCTGAGAGGGAAAAAATGGTCTTCTTTGTTTTAGGTAGAAGTTTCCTTGCTGCAGCCTGTGTCTGTGGCCTCCTGCCCTTTCCCTGGGCTCCCCCTGCAGAGCTGCCTCCAGGGTCCCTGTGGCCCCGTGGCAGTGGGAAGTGCAATTTGATCCCACTCCAACTCCTCCAAGGGGAACAAACCCACTGTCTCAGCCCGTGGTGACATCCAGGGCTGCATGGGATGGTGGGAGTGAAAATTTCCTAAAGGACAGTGCCTGGCACAGGGCACAATTCTTAGACTCTGACTGGATACCAAGGACAGTCTCTACAAACACAAATCTGCCTTTTTTATTATTTAAATGATTTTAATTAAAGATTAAGATGCTCATGCCCTCCTTTTGAGGAAAGGAGGTCAGCCACAGGGCAGCTGGGGGATGTGCAGGCACTCCTCGGTCAAGGAGCAGAGTTAAAAGTAGCATCCATCCCGTTCCAGAGTCACTGGAGCCCTCAGCAGCAGCTCTGCCCCTCCCTGCCAGGCAGGGCCCAGGGAAGCTGCTCTGTCTCTCTGGTTTATTTCTGGGTCACGAATATGCAGATGGGGCACTTTACTGCGAGTGATTCAGCGCAAAGCTGTCCTCAGCCTGATTCCCCAGTTCCCTTGAGGTGCTCTGTGCTTCCCAGAACCTGGCAGCCCTCGGGGAAATTAGGATGCTGCTCTCCATCTCGCTCCTCACCCATCATCAGCACTGCAGCAGGGAGGTCCTGGCTCAGGCCCAGAGCAGCAGGGAACCACAATTTGCCTTGTCCTTCTGCTGAGAACAGGTACACGGAGCCACCCAAGCACAGCAGAGCTCATCTTCCCCACATCACAGACTGCACCATCCTCTCAGGCCATTAAGATAATTAGCAGCTGACACAGATGTTCCTCCTCCAGGGGCACCTCTGAGTCTAAGGCTCTTGGCAGGAGACAGACCGGGACTGGCCTTGTCATATCCTGTACCAAGAACCTACACAACAAACCTCCCTGAAAGGCACAGGCTCTGACACAGGCATTTTCAGGCATGTTGATCTCTCTGGGGACACTCAGAAGCACCTCCCCAAGCCCTGGGGGCCTCCAAGCCCAATTCCCCATCACCCTTGGGGTGCTCGTGCTTCCCCAGGCACTGTGACAGTGACAGCCAGGGCAGACCCCAGGCTCCCCTACCCAAACACCACCCCCCCAAAACGTGTCCCCACCTCGGGGAGGATGGCAAAGCTTCCCAGGAAAGCACTCACCAGCCTTGCAGCTGCAGCCAGCATAGAGGTAGCCGTGTCTCCTCAGGAGGCTGCACTGCCCGTAGGGCCCGCAGTCGTTGAAGCAGGGGGTGAGGTACGCGAACACCGTCACTTTGGCTTCTGCAGTGGTGCATTCTCTGCAAGGACAGCAGGTCCCCTTGGTCCCCTGGACCTTTGGGCAGCCCTGTGCCCCACTCCCAAGGGTCTAACTATGCTCTTAGATGTAAGCTCCCTGCTATTTTGGGACCTGCTCCATCCCTCCCAAGAGCTAGTAGCAGAGTCAGCCCCTTCTCCACTCAGTGCCAAACTGATGGCCAGGTGGGTGCCAGCTCTTCCCCATGGCAGACCCCACCACCCATGACTGTCCACAGGACCAGTGTCACCAGCACTGTTTTCCATCAGGAAGAAAACCAGCTGGAAGGTAAACTGCAGGAGTATGGGCACAGCAGCCTCTGTATCAGAGACCTCCCAGAAGGGTAACAGGAGCAATTATTTCCCAATTTATCATCTCAAAGTCCACCTGGGGAGGGGGAAACTCACCCAGGCAGTCTCTGCCATCTGCAGTCTGCACAAGATGTGCCAGCTTGACACTGGCCAAGCTGTTTGGGTGCTCTCTGCGGCCCACCTCTTTTCCCCTCTGCACCACAGTTCAATCAAGTGAGAGGAGCCCATGGCCCAGAGGGGAGGACGAAGGGTCAGTTTTGTTCACACAAGCCAAGGGCAGTGGGATGTGGAGGCAGAATGCTCTGAACAGGCCCCAGGACCGGATGGCACAGCAGACTCACCCCTGGCCCTTTGGGCAGAGCAGCTGCAGGGACAGGAACCAGTCATCGGTCTGCGGGTACAGGACAATCAGCGTCGCATCCGCAGAGGACGTGCTCACGCTCAGAGGGTAGCCCTGGGAAAAAGCTTAAAGGAAAGAGGCTGTTGTGATGTACCAGACTTGGGAAGAAGGGCCCACAACAATCCCAGGCTGAGACTGATCATACAGGAATCAGATGCTCCCGTGGCTGCTTGCTCTCATGCTCAGGAGGCCCCAGGGGGATGGAGAGGACTCCTGCTCTGAAACACTTGTTTCTTCTTTCATCTCAGTTCTTTGTGTCTGTCTGCACAGCACAGGGCACCTGGAACAGCCTGTTGCCTTGCTTAGTCCTCCAGTGTGGAGCTTAGCTTCTCTGCCCACCAGCAATACCTTGACCATCCCCAAACCTCCTGCCAGAAGGGCTAGAAGAGCCTCAGCTGGTAACCAGACCTTCCTTTGGTGGAGGCTAATTGCTGGTGCCAGACCACCACCTGCACCCCAGCACCCTGGGAATGTGCCAGCACAAAGACCTCAGGAGGGTTTGTGCCAAAATCAGCTGCCCTGAGACAGCCCAGGAAGTCTTGAGTCAGTTAAGAGCCTGTGAAGTCTAAAAGCAGAGCCTGGGATGACACAGCTGAGCTGGTGGCAGTTGCCACTGTCTCTCCTACCTGTGCTGCAGTTCCGTGTGGCGTTGAGGGACAGCACTGGAGAGGCAGCGTTCACACACGCGACCACTGTGGCGTTGGCCAGGCTCACAGATGTCTGTACAAACAGAGCAGTGTCCCATGTCACAGCATCACCATCCCCCTACACCATTTATCTCCCACAGTGACATGGTTTGCCCATAGCAAATGGAGCAGCAGGTGACAATAAATCCTGCAGGTCAACACCCATCAATTCATCAGGTTTCTGAGCAAACCACCCTGCACTGCCACCGTGTTATATCACGGCTGAAAGGCAAGAGACCCTCCTGGGGGAACTGCCCCAAGGCTGGGACACTTGCACATCACTTCAGCACCAGCACAGGGTGGCACAAGTCAGAGGCTGCAGGACATCAGGGCTGAGTACTGCTCCAGCCCTTGGGAAGTTTCATAGAATTTCAGGTGGCTGGTTTTGAAGGGGTCACTGAAGGAGCCTGGGAATCAGTGACCTGGGCAGGAACATCCCTGGCTCCCCTGCTCAGCCTCCTCTCCTGGTGGCAAGGTGCCAGGCTCCCGTGGAGAAGATGGCATTGCAGCTGCTTCCCATTTTGTCTCCTCTGCGTCACTGCCGCCACATGCCGCAGGCTGTGGCATTTGAATTGGAGCTGGCAGGTGGGACATGCTGGAAACAGCTAAAATGGGCTCAGAGCGCTTTGCAGCAACAAAAAAAAGGAGAAACAGACCCCACAACCCCTGGAGTGAGCTGACAAACCCACCCAGGGGCAGGGACAAAGCCCTGCAAAGGGGACACAATCCATCAATGAGCCTCCGCACCTTGTTAAGCAGGAGGCTGACCACGAGGGAGCCCCCGCTGTCCATGCCAGTGTTCAGGTTGAGCAGCAGCAGGGTCGGGGACAGGGAGCTCACGGGCACGCTGGGACCATTCAGGAGCCTGTAGCGCACAGACACCACATCCAGGTCCTCACGGACCACGGGCTGGTTCTGCAGGCAGGAGCTCCTCTGGCCAGATGTGTTGTGTGGAACCTCTCCAGCAGACTGAGCAGAGCTCCCTGCTGCTCCTGTGGTACCTGGTCTGGCACCAGTCTGGCTCTGGTTTAGGCTGATGAAGTTAAGGAATGAACTGGCACTTCCTGGTCTGCAAACTGTAGGAAAAAAAAAGCAGAGGAATCAGCACAGACAGGACCAGCACCTCCCCTGGGAAGGGCCTCGGCAACTCCAGCCCTCCAAGTCATAGCATGAACTGGGGTGTTTCAGATGGTTTGTGCACTGCAGCGCTGGCTGCAGCCCCTGCAGGGGAGGCATACATAAGGTGGGACACTGCTGGAAGGCAGACAGGAGTACAGTGGATGGAAGCACCCTGGAGCTGCAGGGAAGGGGGAAGAGAAGAAGGGATAACACAGCATCATCAAGGTACCCAGGGAGTACTCAGTAGCCAGCAGCAGAGCTCAGCACTCAGCTGTCCCATAGCCACAGGCTGCATAAAAGTCTCTCCCAGCTCCCCAGGCATAAGCAGACAAGGCTGAGCAGAAGGGAGAAGCCAACCCAGAAAAGCCAGAGGCACAAGCCATTGTGTTGTGACAGATGGAGCTGAGTGTGACACTTAAAGTGCCACTTCTGGAGCCTGTCCATTGCTCCCAAAGACTCTAGTGCTCCCCTCTAACACCTCTGCTGCCAATGCCAGGTCTTCCAGCACCCAGGATGAGTCTCTGGGTTGAGGAGGGGATGGCAGAACCCCCAGCAGAAGAAAACTTTAAAAATGTACCTGGTTGGTGAGCTTCCAGCAGTCAAACAGGGATATGGTCATGGAATAGGATGCAAAGGTGCCTATCACAGCCACAAGGAACTTGTGACCCCCTGAGTCACAAGGTGTCACCTCAAATGGTGACATCCCCTCACTACAACCCCAGACCTTTCCCCAGTAAACATCTGTGAGATGGTTTCCTGTCTGTAGCCTGCCTGTGGCCAACTGATATTCAACACAGGGTTAGCATCCACCCTGTACTATTCTCCCCATCAGATTTTAAGCCAACCACTGCTTCCCAAACAACCTTTGGAAAAGATCATTGTTTCAGAGATCCTGAACTTTCTGGGCATTTCCAAAAGAGGCAGCTCTAGCAAGTAGGACTCTGAAGTGAACACTGGAGCCTTCAGTTTGACCCCAAAGCAACAATTAGGTCTTGGGGCTCCAAGAGGATGCAACCAGCATTCTGGGGAATTCCGGCCAACACAGCCAGGCACCCAAAGGCCCAAGAGAGACACAAGATTCCTTTTGGTCCTTCCCACAGGGCTGGTGAAAGTGGAATCCCACCTGTGAAAGAAGCCAGCATCTCCACTGACACACTGGCATTGGCAGTGCCGAGACTCTCCACCATGATCTGCAGCCACTTCTCCCAGGGGGGCGAATCCAGGGCCAGGCTGCAGTTCACATTCCCTGTGCAGGTGAGGATCCTCTGGAAGGACTGGGGCAGTGTGATGGAGCCCAGCACCACCCGCACAGCACACGCTTTCTTCTCGTTTGTCACACAGCTCCGCAGCTCGAACCGCATCCCTGCGGCGTGCTTGGGAACGAAGACCCTGCGGGAGGAGGGACCAGCAGTTGGCAGAGCTTGGACTCTCAATGTAAGCCAGCCATGACCCACCACAGTCCCCAGGGCTTTGTGGCAAGAACTAGACTGCCCTGGCTGGTGGTGTGAAAATCCTTCCCGAGGGAAACATCTCAAAGAGCTGGAATTCCCACAGTATGTCCATCCGGGAAGACTTGGAGAAGGGCTCTTGTGTGCTGCCCATGCAAACCCAACCACTGCTGCAGGGAGCTCAGCAAACAGGCTCAGAGAACCCCCAGCTCCAGCCCCACGTGGAAACAGCAGTGGCTTCCCCTCAACAGCTCCCATGGGAAATCCCACCCCACCCCGGCCCTCTGCCCACCCGCTGCTCTCACTCACTTGACATGCAGTGGCTTAGCAGGCGAGACAACGGTGTGTGGCGTGGGAACACCAGGCTCCAGAACAGGCATATCAGTGAGTCTGAGCACAAACATATCTGCCTGGAACATATAGGGGCATGGAGTGGAGAAACCCTGCAGGAGGGGAGAGCACACGGGTCAGCTGTGGCTGTGACGAGACACACCGGGTGGAGCTCCACGGCCGAGACCCTGCACAGGACCCTCACCTTCACCTCGATCCTGCCGGCAGCCTCGGGCAGGTGGGCAGCGATGAACCAGTCCCCGGCAGAGGGGGTGGTGACGTTCACAAAGGTGGTGTTCTGCACAGCACTGCTCAGAGTGATGCTGATGTTGTAGGAGGGACGGACGGTCGCGTTTGCAGGAAAGCGAGTGCCCAGTGGGTTAATTACGGGAGGGGCTCCGTGGCGAAAGTGCCTGTGAGAGAAACCAGAATGCAAATGAACGGAGGGATGGACAGACAAGATAAAGTGGGGTACAAACTCATCAGAGGACGCCCAGGTTTGCCTGGGATCAGAGAGGGAGCAGGCTGGAACTCCCCACATTTTCAAGTGGAGTACAGGAGCCCTCATTTTCATCTGATGAAGACTGGCTGCTATTAGTTTATCCGGGATTTATTTAGAGATTGCTTTAACTTGGCTGATTATTAAGATAAGGATTTACATGGTTCCATCAAGCCTGGAAGCAAATTTCCAACACTTACTAAGGTTAAGCCCCAGCTACAAGACTACTCCTTTCTTTACTACCATCAGCAAATTCCCCATATAGGGAAAATGGTCCACAAAGAGTTTTCATTTCCCTGCTAAGATCTGAATCTTCCCATTTTCTCTTTCAAGGAGGGTAGACAGACAGACTAAAAATGTGCTTACAAAGAAGGCCCATATTACAGAGTTGGGTACACCAGCACTTCTGCTTTCCAGATAAGCAGCCCACGTTTGAAGTAGCAGTAACATACACAGCTAAGAAACAGGCAAGATATTTATTCAGCCAATTTGGCATTTAATTCGTTCACTTTTGGACTGCACTGCAACAGAATATAACAGGTCCAGCAAGAAAACATGACAGGTGATATGTTATTACCCCATGGAGTTTATCTGGATTAGCCTTTATTTCTTAGGGGATCATTCAGCTGCTGTCTTGTCCCTCACATCCCCAGACTACTGGAAATCTTTATAGGAAGCAGAAAGCAGGAAGATCATCTGTGCCAGGCTAATCAGGAACAACTAAGAGCACTGGTCTGTGCCCTGGACAGACCAGGGAAGCACCAGCCAAGCAGCTTCAGTCACTCCCAAAACTTCCATGGAGTGAGTGCCAGAGACCTACGTCTTTCCATGGGCACAACTTGCCCAGGACACTTGCTGCCCATCGAATATTCTTCCAAGTTTTTGACCTCAAATCTTCCAACAACTCAAGTACTGCTTTAAGCCCAATTCTTGCCCTGAAATTGGGCTTGCAATCTTCTTGTGCTCTTGTGTCCCCAGAACATGACATTCCTCTCCTACCTCTGCTTCACACACAGCCACATCCCTCCCAAAGTGCCCCCAATATCTTAGGTTCCCCTGTACTGGGGAATTTGTCCACCTCCAATCAGTTTGGGTCTACCCCCTGTAGTCCTGCCACATCCTTTGGCACCATGTGCAGGATCCTTCCAGGCACAGAAAGGTCCAGGAACACGTTTGTGTGAGCAACACAGCAGCATCACTGTGAAGACCTCTCTGTTGTCTCTATGGGATCTTTTGGACACCAGATCTGACAGGCAGCCCCAGACCCACTGGTCACATGAGCACAAAGCACTCCTACAGGTTTAAACACAGATTCAGTGCTTGGACATTAGGAAGCTACAGCTCCTGCAGCTGAGGAACAGATGCCCAGCCTTCTACAACCAACCAGCCCCACCATGAGCGACTGGGACAAGACAACAGGAGGCCCATCTGGGCAAGCCCTGGCACAGGGACATACATACACTGTGATCTCCATGCTGGTGCACTCAGGTCCTTTCCCCCGGGATGCCTGCAGGAGCCAACGCAGCAGCACAGTGTCTTCTGGCACATGGAAGTGAAAGAGCTTGGCATTCCCATACCAGCTATAGAAGGACAGCTTCTGTGCACTCTGAGAGAAGTACTCGGACACATACAGGGAGTCTGGAAGGGAGAGAGCACAGCAGTTGGTGGGGGGGCTGCTGGGGGCAGACTGAAGGGCTTTATCCACCCACAGAAGCACATGGGAGGCTTAATGTTGCTGGAGAGGTGCCCTTTGCATCCCTGATTTCTCATCCCAGTCCCACTAGATATGTGGTGATCCAAGATGCTCCTCCAGCCAGAACCACCCACACCCCTGCCATAAACCACCACCCAGAGCAAGAGAGCACTAAAAGATGCCTAAACTATGCTCTGAGAGATGTGCTCTGAAGATGAGAGATCACCAGAGGCACTGAGGAGGAGGAAAAGGCTGGGAGGAAAGGTTGATGGCAGAAGAAAAGGTGATGGAATAGGCAGCAGCAAGCCCTGGGGCAGACAGTTCAGAGCAGATGGGTGCAGGTGGCACAGGGGAGCCCCAGGCCCAAGCAGCAATTTATGGTGCCAACAGGCCTGTCTGTCTGCTGAGAGCGTGGGCTGTTGTTTTACATGGGCAGAGAGTGATTGGACAGAGGAGATGGTTTTAAACTAAAAGAGGTAAGATTTAGATTAGATATTAGGAGGAAATTCTTCCCTGTGAGGGTGAGGCCCTGGCACAGGTTGCCCAGAGAAGCTGTGGCTGCCCCATCCCTGGAAGTGTTCAAGGCCAGGTCAGCCACAGCAACCTGGTCTAGTGGAAGGTGTCCCTGCCCATGGCAGAGGATTGGAACAAGATGATTTCTAGGGTCCTTTCCAATCCAAACCATTACAAGATTATCCATTTTAGCCAGCTCAGGACACATGTACTCTCTCCCTGTGACACACAATACAATGAAAATTCATATGCTGCAACTGTAACTCTGCTTTCAGACATACCTTCCAAAACCTAAAGATTTTCCTGTCTGAGAAAGGCTGCTGGGATAGTGAGCACAGCTCCAGGGTAGGCTGAAAGGGCATGCAAGAGGACAACAGCTACTCAGTCAAAGTGATATCAGGACTAAGTAGATCCTCCATCCCTCTGCTCAGCCATACCTACAGATCACATTCAGTCTGATGATAATTTCACCTGCAAAGTTACACATTAAGGAAAGCAACCAGAGTGCAACTTAGGGCTGGAAAAGAAGCATCACACCAGAGTTGAGAAAGGGATAAAACTGCACAGAGACAGCAGAGCTAAGGCCATGCTGCCCATCCAAAAACAAAGTTTGTAACACTCAGCAAGGGGGTAGAAGACATGTCTTCACAACTCTGCAAAGTGCTTTCAGGTGCTCCTTTTCTACTTTGGAATTCCCTGGAGAGGAGAGAAACTGTGGCACCTTTCGGAGCCAGACTTCTCATTTCTATTAGAGAATAAGGAGTGACTGTGGGTTAACTTGCCTTCCTCCAACATTGCACAGGGTTGTGCTGGAAACACAGAGGACTCAAGAAAGATGCTAAAGAAAGAGGAAAACAGTCCTCAAACAGAACCAGACCCTTGGAATGTACTTCCTGCCAAGAGAAATCTAATCCTAGCAGGAACTACGATCCGTGCCCCAAAGCAGGACACTTGCTGGTCTGCACCCACGGCACCACAAAGAGACAGGAACGGTAATCATGGGTTTAACTCCCTGGCAAGTTACCAAGCCAAAGCCTGCGGGCATCCTGCAAACCCAGCAGGGAAAGGAGGAAACAGGAAAGCAAGAAATACCAGCCAGGCAAGCCAGCTGGAGGATTTGGTCGTGGAGGAAGAGCAGGCTGCCTGACCTTGCCGTGGGGTCTGGCAGAGCTTGCAGCACCTTAGTGTACAGAGGCAGGAAAGGTCATGGGGAAAGGTGAGCCCTGGGCAGGACAGCCAGGAGTCCCCAGCCTGTGGGAAGAGCTGTCCCACTGCAGTCCCCATGCTGGGGTCACGCTGCTCTCAAGGCCAGCAAGGAGCAGAGGCCACAAAAGGGGCTTTTCAAGCAAAAGCTCCGGGGCTGGAACACCAGCTCAGTGCGTGGGTACTGCGGACAAGAACAGGCTGTGATGCCCAGCAAGCCCAGAACATTTCACACACAGGAGCTATGGAAGGGAGCAGGCTTTCATCAGTGCTGTCTATACCCCCAGCACACTCCACATGCACTTGGCATGTTCCTCTCTGGGCAGTCCCTGGAGATGTTTGGGCACAGGGTGAGGGTAGGCAGGGACACAAAGCATGATTAGAGCTGTGAGAGCCCCAGTCCTGCTCAAAGCAACAGGTCCTATCAGACAACCTATAACCTGCTGCTCCAAACCCACCAGCTGTCAACTCTGGTCACCACCCATCCTGCACGTCCTCATGAAGCCAAAGCATGGCTTGTGTGGTTTTTTGGGGAGGAGAGGGCAGGCAGACTGCAAAATTAAAAACTCCAGCAATCAACAGTGCTATTTATTAAGGACTGGTCAATTATACTGAGGGAGCTCAAGCGCATTAGCAGGTCAAAGGCAGGCAGAGCTGCCCTGCCCACACGCTGCCTGTCACCAGGTAAAGCAGTAGCTGGGGCTGCGAACAAAGTTCACTGACAAGCAGCTTGTTGTGGCAACAATGGCCAAGCCCCTGCTCACAGACTGCGCTGGGCACCTGAGAGTGGCACCCAGCAAGCAGGTATGTGACTCCCAGGGCACCTCCGTCTGGGCTGACAAGGAAACACCTCAGGCAGATAAACGGAACATCAGCAGGGAAAAGCCAGAAAGACAGGTCACCGTCGGCGAGGCTGAGCTCCGGCAGTCCGTTTGCATAGAGAGAGAGAGAGAGTACTCTGGTATTTGCTGTGCTCCGTTTGTGTCCATCCCCATCCACTCAGTTTGCTCTGCAACACCTGGAATGTCCCACTCAACTGTCCCATGATGTAAAATGAGCTTTAAAACTGAGACGGGACCTGTCAAACGGATGCTGTTTCCATCCTCTCCCGTACAGATTTTACATAAGCAGATTTCAAACGTATTATGCAAAAAACAAAAGTGTTTTTAACACAAGAAACAGAAGGCAGTAGAATCCCTGATGAAGCTGAGAAGAGACGTGCTATTTCAATTTCAGAGTAAAGAGTCACCTAATACAGCTTGAGTTTGTTTGTCCAAGGATGATCTCATGGTATTTTTAGAAAATAATACATTGACTGGTGGTTTCACAGAGCTTCCCATCAAAGGGACGAAGCTCTCATTTCAAAGCAGACGCTGTCTAAAGCTACAGAGTTGATGTTCAGCTCGACTGGAGCAAAGACGGGACTATGTGGCAGGATGTTTGACCATTTACAATGTAACAGAAACCCTGCTCCTTTCTCCGGGGTCAAAAATCCACCTACAAATGTTGCAGAACGAGGGCCCCTCGCTCCTCTGGGTTGGAGCCGACCGTCGGCAATGCCCAGACGGAGGCATTCCCTGGAGACGCATTCCCACAGCCGGCGGGACGGCGCCGGGACAAACCCAGCACCACACCTGGGGCACAGGGGAGCTCTGCAGGGCTGGGAACCCAGCGAGCAGGATGCTAGAGCAGGGTGGGCCTGGGGCACGGGGCCATGGCACTCCTGGCTCCCCGAGCTCTGCGGACTGTGAGGAAACGATGGGCACCATCAGAAGTGGATACCCACCGGCAGCCCGAGCCGCCCTCCGCGATGGGGTGAGCGGGTGAACAGCCTCAGCTCCCCAGACCTCTCCACCGCCACAGCGGCTGGCTGACCCTCCGCAGAGAGGGGGCACAGCCCCTGCGGACCTCGGACCCTCAGCACCCACCGCCCTGCCAAAAGCCGCTCTCCCTCCCGTCCATCCGTCTGGATGCGCTGGAAGTAAAGTAACCCGCAAACAAGGCAAAGCCAAGGAAAACAACCGCTGCAAACACAGCAGAGCCCTCTGGGTCTGGCCTGACCCCCCGCTGCTCCGCAGGGCCGGCACAAGCGCTGCTCCCCGAGGATGCTCAGGAGCCCCCAAATCCCTGGGGAAAGCACGGAGGAACCCCAAAGTCACGGCGGAGCCCCGCCGGCAAGAGCCGCGGGACGCGGGGCAGCTCCCGGCGCTCCCTCTTGCACCCCCCGGCCGCTTTCCCACCGCCGCCTCTCCCCTCCCGGGACCCCTCCGGCCGCCCCCCGGCCCTGCCGATCCCCCCCGGCGCCGCCGCTGCCGCCCCGCCGGGACTCACCGGGGCCGGTGCGGTTCCCGCGGCCGGCGGGCAGCGCCAGGAGCTGCAGCAGCAGCAGCAGCAGCAGCCGCGGCAGCCCCGCTGCCCCGGCCATGGCCGCCCGCCGCTGCCCCGGCCCCGCCGCCCGCCCCGCAGCGCCGCCGCCGCCGCCGCCGCTTCCGCCGCCCGCCCCGCCCCGCCCCGCACCGGACCGGCCCCCCGGGAACCGCCCCCGAGCACCGCGAGCCACGAACCGGGGCTGCCCTCCCTAACACCACCCGGGCACACCCCCGGGAACCGGAGCATCCCCGGGGGAGACAGCCCGGGGGAAGGGGGAAATGGTGCCGGTGGTGATGCTCCCGTGGGAGCCCCATGGGTTTGCGTCTCGCTGCCGTAAAGGCCGAGTCCAGACGGTGATTTAAGATCAGTTCGAGCTGAAATCACAAATATTAACATGCCTCAGTCAGAACTGGACAGCCCACGGCACCCTCGCTCGGAGGTTCAGCCCCGCAGAAGGGAAGTCATGGGGAAGGCTCAGCCCGTCAGTGTGAAAGGTGGTTTTATACTCGTTCCTAGAAAGCCCGATTGCCTTCTTCACTCCCGCGTATGTTCATAGGACCCACGGGTGATGTGGCTTTCACAGGCATGGTCAACTCGTTCTCTGATTTTCCAGTTGACTTCAAAAGTTAAGGATCTTCCCTTTAACATGCATTTTTCTTAGGATACCTTCTGATGTGTTTGTGTTCCCCAGCAGAATAATGCAGCTTGGGAACAGCCTTGGGGAGTCCTTGTTCGGGCAAAAATCCCATCACTCGAGGTCAGTTTAGTTGAGGACTTCAGATCTGTCTCCAATCAACTGCGAGGTTGGACTTTCCCTGAGGTTGGACTTTCTACTTCAGAAGCTTAAAAATCTTTGCTTCTTACTCTCGCAGACCTGATACACTTGTGATAAGCTCATTAGGCATGGGAAGGAAATCCTGTAGAGAAGTGTCAGTCATTTCCCAGGAGCTCTGACACCACCAAAAGCCCAGTCAGAGCACCTTATGCTCTCAAAGCTAGAAATGTCCTCATCTGATTTAGCTGGAGAATTCCCTGAAGTCAGCCCAGAAGTTTGAGCACATAAAGCATGAAATGGGAAAGGACTGTTCTTATTCCCAGCTTAAATTTGTTCCCTTCTAGTTCATTTCCATTTATCCCTGTATGATACTACCCTTGGATTTTCAGAGCTCTCCTTCTAAGAGAAGAACAAATCAACTCCCTGTTCTCATGCTTCATCAATTTAGTCTTCAACTCCAATTTTAAAAGTATCAGCTCACCTTCAGCCAATCCTTATGTATTACTTTCCTGCAATGCTGTTTCTACTTATAGTTATTTTCCTCTCAAAGGAGAAAAACTGAGATTCAAAGTCAAAGATCTGAGAATAAATCAAATTTATCTGACAACGCAGACTCAGACGCACAGCATGTTACAATACCTGTATTTATACAGCTTGGGTCCCTTAGAGTTGCTTCTGTTCCCCAAGAAAAGCATTCCAGTGTTCACTGTAACTGTGTGGGGATGCTGCAGGATGTGTCACCTCCAGCCTGACAGCTGCTCCAAACACATGGGAGCACGAAAATATTGTCATTGGCTTGGCAGCTGCCTGGGTTGCTCCTTTCCCCTTCAGCTAAGCATCCTTGCAACTTCAGAAGGGGTCAGTATGGACCAGGGAGGGTCTCCTTTATGCTGCACAGATGGTTGGAGTTGAAGCTGGAGCTGGAGAAGCTGAAGCTTCCTCCACTTCCACGGGCAGTGCTGTAGGTGGATCACCATGAGCTGCAGCCATGCAGGCAGAAGATCCAGGTGGTGATCTCTGCATCCTCCTGTGGTGGCTACAAAGAGTCACAGGATGTAGAAAGACCCATGTGAGGTTCTGTCTGTGCTGAAACCTGAGGGACTGTGGCCATGCTGGGGCCAGGGTTTCTGTCTGACTTGGTGACACACTTCACTCTGGACACAGTGGCCATGTGATGGTTGGGGCTCACCACTTGTGCTTCTCACTCTGTGGTCCATCAAACCACAGCCCTTCATCAGGAAGTCAGAAAAGAGAGGAAGATTCTGTTCTGCAGAGTGTATTTCCTATGGTGTTTCAAACAGGCATGGAGGGAAGTCAGGACTATATCCTGAAAGTATCCCTCTTTGAGGCAATGACCTGGAAAAATAAATAATGGTGGCCTGTCCAAATTGAATTTATGGAGCTTTAACTATGCTGACCCATGAATTTTGATAAATATACTTCTACTATTAATAAAGGCACTCAGCTGCTCAGCCACTGAGGGAGGTATAAAAGCTTTCTGGATGAGCAGCTGCAATGCACATTTTGCTGTATTGCTTTCCATAAATCCATAGCTGGGATCCTCTTGGCCATGTACAAAGGTCTCTGGAGAGCACAGAGCTGGCACAGTCTGCTCCCCTGTCTCTGTTTGATCCCAGTACAAGGGGTGAAAATGTGGTGCTGGCTGGAAACCCCATGTTTTAACTACCTCCAGGTAGATCCTCGTTGAGTTGTGTCCACCAATCAGTTAATTTCTGACTTGAATTCATCATGACAGGGGATCTGGGAAAGAAGAGAATAACAAATAATTGTGTCCCAGGAATATGAACCAAAAATCTGTTGGAATTGCACGCTTTAGCTTTTGACAGAAAAGTCAGATGGTGCTCCATCACTGCAGAAGTCTGGTGAAAGGATATTTGATGTAGTCCATGGAGCTTTGATATGTGCAGCTCTCAGTGTTACAAACAGAAAAATAGAAGGTCAGTTCCTTCAATGAGAATAAAGAAGGTCACACAGATAGGGAAATACAGAATCATAGAATCATAGAATCAATTGGGTTGGAAAAGACCACCGAGATCATCAAGTCCAACCCTTGGTCCAACTCCAGTCCCTTTACCAGATCATGGCACTCAGTGCCACGGCCAAGCTCAGTTGAAAAACCTCCAGGGATGGGGAATCCACCCCCTCTCTGGGCAGCCCATTCCAATCCCTGAGCACTCTCTCTGCAAAGAAGTTTTTTCTGATCTCCAACTTCAATTTCCCCTGGCAGAGCTTGAGCCCATCGTGCCCCCTTGTCCTATTGCTGAGTGCCTGGGAGAAGAGACCAACCCCCACCTGGCCAGAACTTCCCTTCAGGGAGTTATAGACAGTGATGAGGTCTAAAACACAGGAGTCTGAACTGAAACTGGCTATTACAGCTCAGGAAAAAGATGCTGGAGTCCTCACTGACAGTTCACCAAAATTTTAGCCTTGATGTGCAGCAAAAAAAAAAACAACCCAAAAATGTGGTGATGTCATCAGGAAGGGTTTGAGCTCACAGAACAAGACAGAGGGCATCTCTTGGCCTGCCATGTTACAGCCTGGTGCACACACAGCTGTGCAGTTCTGGCCTCGGATAGTTTGGGCTGGAAGGAACTGTAAAGGTCTTCTAGTCCATCCCCTCTGCCATGGGCAGGGACACTTTCCACTAGACCAGGTTGTTCAGAGCCACATCCAGCCCAGTCTTGAAAGTTTCCAGGGTTGGGGCAGCCATAACCTCTATGAGTAACGGTATAAAAACCTTCTTCCTTACATCTAACCTAAATCAAACCTCCTTCAGTGTAAAACCATCACCCCTTATCCTGTTGCAACAGGACATCAAGGATGTAAGAGCATAATGAGCTTAGAGCCTGAGCAAAGCAACTGAGGTGATCAAGGGGATGTGGCAGCCACAGTGAGAGGGGGTCCTAGGAAAGCTGGGATTTTCCCTGGGGAAAGGTGAGCAAAAAGGGCCAGCTCTACACAGTCATGAAGTCAGCATGCACCTGGTGCACATCAGGTGCTGCATGACTAACAGAGGCCACTGCTCACTCTGGTGGATTGGTACAATACGGATAAAAAGGACTTTAGATGGGGGCAGGTGGGAGAATGAACTTCTGGAACTCACTGCCACAGGAGGCTGTGGAAACAAATAGGCTCAGCAGGTTTATAAAAGGTATAGCAAATTCATGAGCAGCAGCAGGTCAACTGACAGATGCTGAAGGCAACAGGCAGGAATGTTGGCTGGAATTGCTGTTACTGCTGGTGTGGGAGCTTGAGGAGCACAACCAAAGCTGGCTTGGGGCCTGTGCACTCCCCAGATGGCATCTCCTGTTGCTGAAAATGACACAAAAACAACACTGGGAGAGAGGAACCACTGATGTTACCAGCATTGCCTGTCATCTCATTTCCAGATTCAGATCATCCCAGGTGGTTGCTGAGCTGTAGGAAGAAGACAGGGCAACCAGCAGGAAGAAAATTTTTGCATTTCTATTCAATTTCCATATTTGTAGTGAAAATCTAATCAATGCTCATTTTCTTTCTTCTACCAGTTTTCCTTTTCCCGCTGACAAAACAGCCAGTGCAGGAGGTGGGAGGATTCTAAAAGGTTTGAATTACAGTTTATTTCGATCATTCCTTGTTTTCAGACTGCTTGCCTAAAAAAAATTCCCCTTTACCTCAAAAACTGATTGAAGCCACCTCCAAACAGCCAGTATGTGTGGGAAAAGGTGGAGGGGAATGGGAACATGGAAAATGAGACAACAGGGTCTCCTATCATTAGCAGGGTAAGAAGAGGAAACTTAGGAACTATAAACCAGACAACTTCAAGTCACAAAAACCCAGTGGGACATTTAATCAAAGAAAAAGATGAGTAATAACCGTGACCATCACCAAGGATGAATCATTTCAGATGAGTCTGTTTTCCTTCTGTGACGGATCCCAGTCCTTTGTTTAACATTATTATTCACTGTTATTTCACTGATAATTTGTAGTGGAGAATGTGCTTATCAAGTTCTCAGATGTTCCTGAGCTGCAAACAGCCCAAAGCACTGACTTCAAACTGATGCAAACGAATCGGGGTGATCAGTTCAGTAGGGAAATCCTGACATTTAGGGAAGAGTGACTGTCCAAACACATGGCAAACAAGCAGAAGGTCTATCAGCTGCACCCCTTGTGAGTTATTCTATTGCCATTTTGAATTTCAATATGGGGTGTATAAACAAGAACTGTTTGTAAAACACACAATGTTTTCCCTCCTCATTCCAGCAAGAGGACCTCTCAACTGGTTGCCTAAGATCAGCTTCCTCAAACTCATTTCCTGTTGTAATTTTAGCTCATCTTTTAATGAAAATGAGCTCCCTGAGATGCCACTTGCCTTGGTGACATCATATAACAAAACACTGTGCTGTTCTGGGGGTGTCTTTGGACCACAGGTGCTTTGTCCACCATGAGTAAATACTGATGAGAGCCAAGAAAGGCCTCCAGAGAGTGGAGACATCAGAACAGGCTTTTGTCTCACTTGGAGATGTTCATCTTCCTTCTTGCCCTGCAGCTGCCTGGTGTGGCTCTGCCTCCTGAGTGCTGCCATGGCTTGGACCAGGGGGCTCTGTGCCACCCAGGGGCTGTTTGGGGCTACTGCTGCTGTGGCAATGCAGAGGTTGCCTTCACATGTCCCATCAGCACTGGAGCTGCAGCAATGCCAGCTGCAAAACCACCCTGGGCCAGCACTGGGGCAAATATTTCATAGAATCATAGAATCAATTGGGTTGGAAAAGGCCTCTGAGATCATCAAATCCAACCCTTGGTCCAACTCCAGTCCATTTACCAGATCATGGCACTCAGTGCCACGGACAAGCTCACTTGAAAAACCTCCAGGAATGGGGAATCCACCCCCTCTCTGGGCAGCCCATTCCAATGCCTGAGCACTCTCTCTGCAAAGAAGTTTTTTCTGATCT
Organism: Pithys albifrons albifrons; assembly: GCF_047495875.1. NCBI lineage: Eukaryota > Metazoa > Chordata > Aves > Passeriformes > Thamnophilidae > Pithys > Pithys albifrons. Next base: position 3,249,285 of record NC_092473.1, read on the forward strand.
CCAACTTCAATTTCCCCTGGCAGAGCTTGAGCCCATCGTGCCCCCTTGTCCTATTGCTGAGTGCCTGGGAGAATAGACCAACCCCCACCTGGCCAGAACTTCCCTTCAGGCAGTTCCAGACAGTGCTGAGGTCACCTCTGAGCCTCCTCTTCTCCAGGCTGAACACCCCCAGCTCCCTCAGCCTCTCCCCACAGCACTTGTGCTCCAGTCCCTTCTCCAGCCTCGTTGCTCTTCTCTGGTCCCGCTCCAGCCCCTCAATCTCTTTCCTCAACTGAGGGGCCCAGAACTGAACACAACACTCAAGGTGTGGCCCCCCCAAGGCAGAGTCCAGGGGAAGGGTCACTGCCCAGGGCCTGCCAGCCTCCCCTGCTCCAGAGCACAGCTGCCTGCAGGTCCTGAGGCAGGAGGGCAGGGACACCAGCTCAGGCAGAGCCCAGCAGCAGCCAGTGTGTCTGTCCCGTGGGGCTGCCTGTGCCCTGGGGCACACAAAGCCATGGCCACCAAGGGATGCCCAGTGACAGGAGCCAGGAGGCACAGGGTGCTCAGTTGCTGGGGCACTCAGCACTGGACATGGGTTTCTGGGGAGGGTCCTGCACCCCTCTCAACTCGCACCAGTGTTCCCAGTGCACTCAGGACCTAGGGCTGGCTGGAAGCCCATCCCAGCAGACCTGCCTCTCCCTGCTTCAGCCCTGTGGGCGGGACCAAGGCTTGGCCCTCGCACCCTCTGCCTGGCCCCGATAAAGCACCACAGCTTGAGGTCCCCACCTGGTGGCAGCAGGGACAAATGGCTTGGACAACACGAGCTCAGGGGTTCTTTGACCAGGCAGAACCCTGGGAAAGTGCTGCAGAGCCAGAGCACTGCTCACTGCCACCCGATGTGTCCTGCCTGAGGACACAGTATGGCTTGGGAACACTTGGAAGTGAAACCCAAGCTGGGGACAAGTGCCACCCTCCATGTCCCTACTGTTGCTCTTACAGTCTGCCTCGTGCCCCCACCAATCTCAGGACCATGAGGGTTTGGAGGAGCCCAAGTCTGTGCTGGATTTGATGCTGGCTCTTCCTGGTGCTTTACACACCAGCCCACAGTACCTTGCACACTGTGCCCTGAGCCCTACCATACCCCTGGTCTCTCCAAGATCCCCAAGGAGCAGAGGCTCCCTGTGGAACACAGTTGTGCCCACAGCTCTGTCTGGGTAATGTTGGCTGGAAAAGTGGAACCTGCTCAACAGCTGCTCCATACAAAGGTAGATCAGGCTGGCCACTGATGCCCTGACCAGCTCTCTCCTCCCTTCCTAACTGTGCCTAGGGTGCCACAATGTCTATGGTGCTTTGCAGGAGAAATCCCAAGTGCTGGAGGGTTTCCCTCTCTCTTTGAAGTCCTTGGAGTGTCTCCTGTCTCTGTGCATTCACTGACAGTGACTGGAGGACATGGGGCTGGGGCAAATGTCCATCCTGGCAAGTGCCAGTGGTCAAAGGGGTCATGGCAATCTTGGCTGGACTCGGTGAACCACACAGGGGCTTTCTGGAACCTTTCCCCACCCTAACCAAGCACCTCCCAGCTTTGGCAGGGGCAGGGCAGCCTTACTCAGCACCTGGCAGGTGGTAGCCCCCCAGGACTATCTGCTGCCCCATCTCCCACCACACCCACAGCTGGAGGAGAGCCCATGCTCTGTTATCAGCCCCCCACAGCTACTCTGCTGTGGGCTGCGATAAGGGCTGGGGGCTGTGCAGGCACCAGCACCACAGCACCCAGCACCACTCCACTGCCCGGGCTCCCTTCCCTGCCCTGACACCCCTCACACTGCTGGATGTGGAGCTGAGCCCCATCTGCTCCCCTTGCAGTTCCCCAGGACCCCTCCAAAGTGATATCCCAGCAACACAGTGTTAAGTAGAGACAGAAGAAATTCTACACCTCTGCACAGGTCTCTCTGTGCTGGGGGTGCACAGAGAAATGTCCTGGTGCTGGGAGGTCCTGGGGTGCTCTCACTGTGTCCCCACACAGAGGGGCACAAGCACCAGGACCCCCTGTAGCCCACTGTCTCCCACAAGCATTTCCAGGAGAAGATGCTGTCTGACAATTTGTCCTGAACAAGGGGTGCATGGGGCTGGTTTTCCAAGAGAAGATCCTGCTGTGGAGCTCTGGTAGGACAGCCTGGGGCTGCAGGGAACCTCCAATCCTCTGTGAGTCTTTTGCCTCCACAGGTGCCTGGAAATGCTCTGCCTGCTCCCAAAGCCCCATGGCTGGCAGAGCAGTGTCTCCCTGTCAGGTAGCACCCTCTAAACACCGCTGCCTCCCCTCAGGGACAGCAAAACCAGTGCCCATTTCCTCCATGTGCCCACCTGGTGGAGACCCCTAGTACAGATCCCTCCTGCTCCCTCCCGGCAGGCAGCAAACAGAGCAGGACGCCAGAGCTGGAGCACAAATGCAACAGATTTTATTTCAGAACATTTGACTGCTCGCTGTTGGAGGGCTGGTGGTGTGTTGGGTCCAGCTCTAGCCACAGTACACGTCTTAACGGTACTTGGCAGTCAGCACGTTGCCCACGGCGCAAAGGAACTTGTCCAGGGAAGCATGGACCTCTGGGGTGAGGACACCAGGGTTGTGGCTGGCCACTGTCACCAGGAAGCAGTGGCCCAGCAGCTGAAAGGCAAAAGGAGATGGTGAGCAAGGGGGTGGCCAAGGGGTGCAGGAGGGGAGTGGTGCTGGTCACCCCTTCCCAGACACTCACTTTGAAGTTGACAGGGTCCACCCGGAGTTTTTGGGCATGGAGATCGCTGAGCTTGGAAAGGGCGCCGCTGATATCATCGATGTGGTTGGCAGCTTCCACCAGCGCAGCGGCCACCTTCTTGCCGTGCCCCTTGACCTGAGCAGAGCCCTTTCCCAGGTCGAAGTGGGGAAAGTAGGTCTTGGTTGGGGGAAAGGCGGCGAACATCCTGGGGAGCAGATGGGTACAGGGTGAGGTAAGATGGGGACAGGGTTACAGAGACAGCTGCGGATGAGGAGAGGATGGCAACAGATGGGACGGAGTCGGGCATGGAGACGAGAGAGGGTGACGCCGGGGATGGACACGTACCTCTCTAGGGCCTCGGCGCCATAGTCCTCGGCTTGGCCGCCGATTTTGGAGAAGACGCCCTTGACGTTGGTCTTGTCAGCAGCGGACAGCACCATGATGCCACCTTCTCCCTGCGAGCCCACAGCACGGGTGTCCCCGCTAGCCGCCGCCGCCCTTATATGCGGTGCCGGGGCCCCGCCCGCGCCCGGCCCGCCCCGCTCCGGCCCCGGCCCCGGCCCGAAGGAGCTGGACCCCGGCCAGGAGCGGCCGCCGCCCGCCAGCGGCCCCGGCCCCGACACTGGCCCCGGCCCCGGCCCCGGCCCCGGCGGGGGCTGTCGGGGGTGTCTGTGTCCCGGCACCGCCGGGGGTCGCGTCAGCGGTAGGGTCAGTGCTTGTTCAGCTCAGGGGGTGGTTCGCCCCTCTGGCACAAGCTGACAGCAGGGTTAGGCTTAGGGTTAGGCTTAGCATGAAGTTTAGGTTCAGGCGTCATGTCTGGGCTGGCATGGGCTGAGGTTAAGGTCTGCGCTGGCACAGGCAGAGCCCCCCCAGCGCGGAGTGGGGCACTGGCTCAGGTGCCCCGGGCACAGCCTGGATGGGTTCTGGACAGTGGTGGGGACAAGAGCGTGTGGGAGTCTGTGTCCCACAGACTGAGCCCAACACCCTCACTACCCATACACAGCCCCGTGGGCCCCTGCACGTACAGACTGACCCATCCAGCAGAGCCTTCACACACATGAGTTCCCCCAGTACGTGCACTGCCCCTGCACATCCGTGCACACACGTGTGCTGTCCCTGTGCACACCCCTTGCCATCCAGCACAGCCCCTGTGCACACAGCTGCCCTGCTGCACCCCCTGCTCTCGTTCCCTCAGTGCACCCTGGACCACCGCACCCCGCAGTGTGCCCTGTCCAGCCCCTGCTCCTCGAACCAGCCACATCCCTGCGGACACAGAGCCTGGAGCTCCCCTGCTCCAGACTTCTCTCCCGCACACGGTCCGTGCTGGCGCCGGGGCTGGGGGGACTGGGCGACCCCGACTCCTGGGAGAGGAGGACGCTTGGCAGAGCCCGCAGAGATCAGCACTGTTGCAAGAGCTGCGGGAAGGAAAATACTCTGGGCCACGGTGGTTTATGGCAACCCCCGTGTGCCTCAAGTGATGAAGGTGGGCATGGAAACAAGGGTAAGGTAGATGAGGATGGAGAGGAAGATGAGGAGGGTGAGGGGGCTTGTGGAGCTGGCACAGTCCAGCAGGGGACAGTTCACACCCTTGTTTCCTCCATGATCGACGGTTCTTATCGTTTGTGTTTGGGGGAGATTAGCTCGGTCTGGCACCACTTCAGAGTCGGGAGGGAAGGGGGAGGGCCGGGGGAGACTGATCTGGAAAACAGCGGCGGGGCAGCGTGTCTGCTGCATGTCTGTGCTGCGGAGGGGCAGCTACCAAGGCAGATCCCTTCACACTGGGGGCACAAGGATAAATGGGTGTAAATGCACATGAGCACACTGGGATGTAAACTGGGATGTGTCTGAGGACGGAGAAGGGGCTGGCGTGACCGGGCACTGTCAGTCCTGTTTGTGTGCAGGCAGGGTCCCTGCAGCCCCCATACCTACCTTCTACCTGCACTCGGACACCTCAGGCACCCCTCTCCTGCAGGACCTCATCTCCTCCCTCTGGTGTCACAGTGCAGAGCAAACCCAAGCCTAGTTTAGTATCCCACAACCCACGGACTGTGACCCATGATTTTTTTTTTAAGTTGAGGTTCCCAAGCCCTGAAACCAATGTCTCTGTGCTGGATGCAGCACTGCCCACCCCACTCCCAGCCTGCCCATGTCCCAGGGGAAGTGCAGACACCTGGGACAGGTGTGGGGGCTTTTCCCTGGCAGTCAGCTGGGATTTGTGGCTCAGGGGCTTGAGTCCAAGAACAGTCTTTGTGCTTAACGGTCTGTGGTGGATTTTTTTCACTCCATGAATTCTCTGATTGCTTTTGGAGCTCATGCAAGCACTTAGCTCCCACAGCAACCCTAAAAAAGTCCTAAACAGCCATCCTGATAGATGGAGACAGGCAGGATTTAATCCATTCCCAACCTCCCTTCCCGAGAATCCTTTAAAAGGATGCAAGGATCACATTTGCCTTGGCACAGCCTTTCCCCTGCTCCCTGGAGGGACGCAGGCATAACCAGGTGCCAGGCTGAGCTCCATTCCAGGGGTCTTGCTATCAGCTGCATCCCATGTTGGAGAGGGGTGGAAGCAGGCAGAAACCTGGGGGACACCCAGGGAGCCCATGGTTGGTGCTGCCCTTCCTGAACCACATCTGGCCTCACCCTCTCTCTGGCAGGAGCACTGCCACTCTCCAGTCCACCCCAGCCCTCAGCCCAGGAACAGACAACATAGTGCTGTGGCAGAAGGGTCTTTATTGATGGCACATGGGCACAAGTGGCAGCTCATCTGTACTTCTCAGCCAGCACGGCAGCCACGGCCGACATGAACTTGTCAACAGCAGCGTGCATCTCAGGGGTGTAGTCCTTCCCCAGGTGCACAGCCAGCACCACCTGGAAGCACTGTGCCAGAAGCTGCAAGGTGAAACAGGGCTTAGCACCTGCTACAGCCCCTGTGGCCCCATCCCACTCCCTATCCCTTGTCCCCTGTCTCCCATTCTCATCCCTGTCTCCCATCCCCTGGCCCCCAGTCCCTGGGCCCCCATCCCCTGTCCCCCATACCGATCCCTGTCTCCCAACCCCTGTCCCCCATACTGATCCCTGTCTTCCATTCCCTGTCCCCCATACTGATCCCTATTCCTAGTTCCCTGTTCCTCATCCCCCATCCCAATCCCTGTCCCCCATCCCCTATCCCCCATCCTCCATCCTCCATCCCCTGTCCCCCACTGGCCATCCTCCATCCCTGTCCCTATTCCCTGTCCCCCATCTCCCATCCCCCATCCCAATCCCCATCCCCCCTCCCCATCCCCCTGTCCCCCGCCTGCCTTGAAGTTGACAGGGTCGACACGCAGGTTGTAGGCGTGCAGGTTGCTGAGCTCAGACAGAGCCTGGCTGAGGTTGTCCAGGTTCTTCACGGCAGTGCCCAAGGCAGCCACCACCTTCTTGCCATGGCCACGGATCTGGTCAGAGCCATGGTGCAGGTCGAAGTGGGGGAAGTAGGTCTTGGTCTGGGGGTAGGTAGCGAACATCCTGGGGGAGTAGGACAGTCAGTGGTGCTCATCTCAGCTGGACCCACCACACTGACCCTTCTGTGGGTTCCCACCCGCTCATCCCCCTTGCCCATGGGGTCCCCAGGTCTGCACCTCTCCAGGGTCTCGGCTCCAGCTTCCTCCTGGCAGCCGCCTATCTTCTCCCAGACCTTCTGGACCAGCTTCTTGTCCTCGGCGGTCAGCATGGTGGCGGCTGGCAGGGTAGGCAGGGGTTGGTGGCGGCAGCACCCGCAGGGACGCCCTCTTATAGCTGCCAGCACCTCCACCCGACCTTATCTTATCTCCCCGAGGGGCGAGGGGACAGCCAGCCCAGGGAAGGGCTGTGGCCCTGCCTCGGGGGGCCCTGGCTGCCACTGCGGGGCTCAGCCCTAAGGAGGCCCCTGGGGGGTTGAGCTACCCTGCCCTGCCCCACTGCACCAGCCCCACATCAGGCTGGGGGCTGCCTCACGGTCAGCAGCAGCCCCAGCAATGGCCTGTGGGGGTCACAGTTTTGTGCACCCTGGCTGGAATGTCCTCAAGCCTCCTGTTGTAATCCACCACCAGACCCTGGATGGGCCAGGGTTCTCCCTGACTCTGTGGGTGTTGGAGTGGGTCCCACAAGTGTCCCTGGTCCTCATGTCCTCCAGATTCTGGCACATCCAGCCCTTCTCTGCCCCAGGTACCCCATGGGCTCTGAACAGGAGCCATGGACAATCTCTCCTGGGTCATGCTGGGGGTCTGCCATGAGAAACACAACCCCTCCAGCAGCCTGGAGAAACCTGGGCAGGGAAAAACCTCCTTTTTGAGTACACAGTCTTCCCAACGTCTGTCCTGTGATACTTTCAGGCCTGGGTTCCTTTCCTTCTTCCCACCATGATGTGTGCTCTTGCCTCTCCCCATAAACACTGGGACAACCATAGAATTATAGAATAATAAAATCTTTAAGGCTGTAAAAAGCCCTCTAAGATTATTGAGTCCAACTATTAACCCAGCACTGCCAAGGCCAACATTAACCACGTTCCCAGGTGCCACACCTACAAACCTTCTAAAGCCCTGCAGGGATGGTGATTCCACCACTGCCCTGGGCAGTCTGTGCCAGGCCTTGACAACCCTTTCCATGAAGTGATTTTTCCTAATATCCAACCTAACCCCCACCCGGTGGAACTTGAGCCTGTTTCTTCTGGCTGTCACATGCCTCTCTCAGCCTCTGTGCACAGAGACACGTCAGATGCTGACCTACCACCTAAGTCATGGATTTAAACCTTCAGATTAGCCAAGACCCACAGATGCACCATGTTTTAAAAGCTACTGTGGTACACTTGGTGACATGTTTAGAGCCTTTTGGTGGCCTGAGAACTTCTGCACCACCTTTTCCCCCCTTGCCCAAACAGAGTCCCTAAATTCCATGAATGAGACAAGAATCACTGCTTGCAGTGCCAGCTCAGGCTGTCTATCAGAGCTTAAGGCTTTGCACCCACCCCTTTATGTCAGAAGTCCTCTGAGACAAGAGCTTACATGGTGCTGTGCTTTACATTTTAGGCTGAACTGACCCTGGTAACACGCTGATGCTCCAGATTTTTCTGAGCAGCCTTTGCACAGCACCAAGGCTGTCTCTGCTTCTCACTGTGCCCCCACCCAGGGAATAGATTTTAGGGTACTGGGAGGGGACACAACCAGATGAGCCCAACTCATTGCATAACATATAACTCCTTGCTCAGCAATAAAAGGGAAAGGAGGGGGTGTGAGGGAGTTCTAGGGGGGTAACCATCATTTTTGCTCAGCAATAAAAGGGAAAGAGGGGATGTGAGGGAGTTCTAGGGGAGTAACCATCATTTTTGCTCATGAACTGGCTGGACATTGGTTTACACACAGGACACAGTGAGTGATTGTCTTAATATCCCCTGGTTTATTTTTTTCCTGTCCTCGTCTTCCACTTACCCTTCACTTATTAAACAATAATTTCTGTTTGTTTGTTTGATCTTGACCCCAGTTTTTCTTGCTTTTTTTCTTCCTTTCCTCTTCCCCTGATCCAGTTGAGAGGGGGAAGTGAGTGAGTGACTGTGTAGTGCTTGGCTGCCCACTGGGGTTAACCCACCACAAGTATGTATGGATCATTCCTAGTCTTCCCAAATTTCAAATCCATGTAAAGTTCCCTATATTAAAAAAAGAGATGTCAAGCTGAGGGGATGGTCCCTTTAGCAAACCTGTCTACCAGGTGTTCATGAAGCACATCAGATACCATGTCCACACCCCATGGAGAGAGGCATGAGAAGACAATGCCCACCATCACAGCACATGGCAATGCAGGTTTTGTTCCCAGCAGTCTGGGATGGGTTTTGGATAGGTCAAATAAAAAGCCTGGGTCTATTCAATATGCTAGCAGGGCAAAAGACTCTTTCCTGGTCACCCTGTAAACAGTCTTTGGTGGATATACCTTAGTGAGCGGCAGCAGTCACAGGGCTGGAGCCTTTTCTGGGCTTCTGTTCACTGGTGTGTTGTTCCCACTGAGCATTATGTTATTCCCACTGAATTTGTACATCTTAGCACATGAATTAGTACATGAATTCAATAGTAAGTGAACTAGTATGTGAATTCACAAAACTTACTACTTCCCCCTCCATGCTGTGTAGCCATTTCAGAACAGCCCTGCCTGAACAGCCACGTGTAGTTGGAACACACAGAGATAAAACACAGAGACCATTGCTTGCTTTTGAATTATTTATTGGGTTTTGCAGATAACTAAACCCCTGCAGAGGGGTCTGAGTGGGCTGCCTAGGAAGGGTGATACCCCAGAGCCTGGGATGTGCCTCCCTCACCCTCTGTGGAGGACATTTATCTGTACTTCTCAGTCAGGACAGAGGAAACACTGGACAGGAACTTGTCCCATGCAGCATGAACTTCTGGGGTGAAGTCGCTGGGATAGTGAGCAGCCACGGAGCACAGGATACAGTGGGAGAGCAGCTGGAAGGGAAAACAGGATGAAATCCATTATAATCAGGATCAGATCTGAGGCTGGGGGTCTGCAGTGGAGCTTGGGCCCAGCTCTGGGATGACCCAAGCAGGGAAGAAGCACAGTTGCCTTTGGTATAGGGAAACAGGCACTGCTTGCTCCCATTCCCTCTTCCAAATGTCTCTTCCTTCCTCACCCAAGGGAAATGCAACAAAGTGGAAATGTTCAGAATTTACTGAGACTTTGTTCAAGACAGGTGATGTAACTGGGTGTGAGGGAGATCCATGAATTACAGCAAAGACAACAGAGACTCGAGTCTGTCTAAGACAAACCACAGGAGCCCCTTGAATAATTATTTGCCTACACTAGACCAGAACTTTAATTATAAGATCCAATCTCAGGTTAAAAATCAGATGGGCAACAAGGGATCAGGGATCAGACTGTGGTCTCTAACAGCTAGTTTGCCCCCCTGGAAGTCTCTGTGCTCACTCACCTTGAAGTTGACGGGGTCCACCCTGAGGATGTAAGCGTGCAGCTCGCTGAGCTTGGCCAAAGCCCCCCGAATGTCATCCACGTGCTTCACAGCCTCCCCGATGGCATTCATGACCTTGGAGCCGTGCCCACGGAGCTGAGCTGAGCCCTGGCTCAGGTCAAAGTGGGGGAAGTAGGTTTTGGTCTGGGGGAAGCTGAAGAAAAGCCTGGAAGAGAACATGAGAATGAGGTTTCAGCAGTGGAAGTGGCATCCATGAGGTGGGAAAAACTCAGAGCAAGTGCAGTGTGAACCTTCAGTGGTGTAACAAGGATTTAGGAGCTCTGGGAGCAGATCCTTCTGCTCTTAAGCCTCTGTTGCAGCACGTGCAGATTAGACAGCAGGCTAATCTGAAATACTAAAGAAGAATTAAATAATTAAAAAAATTAATGTATTTTTGCTTTTGTTTGTTTCTAGTAAAGAATAGCCCCAAATTGTCACCAAATTTCTCCTCTTGCATTGTAACCCAGTTTCCTGGACCTGCAAACTGAAATGAGCTGAATGAATCAGAATCAATATGAGTGGTTCTCTAGAAGGAGAACCACAATATTTTATACTGAGCTGTAAATAAAATTTAAATAACTTTGAGTAACACAAGAATTTCTGAACAATTTCCAGACTATTATCTCTTTTGAGCCAGCTTATTTAATTAATAAATCCTGAGGCATCAGCATGAACTTTGGATTACTGTGTCATCTGCAAACAGGGGATCCAATTGTCTTGTTTCTTAAGAGTTTGTTACTTATCACAACTGGAACAATGAGATCTGAGCATCCAGTGAATTTAGTGAGTGGATATTATCTCAGAAAGTGTAAGAGAAAGGGCATCACTTGTACAATAAACCACTGCAAGTTCATCCTCTCACAGGGATAATGCTGTTTCAGGACACGGAGTATGAATGACTTTGAATTCCTTGCCAGTGCTCCTGGCTATGACTTTTTCTGAATTGCTGTAAGGAGGAAAAAAACTCCATTGAACTATTTGGAAAATGATGGTTTGCCATGAGATTTTGAAGCATTTAGTAGCACAGATATAATTCCCAATGATTACTCACCGAACAACACAACTCCCCATCAACTCTCAGTGGTCCAGTTTGCTCTCACTCACCCAAGCTCTACCTGAGATGCATCCCAATAGCAGTGTCCCAGGAGGGCACTCTTTGGAGGAGTGCTGGGGCCTTACCTCTCCAGTGATTCTGCCCCAATGGCATCAGCCTGGGTGGCCACCTTGGCCCAGATGGTGACCACGGCGGCTTTCTCGGCTTGGGTCAGTGTCATGGTGCAGGAGGTGCTGGCTCTGTCCCTTGCAGTGACCGCTCGGAGCAGGTTTGGGCTCACCACCCTGGCAGGCCTGGTTATAAAGGGGAAGGGGAGAGTGGCCCTGGGCACCTGTCCACACTCATTGGTCACTCCAGAGGCACTCCCTTGGAGGGGGGCCGCTTATCTCCCCAAGGAGCTGTGGCTATTCTAGCGAGGGTCAGTGTGCTGCCCTCCTTGCTGGCCGGCCTTATCAGCTTCTGGCTTCTGAACAAAACCACTGTGTGGCCCAAAGAAATGGTCTGGACATGTATTGATACATGACCAGAGAGATAATGCTGGACAATGCCACTGAGGAAGCGTTGGGACACATCTTTGAGCCAAGGAGTGTAGGGACTTAGAGCATACTAAGGAGCTTGGAGAGCTCTGCTTTGCCTCTCTTGGTTCACAGGTGTGAACACAAGACTCTGAGCCTTTCTGGGCCATGTCATACACTTCCAGTGTATGTGGCTGCCCTGTGGCACAGTATTGCACATGAAATTGTTACTTGGTAGTGGTACAGACAGGCTGGGAGATGTGTGGTGTAGTTCAGAGGGACAGTGAAACCCTGATCTGGTGAGAAGAAGCAGAGATTTTGCCACTTTCTTCAGCACTGCCAGGACTTCCCTTTGCCAGCCTCTTGCCAAGAATTAGGGACCTACTCTGCAATTGATATGGATTATAACAGCAGTGGTAGTAATGTTTCCTATGGATAACAAAGTTTGTAAAATTGAGTATGGTCCTAAAAAAAAAGTATATGTTGAGAAAGCCCAGTTAGACGTTCGTTTTCATCACTAACTGTCTCATAGTGCACACCTCTAATTTCTTTGTACTGTAAAATAGCCCTGAGCACCACAGCCAGTGCTGGGCACACACAGGAATACCTGGTACCACAATAGACTCTTGGTAGCATCAGGACATGGGCACACTGGATGGGTGAAGAACCAAACAAGCAAAACAAAGACCAGCAGAGGTCTGTAATCACAGATAAGTGGGCAAAGTGTCAAAGAAAGGCCCTACTGGAAATAGTCGCTGCTGAAGCTCTGGTAATGAATACCCTGCCAGCTCATGAAGCAGAAGTAAATCTTTCTGCCATGCTGATAAACTCCAGCAGCCTTACACATCACCACTGAGCACTGGCAGCCTGGCATGGAAAGCTGGCTGGTGCAGTAGGAGAGGTCAGATAGTGTTCTCTGCCCAAACAGTCCTGCACACTTGTGCAGAGAAGGTTGATGTATCTCAGCCAGATTTCTCACCAAGAGCAACAGAGTGTGCTCCCCAGCCAGGGGCATCCTGCTAAGAGGAAAGCCTGAGGGATCTGATGATCCTTGGGTCATGCTTGGATCGGAGTACCAAAGTACAGGTGTCCCAAAGGAGTGTGCACCAGCCTTGGAGACCCCTGGGAGCCACAGTGGGGCTGGGCTGTGCTGCTGGGTGGGTGCTGGGCTTGGAGTGGGAGCCATGTGTGCTGTGTGTATGACAAGGTCTCTTCTGTGCTGTCACATGGGCATAGGTGTCTCCTCTCTGGGGACACTCCATAGCCTGGGGGACTTGATCCATACACTATAAACCCCACTTTCCTGGGAGTGTGGCTCTGCCTCTGCATCCTGGGGTCAGCTGGGCATGAGCCAGTGGTGCCAGAAAAGTGTAGGGATGAGGTCAGACAGCAACTTGTGTATCCTCTGGTGTCCCCAGTGTCCTGGGATAAGCAGCACTTCCTCTGACCCACCCCTTGTACTCATCGCTGGGCTCTGAATTTAAGCCTCTCTGCATGTCACCTGTCACAGGAATTAGGACAAATCTTGGGCTTTTCCAAAAAGCAGGCACAAAGCACTTGGTGCTTCTTGGTCTGTGAGCCTGGCTGGGCTTGGTGTTCTTGTATTATCCTCCTTTCTGTGGAGGCCAACAACTCGTCTGGGATTTAATTTCAGATGGTGTTCGGTGCCACAGCTACTCCTCAGCCCCCCTGCCCACAGACTGGGTAAGAGAGAATACAGGAGGGAGCTCACCTGAGAGCAAGGGAGGACAATCACATTCCTATAAGGAATATTATTGGAGAGCTCTTTGTATGTATTCCCTTTGATAATGCCATACATGTCCCCTGAAGCCCCAGAGCTGACTGCCTGCAGAGGTGCAGAGCAGTGCAGTGTCCAATTCAGAGTTCTCGGACAGCATGGGCAGCAGCCAGGGCACAGGACAGCACAATATTCAGTTTATACAGCTTAAATGGATGGCACTACCAAAGGAGGCTTTCACCACCCCTTGCTACACACATTTCCAGAACTTGCAGTTTTTGATTAGAAACATTACTTTGAAAAGAAAGATGCTGTTGTGAAGTATCCATTTATATAATGTTTTGTCTCCTCCCCAAAGTACTGCCTGTTACATGGCTGTGCTCCAAGCTCTCCTCAGTGAGAGTGCTCTTAATCAGGGGTTACTCAATCAATGCTGTGACCCAGATATACACAGGGATAAGGCACAGACCATCAGGATTCCTTTCCATTTTGCTGCCCACTGTGTAACCTGAGCATTGGTCCTCCATGACTGCAGGATTAAGGTTTGTGTAGGCACAATGCTTAAAGTGATGTCTGCACAGGAGGATTCACCATTACTGAAATCATTATGGAACTTGAATTATTTTTCTGGGAGTTGCTCTTGCAGTATCACAAAAGCCAGAGCAGCCACAGGGTGACTGGTTTGATAGAAGGAACTCATTACCCTTCCAGGACCAGGGCTGTGCTGGGAATGGTTGAGGGGACTCCTCAGGAATGTGCCTGGTGGAAGAAGCAGGACCCTCAGCTATGTAACACAACATGACATGGAATGTCTGTCCCTGGCTTTGCATGGCCCTCTGAGCCAAGCTCTTCATCCCAGTGCTCCAGTTGCCCATGGCACAGTGAGGCTGCTCCTGGCCTCAGCAATGGCAGGAGCTGGACAGCATGACTGCTGGTGGGTGTTCCTCTGTCACAGGGCCAATGCTGAAGCCAAGTCCTCTGAGAAACCCCACCAAACCTGCCTTCCTCTTCTGCTGCTCCTCACGATGATCCACAGACCCATTTCAGAATGTCCAACCCTTGGGCCGATGGTGAATCTTTGTCAGAAAATCATCAAAGGTGATTTTTTTAAATTAATGTAGGTCTGTTTAATTCCTGTTTCAAAAGCCAGCTTCCTGAGTTTCTCATTTTAAGCAGCAGAAGTGAGCAACAGGCCTGCTGGATAACTGTAAAAGTGGGATTGTAATTTCTATCAGCCTTGATTGTAAATACAGTGACCTATTGAAAGGCATTGCTGAGAGATCAAGGATAACTTTCTCTATTGGCCTTTATTACCCACAGGAACTGTCTTTTCCTCAGGGAGAATGCTGTGGATTAGGTGGCACAAATATCTGCTCTAACTCTGAAATATTTGAGGCATATTGACATTTTGAAGTCTTAAAAGTCGAGTCTAAATCCTGGCTTTACTCTTTAATTTCCTACCAATGCTCCAACAACTTGCAATCTTTGCTTTAACGAAACTACAAGACTAACTAATTACAGCTAAACCTCCAAGAGATGGAAATGACAGATATGTCTGTAATTGACTCTTTAAGAAAGTGAAATTATACTATGAAGCAGACACACTGTGAAATTTTAACGTGGCTGTGCAGTGCTGGTGCACAAGGAATGCTCTGCTGTGATAATTCCATTGCTCTTTAATCACCCCTAGACAAGTCTGTCCCCTCGGCGTCGCCTCCTCTGGCTCAATTGTTATCACTGGCCGTGTGGAGGATGGCCCTGCAGATTACAGGGTGCTGCTCATCTCCCTCTGCAGCACCCACCTCTGCCCCGTGTCCCCGCAGGGACTGCAGGGCAAGACCCACAGTGGGGATATCTCAGAGGGGCCAAATGTCTTAGTAATGCAATGAAATACAGAAGAATTTGCATAAACCCCCAGGACATCCTCTAATATAATTGCTGATAATTTCTGATCTTGGTTAAACACAAAATAAGATGGTGGCACCAAGAGAGGTGCCAGAGGAGTAACACCACCCTTCCTAATCCAGAGGCAGTAGGAAATGCACAGAAACCATGAGGCAGGTGTATCAGAGCTGTGAAGTGTCCTGAGATCTCAAATGAGCAACAAGCTCTCTCCAGCCTTTCCACAAGCACTGGGAGCCCAGAGGTCTGACTTACAGAGCTTCCACAGGCACCCTGACAGCACGGAATCACTCGGGGGGAAAAGCCTCTGAGTCCAACCAGTAACCCAGCACTGTAAGCCCAGCATGAATCCATGTCCTCACATCCACACAGCTTGTGGACTCTTCCAGGGATAGTGATTCCAACTGGGCAGGTCCAGTGCCTGACCATCCTTTCCATGAGCGTGACAACCCTTGGAGATGAGGAGCACTTGCTGCTCTTGGCCGCCAGCTCCCAGTAAAGCTCTGCGGGTGTTCGTGACTGAACTGGCTGAAAGGCCACAAGCGACCCAGAGTGGCTGAGGGAAATGGGCATTCCAGGCCCCGGCAGCCCCTGAGGAGGGACCCGGGGCTGGGACCACCATGCACCCCCAGGTGTGGGCTGAACTGGGGGTGCTGGGCCGTACTGGGGGCACTGGGATGAGCTGGAAGGTACTGGCTGCAGGCAAGGGAAGAACTGGCATAAACTGGTGCTGGGTGTGTAACAGAGGGTGGCATCATGGGGCACTGGGCTGATTGTAAGAACATGTATGGGGGGTGCTGGGCAGAACTGGGTGAAGGGACTGGAGCACAAGTGCTGTGGGGAGAGGCTGAGGGAGCTGGGGGTGTTTAGCCTGGAGAAGAGGAGGCTCAGAGGTGACCTCAGCACTGTCTGGAACTGCCTGAAGGGAAGTTCTGGCCAGGTGGGGGTTGGTCTCTACTCCCAGGCACTCAGCAATAGGACAAGGGGGCACGATGGGCTCAAGCTCTGCCAGGGGAAATTGAAGTTGGAGAGCAGAAGAAAATTCTTTGCAGAGAGAGTGGTCAGGCATTGGAATGGGCTGCCCAGAGAGGGGGTGGATTCCCCATCCCTGGAGGTTTTTCAGCTGAGCTTGGCCGTGGCACTGAGTGCCATGATCTGGTAAAGGGATCGGAGTTGGACCAAGGGTTGGACTTGATGATCTTGGAGGTCTCTTCCAACCCAATCCATTCTATGACTCTATGATTCTATGAACTGGGAGCACTGGGCTGTACTGGGGATGGGGCTGTGTGTGAGATGCTGATCTGCACTGGGAACACTGGGCTGTATTGAGAATGGGGCTGTGGGTGAGGTGCTGGTCTGAACTTGGGATACTGGACTGCACTGGGGGCACTGGTCTGCACTGAGGGCACCGGGCTCTACTGGAATCAGGAATGTGGGTCTGTGAACTGCTGGTCTGCACTGGGGGCACTGAACTGTACTGGGGACACTGGGGATGAGGCTGTGTGGGAGCTGTTGGTCTGCACTGGGAGCACTGGTCTGCACTGAGGGCACCGGGCTCTACTGGAAACAGGAGTGTGGATCTGTGAACTGCTGGTCTGCACTGCGGGCATTGGACTGTACTGGGGACGAGGCTGTGTGTGAGGTGTTGGTCTGAACTGGTCTGCACTGGGGAGGGCACTGGGCTCTACTGGGTCACTGGTCCGCACTGGGCCGTACCGGGAACACTGGTCCGCACCGGGGCCGAGCCGTGCGGGTCCGCGGCTGCCCCGGGCTGCGGGGCGCTGGGTGGCCGCGCTGAGCCCGCAGGCGGGAGGAGCCGATTTGCTCCCCGGTCCTCCCCTATCCCTCCGCGGTCCCTCTGTGGTCTCCCTCAGCCCCGCCGCTGTCCCCTCCCGGTCCCCCTCGGCCCCGCCGTGCGCCGGCGGAAGCGGAAGGCGCGGCGAGCCCTTCCTGCGGGCCGGGCCGGGCCGGGCCAGGCCGGGATGGGGGAGAGCACCAGCCCCATCAGCGTGATCCTGGTGAGCTCGGGCAGCCGCGGCAACAAGCTGCTGTTCCGCTTCCCGTTCCAGCGCGGCGCCGAACACCCCGCCGCGCACGACAGTAAGTGCTGCCGGCCCGGGGGTGCCCGTGCGGGGATGTCCTGCGGGCCGGGGATCCTCCTGCGGGCCGGGGATGTCCTGCGGGCCGGGCATCCTCCCCGGGGGGGCCGGGCATCCTCCTCGTAGGGGCCGGGCAGTGCCCCCCACACCCTTCACACTGTCCATGGGGACCTGACACCCCCTCCAAAGCCCTCGCATCGTCCATGGGGACCTGGCACCGCTCACACCGTCTTGTGAGTCCCTGGCATCCGTCGCATCGTCCATGGGGACCTGGCACCGTGTACCTGGCACCCGTCACACTGTCCATGGGGACCTGGCACTCCCCACACCGTCTGTGTGTCCCTGACACCCCCCACACTGTCTGTGTGTCCCTGACACCCCTCACACTGTCTGTGTGTCCCTGGCATCCGTCGCATCGTCCATGGGGACCTGGCACCGTGTACCTGGCACCCGTCACACTGTCCATGGGGACCTGGCACTCCCCACACCGTCTGTGTGTCCCTGACACCCCCCACACTGTCTGTGTGTCCCTGACACCCCTCACACTGTCTGTGTGTCCCTGGCATCCCCCGCACCGTCTGTGGGTACCTGACATCTCTCACATTGTGTATCCCTGGCATCCCTCACGTTGTGTGTCCCTGGCACCCTCTCCAAACCCTTCACACTGTCCATGGGGACCTGGCACCCCTCACACACCCTCCATGGGGGTCTGTGTGTACCTGACACCACCCCTGCCTCAAACCCCCACACTGTCTGTGTGTCCCTGGCACATCCCACACTGTCTGTGTGTCCCTGACACCTCTCACACTGTCCACAAGGTCCTGGCACCCTTCACACACCTCTCATACCCCCAAGATGCCCTGGCATCCCTCACTCACACCCCTCACAGCCCCTCATAGGGGTCTGGTACCCCTCAAGCACTCCCAGACACCCCTCACACCCCATGCTAATTAAGCCACATTAGTGCCAGGTGTTATTATTGCCCCTGTGCTTTGTTGCTGTTCCTGGGACAGATGAATCCTGTGGGCTTAGGGAGCTGTGGGGGAAAGGGAGAAGTGAAGGCACTGATTTGGGAGAGAAGGTTCAGAAGGAGCTTTAACCACCCAAGGGTAGAAACTATGAAAACTTAGTCCCTGGTGTTGAGTAATGGACTGGAGAAGGTTTAATTTCTCCAGAAGAACAGGACCATGGGGCTGTTCAGGTGCCAGCATTGGTTCTACCTCTTCCTCCAAGGCTCCTGATCCAGGACTGGGGCTGCACTTGGACCAGCATCAGTGTGGAGCCCAAAGGTGCTGTTTGACCTGGGTCCCTGCTTAGGTTATGAGTTAGTTTTTAATGGGGGAGAATTGTCTTTAAATACCTCTTCATTTTTATAGATAAAATCTGAAAAGACTTTTTTTTGACTGACTGCTTCCCTCCCACCCACTCCTGCTTTTTGTGGGTAAAGGATTTCCCTTCCTGTGACTGCACAAGGGGCTTCTGTAGCATTGCCATTGTCCCAAAAACGGAGCAATAATGAAGGAAACACAGTCGTCAGAATTCTACTTTGCTCTATCTTGAACTGCAAACTGTTACTTGTGTCAGTTTTTGTAAATGTTTTACTTTCTCCTCTTCACCCCCTTCAGAACTAAAGCTCTTTCTCCTCTTTTTCATGTGTTGAACAGAAAAACACATGAATATGTGTTTAAGGAGGTAGTTCCTTGACAAACTTGTCTTTATCCTTTGCCTCAGACAAACCAAGAAGTCGATACGCTGTGAATGGCTCTGGTGACACCACAGAAGATCAAGATGGGGACTCCAGGTAGGGAGAAAACATTTCTCCTTGCCCAAGAGTTTGAAACAGAGGAGAGATGGCCTCCTGCTCTCTTGCCTCCTAGTTCCATTCCCTCTGACTGTATAGAAGACAACCTGCCAAAAATGCTTTAACACCAAGTTAGGTGCAACTTAGTGCTTAGTAGTGAGCAATGTCTCATGAGGGAATGCTACTGAATCTGTTATTTTCAGGACAAGGCACAGACCAGGTATTTTGTGCTTGTTAGAAAGGCAATACTACCCTTTCAAAACTAGGAGTATTAATCCTTTGGCAAAATTCTACTTCTCTTTACCTGCCTACCTCTAACTGGAGACATTATTCAGTTGCCTCAAATTCTTCCCCAGCTCGTGTAATTGTTGTATGGAATTGCTGTGCACTAATGAATCACTAATTTTGTTTCTCCAGATAGAGCTGCCATTGTGTCAGTGACAGTAAAAGGAAACTGAGACTCAGAGATAGTTTTTTAATCACAGGAAATCACTGGGTAACATTTGCACAGAAAATAGGCAGTGTGGTGTTCAGCATGGATGTACATATGGATGGACCCTCTAATTAGTTTTTGTAGAGCATTTGAAATCTGCTGCATAATTCTAAATTTATCACTATTAGATATGAGATAAATCTGGGAGAGAAAAAGAGTATTTTGTCTGTTGGCCCATAGTTCAGTTGCAGATCTTTTATTTGATATGTGTTTTAGTCTCCAGTATTAATAAAAAGGGATAGTTGTTGCTCTTTGCTCAGATACAAAATCATCACTTTTCCCCAAAAAAGAAAATGTAAGCTTGTTCTTAAGTTTGGTTGAGAGTAGTTCAGCTGAAATTAAAATCCCCTATGACAGTCAGCATTGTCAACTCATTCAGTTTTCCAGGACTGGGATCTTATGAAGGGAAGTTCTGGCCAGGTGGGGGTTGGTCTCTTCTCCCAGGCACTCAGCAATAGGACAAGGGGGCACGATGGCTCAAACTCTGCCAGGGGAAATTCAAGCTGGAGATCAGAAAGAAATTCTTTGCAGAGAGAGTGCTCAGGCATTGGAATGGGCTGCCCAGAGAGGGGGTGGATTCCCCATCCCTGGAGGTTTTTCAACTGAGATTGGCCGTGGCACTGAGTGCCATGATCTGGTAAAGGGCCTGGAGTTGGGCCAAGGGTTGGACTTGATGATCTCAGAGGTCTTTTCCAACCCAATCCATTCTGTGATTCTGTGACCAAGCCCTTAATGTGTAGCTGTGTCTGTTGGATGTTGCTGAATTCATGTGATACATTATGTGGTTACTGCAGTGATGTAGGAAAAGCTTTTCTCCTTTCAAATGATGGTCAGATGAGCAAACTGCTCCTTTTTTCCTGAAACTGGTTTTCAGTAGAGTGAATGTGCTGGCCTGTAAACTGTGTTAAACAAATATTTAGGTTATTTCATTGTAATGGTGTCCAGAATGTGCAGTTTGAAAATTTGCGCTTAATCTTCAGTCAGGTGTTTGTTAAACTTTTACTGTTTAAAAGAATTTATTTGGATCCGTGTCTGCCATGCAGAGGAAGGGGAGGTAGAAGAGGAGCAGCATTTGTGCTGCTCTGGGTGTTGGTTCCTCTAAAGGCCACATAGTGGGGTCCAGCACAGAACTTGTGCTGCTCACATGGCAGGGCCAAATTTCAAAGTCTCTCTCAAAATCGTGTTTCTTTATTGAAAAGCTTTTTCCCAACCCCAATGAAATCAGCACTGTAAGGACACTGCATCCCACACAGCTGAGGTAACATCCTCTTCAGTGGGACCTGCTCCAGAAGAAAATGCTGATGCTGTTTATGTGCTGAGTGCTGTTAATTTAAATAAGACAAGAGGAGGTTTGTTGGCAAAGTTAATATCTTTCACTGACCAATAAAGGTGGAAAAAATATGCAAGTTTTAGGTACACAGATTCTTCTGCCAGCAGAAAACAAAAACACATCTTCAAAACTGAGTGCAACAGGTTGCTCAGACTTTGATTTGTATCAGACCATTTTAGGAGTAACAGAAGCTGGTGCCCTGTAGTAGAAGAGATTCTAAGAGGAGAGTGGAGATAAAAAGGTGCAGATCCCCTGGGGAGAGTGAGGTGCACTAACTAAGGAAGGAAAGGAGTTTTGTGTTATTTCTGGAAGTCTTCTTCAAGGAAGAGTTGGAAGAAGATTCCCTTAAATCACTGCCTGTCAGCAGCATGTGTGGGTGTTTTTGGTGGCACAGATGGAGGCACAAATGGGGTGGGCAGACTTGGTGGTGTTTGGCAAGATGGGTGATGTTGTAGGTTTGGGTCTTTCTCCCGTTTTCATGTTCAGTAGCAAAGGGTATTTCAGATTTCTGTTGTAGCTGCAATAGTTCTTGTGTGGGTTGGATTCATCCTTTTTTATACTGAATGGCTGTTTTTAACTTTTTATCAGTCTAGCACCAGTTGTATCCTAGATAAGGTGTACTCTTGGTTTTTTCCTAAGCTGTTGGAACCCACATCAATTACTGATCTTTCTGAGCTGACCTTTCCTGCAGCAGTTGAGGTGTGTATGTTTTTTAGGGCCTCAGAAAGGGCAAAATCAGATCAGTTCAGGTGCCTTAACTCCATTTCCATATAACATATTTGTACATATAACTGGATTTTTTTTAGCCTCCAGTCTCAATTTCCTGGTCATTGTTATACTTTTTGATTTTTATTTTTTTTTATAGACAATGGCAGCCTATTGATGATAATCCTGCAGGTTCGTGGTGTGTGTTTGCTTGCATTAATTTCAGCTCCACCGAGCTGTGTGTTTGGGTCTTCAGATACACATTTTAGTTCCTGTTAAAAGCAAGTTGAGCAGCAGAAGTGGGTGAGGTGTGTTGATGGTGGCCATGCAACAAAAAGGTATTCAGAAGACTCACTGTCAAAACAAATTTCCTGTCAAGTGTCTCTCTTTGTTGGCTTCTTCTCAGCCTTTCATCATTTGCTCTTTTTATAAACATCCCTCAGTTTCTGAGTGCTTTACCAGGAACACACACCCCCCACAGCTTATGGAGGTGCCTGCAAGTCTTTTTTTTTTTCCTTGAAAAAACATGAGGCAATTACTTCTTTTGAAGCTGTAAGATAATGCTTAATAAATTGGTTTGAGATGGGTTTTGTAGCTTTTCTGAAGCTGGTATAGTCAGCAAGCAAATATTCTAATGAAGAGACACGTATAGTAACATATGTTACACCAGACTTTGCATTTTTAGTAGCATAACTGACTAAGTGAAGGAGGTTTAGCAAATTTGGCAGCACTGATGTCATTAATTGGCCAAATGCTTCTGGTATAAAACCCCCAAGTTAGTGACAAACAAGGATTTGACTGTGCCTTTCTAACAAACAGTAGTTCTCCTGTGATAACATTTCTGTCTCCTCTGTCCCTTTCACTGGACTCCAGTGTTCTGCCCTGTGTTGGTGTTGAAAGGCTTCCTTTCTGTCAGCCTGTGCTTTTCCATTCAGCCCCCCATCCCCTGAACACCCTTCCTGTAATATCACCCCCTTTGTGTACTTTGCCATTGAGGTTCTCTAAGTTCTCTTTTCAGCATGACCAGCAGAAATCTGCTGTGTTTTCTATCAAATAAATATTGGAGGTTTTCATTTTGTCTCCCCTCTCTGCTGTGAACAGTATAAAGCTTTTATCAAATTAATTTTTCAGTATATTTAGGAAATTTGTTTCAGGAAACAAGTCCTTTTGTATCTTGTTGTTTGTTTGGGACGGGGGTGGGGAAGCAATTGACTGTTAGAATGGAAAGAAGTGTTTCTGATATAAAAGTGAGCACAGCTATCCTGCTCTGTAGAGCTGTAGTAAGGAAGGATTTTGGATTCTTTGCCTTGAAAACTTGTTCTCTCCAAGTTTGCACTTATTGCCTGGGGCAGACAGAGAAAGACTTCACGTGTGTGCTGCGAGTCTGGCCAGGCTTGCACCTGCTGGGTCACCCCTGGGTCTGCAGCTGTGGCTCTGGGCCAGGCCCTTCACAGAATCCTGCAACAGCAAACCTTGGGCATCCTCTTTCCCTGAGTCTAATGGGTATGGAAGCACCAGAACCAGTTGGGAAGAGCTGTGGGTCATTGGGGCTGCATGGGATGTTCTTTGGTGAGGATGGTAGGGATAAAGTGCAGGTTAGAATAAAGTGCAGGTTAGAATGTGCTCTAAGTCAGAGTGCAGCCTCTGCTGTGTCTCTCCAGGTAAGCCTGAATTACCAGGGGGGTGGAAATGCAGCTCCAGGTGTGCACTGTGTGTGGGGAAACAGCAGCAAGGACCAAAGTGCCTGAGCCTGTTTGCTCCGTGTTGTCATCCCTGGAATTCACCTTCCGTTAACTTTTGACTCTTCTCAACAGTTATATTTCTTTTACAGGAGTTTAACCCTTAATAGTTCATCCTAGTTTTTAATATATCTCTTTTTTTTCCTTTTGTATTTTGTGTACTTGCCTCGTTTATTTTCTTTTGTTGTGTTTTGTTTTGTGTTTATGGCCATGTTCCCATTTCAGAGACCAATGTCCTCTAACTGATGAGCAATTGGTTTCGGGGTAAGACCAAACGTTCTAAACAATCACCTTTGTCTAGAATGGCTTTCTTTTCTCACCATCCTTTTAATTGTGCTTTGTTTCTGGTTTCTGTTTTACACCGAATGATGAGATAATTATATGCTAAATCACAGTGTCTGTAGGAAATGTGTTGCTAAAGGTTTGTGCCAGGATAATTCCAAAGGTCCTACTAACATTTCTGTGCTTCCTGTAGGGAATCCAGGATGGGTGTGGTACTGTCCATTCAGTGAATTGGGAAAAGCTGTGAGAATTCAACAGATACAGCCTTGGCATTGTAGTTATTCCACAAGGAGCCCTAAACCAAATTGCTTTATGATAAGCAATGACTTAAAAGGACAGATCAGTGAGCAAACTGTTTAAACCCGGAGTAATTACTGAGAGCTCTTCAGAGCCCTGGGTTTGAGCAGCTGAGTTGGCTCATTGCTCTTGGTGCCCCACTAGGCTAAATGGGATGATGAAATATGTGGAGGGAAAAGTGCTGAACTACCCAGGGCACCAGAACAAAACATGCATCTTCACCTAGATACTCGTATCCTGTTCTAAACTACATCAAAGAAAATTCTTTATAAAAACCTTACTTTGAATTCCTGTGGCATAGAAAATGTTATTATCTGTTCTTGGGGGAAAAAGTGAATTTGTGTTTGAGGTTCCCCCTCCTTTCCCATGTGCTGTTGCTGCGTTGAGCTTGTGATAAGAGTGCTGGGATATTTTGGGCAAATCAAAGCTTTTGTTTGTTGTATTTACTTTCTGCCTGCTGAATTCCCTAGTACAGGAGAAGTTTGCTTCCCTCTGGAATTCACAGTGCTCAGACTAATCTCATAAAAGGAGAAGGGACTGTTACTGCCCAATTGCAAAACCTAATCTGCTTCTAACAAACTCTTGGGCTCTGATAAGTCCGTGTTTTTAGGTCATCTTATTACACTCCAGAGGCTGAAAAATGAGAATTAAAATATTTAAAGTAAAAGTGTTATTTTCTAAGATGAGGTGATGAATTGAAATGATGGAAATAACATATCTGCAGTCCCTCATTCTCCATATTGTCCAGAGGCCTAGGAAATGTCTAAATTATGTAGAGCATTAAATCCAGAGTGGGGCTGGAGTGCAGGCGACTCCTGGGAGAGCCTGTGGTGCTCCCAGGTGTCTGTACCCATCGGGGAATTCCTGTCTGAGGGTTATCTGTCCTGAGTGTCATCTGGCTGCAGTTCCAGTACTCTCCCAGACAGAGAAGTCCCTGCTAGTAAGAAGATACTGAGGACTTGCCAAAATCAACCTTTCAATCTCCCCCTCACCACAGAGTCCTGTACAAGGCAGGGCAGACAACACGGCTGTGGTGTCATGAGCCCTCCTGGGGGACTGCTGAGCTCTTACCTGCAGCACCACATTTATCTGTTAAAAGAGCTGCTGGTGTAATTCCTTGTGAAAGTCATCCTAATGATCCAGCTCCCCAGGTATCCCTTGCCAAGGCTGGAGGAGGGAAGGGTAAATCATTTCTTACCAGAAACCGACATATTTTACTTTGCCCTCCTTCTCCCTTCACCCCCCAAACATATGCTTATTTTGGATCCATGTTATTATCATCCTCCTGGCTCCATGATGAGCCTATTAATGAACAGCTGAACAGGGCAAAAAGGAGGAAAAGCTCCCTGCTGTCATGGTGACTTTTTTCCTATTTTGAATGTGATCTCCAGGGCTGTCAGTCCAGGTCCTGTTTGAGGACACTTCCCCCTTTCTTCCCGAGCTTCCCGAGTTGTGCAGCCCAGAGCAGTGCCTGAGGAGAGTGGGCTCTGGAGTCTCTGCTTCTCCCCATGTCTCTGCTTGCCCTTAGTTTGGAGTTTGGAGCAGAGCAGTCCAGGATTTGGGAGTTTGTGCACAGCTGCTCCTTCCGTAAGCCAAATGTAGGCAGCGTGCTGTGGCCAGTGTGAGCTGTTTGTACGCACACCAGGAGCTCTGACAGTTTATAAAGCCCCTCTGTGGGCCTTCATTTCCAGTACTTGTAGGTCTAATAAAAGACACTTCCCCTGGGTCCCACAAAAGACCTGGCTGTGTGCATTTGTCTTAATTTCTGTAGCACTCAGTAACTCAGGGAGAGGCAGGAATATGGTGCATTAATTCCTTTTCTGGGCATCGGGGGCTCACTGGTGGCCGAGAGATAAGGTGAGTGCAGCACACACCCTCCCAGTGATACTGGGTGCCTGCCCTGCCCTCCCCTCCCAGTGATACTGGGTTATCTGGGATACCTGCCTGCTGCAGGGGGATGGGCTGACAGGGACACATAGCCCTGGATGTAAATAAAGAAGATGAAATAAACATTTCCATTCTTAAAAACTGACTCTCATCTGGTTTGAAATCCATTTGGTTAAATGGGAGCCTCTGGGAAATCAGATGAGGAAAGAACTTGTTAATAACAAGCCTTGCACTGCTCCTGTTATATAGAACAGCAGTTTACAGCAGCAGCTGATGTTCTCTTCACTGTGGATTTGAGCTTCCCTATCTCAGGGGACACCATGAGGAACACAAGTGTTTGTAGAGACCAGGCCAATGTTGTGAGGCCACCAGGAAGAGCAGTGGCAGAATTCTTCCCTTGGCACACAGGGCTCTTACCCGTTTTTGCAGCAGTAGCTGCGTTTTCCAAGGCAGACCCCTGGTAGATACCTGCCCTCCTGTCCCACAGCTGCCTTCTTCCCACCACTGATCAGTCACTCCATGGCTGGCATTGGGAAGGGCCTGCCCTGTCATGGATTTGGTTTATCAGTGAGAAAGCCCAGATGAGGCCAGGGCAGGTGTGCTGACCACAGGTCACCTGCTAGGTGAGAACCGTGGAATCTCACTGATGACCTTTGGGAAAGGAAGGACAAGTGTTGGCTGTGTGTTTCCTCTAATTGAATCAGCTCTTTCTTGCCTTCCCCTCTGCCATACCGAGTGGCTTTTAAGATCTCTGTTGTGCTTGAGTGACAGGCTGTGTCAATATGTAGTTGCTTGGTAAGTTCATTAACCTGCAGCTAAATCCAGGCAATGGCTAACTCCAGCTGTTCTGATGTTTAAGCAAACTGCCTCTAATCTTTCCAATGTATTTTGCCAAGCATGTAATTAAATAAGCATGACCCTGCAGTCTTTGTCATGAATGCTTCCTGTTTTATAATTGTGATGATCTGAGAGATGTAATTTAGGGGTCCTTAATTTTACATAATTGGTGGTACTCCAGGTACAGCAATTTAGTCACAATTTACACCTTACAAACTTCTGAGTTAAATACATCTGTGTTTGGAGGAGTGCTCTGGGGGTATGCTTTTTGAAAATTGTAGTAACTTCTGTTTCTGCTCTTCAAGGTTTTCGGATGTCATCCTGGCAACAATCTTGGCTACCAAGTCAGATATGTGTGGCAAAAAGTTTGAGCTGAAGATCGACAATGTTCGCTTTGTTGGCCACCCCACGTTGCTTCAACACGCCCTGGGGCAGGTACGGTCAGAGCTCCCTCTGGGACCTGCCTTCTTCACAGTCTGTCTGGCCTTAGGGAGGAAACTTGGAGTTCAGAATGTGCCTGTTTGGCTTTTGATGCTGGTTTTACTTCCTGGTGCTCCAAGCTGTCCTTTACTTACCTCCAGATAAACACAGTGAGTGGCAAACTGAGGGAGCTGTGTCAGTGGTTACAGAAACCCTCTCCTGGTTACTGTGGAAAACAGTGTGGGTAAAGAGAGGTAATACCAAGCAGTCCAGCTCAAAAAGCTGTTTCTCAATATTACTGCCACCTCTAATTAGTATGGCAGTTAAAAACCCCACCACCCAAAACCTTTACAATGTAAAAGCTGCATCAGCCTTGCTTGGCTTTGAACTCTTCCTGAGGATGGTCCACAAGACTCCGGTGGGATATGTGGGATGTTGACAGAGGTCTAAAATCTTCTCGTGGACCAGGCCAGGCTGCTGTTTGCATTGAGACTTTGCTCTGTGGCCTGTGTTTTAGCTGCTTGGAATGAAAGCAGTTTGCCACCTAAGCTATGGAAAAAGTCCTGCTTAAAGCTGGGAAAGAATTCATCTGCTTCTGTGTGCCAAATATTGCCTGTCCCACTCCTCCTTCCTGATCAACTGTAAGGATGAACTAGGCTTTGGTAGCCTCTCAATCCAACACTCAGCTCTGTCACTGAACTGATTTGGTCTCATTTTTCATCAAATTTGCTAAGTCATTCCTTTTTTCAGGAAAGGAAACTCTGCTTGCCATTCTATCATACTTTCTGGCTATAATTAGAGGTAGAAACAGATTGTTAGTAACTGCCTCTTGATATTTAGAGGGCCAGACTGCTTTAATCCCAGCAAGGAGCTGGCCCCAAGCACCAAAAGATGCAACTGTTCCACTTTAAAACTCAGTTGTGAGCCTACAGGAAATGTGATGGAGGATCACCAAGACTCAGTCCTGGAATGTTTCTGTTGCCTTGGAAGACAGAAGTGAGTGTGCTCAGGCTGTGCCAGCCCATCAGCAGCCCCAGAGCAGCAGGCCCAGGGTCTGTGCAGGGGCCCAGCCAGGGGACAGGACTGGAGGACAGGGCTGCAGTGCTGAACCATCCAGGGCACAGGCTGCATGCAGCACAGATCCAAGGTCCATCCTGGAGGCAAACACACCTCCAGGGCCTGGGCTGAGCTTAAATGGGGCTCCCACACTGAGGGGGGATTGTGGGGACCAAACTGGGGCCAGTCAGGGCCATTAAGCCTTTTTTGTTTCCTCAAGGTCCTGAAAGCAGTGGCCTGTTCTACCTCACATGAGTTTCCTTTATTTTACTAAACTCATCTGAAAGGCCCAACTCTCTATGTGTGAGAATCACAGACTCACAGATTATTCTGAGCTGGAGGGACCCACAGGGATCATTGAGTCCAACTCTTCAGTCAATGGCCCACACAGGGGATTGAACCCATGACCTTGGCATTATTACAACCAAGTTTTGCCAGTGGTGTAAATGAGGTTGAACATTTGTATTTGCATTTTTTCAGCACATTTTTATACATTCTCTCTGCTTTCCAGTCAGTTTAATCCTAATTGCATGAAATGACACTTCATTTCAATTTGTGTAAGTGAACTGCATTTGGGTAAAAATAAACAAAGTTATCAAGTGCTGTAAACACTTTTTTGTTACTTCTTGTAGGATCTTCTTTTTGGGTGTGTCTTATCACCCCTGGAGGCACCCCAGGACCTTCTAGAGTCCAGAATCTTCTAGATGTGGCAGCCACCTCTGCTAGTCCATCTCAGTCTGAAACTGGGACCCTCCTGCAGTTAGGAATAACCTGGATGGAGCTCCTTTCCCATGGAGCAACCAGAGTAACTTGGCAGCCTCTGCTTTGGGTTTCCTCAGAGTTTGTTCTGCAGTAAATCAATCCATGGGACAGCTCAGCAAATTCTTACTCAGATGAGATTCAAGAGTTACAAGAACACAAATATCTCCTCCTGTGTGCCAGACTGCCTTTTATGTAGCAACATTTTGAATTCTTCAAATTCCTTCAGCATTTTCTTTCCCAGCTTAGTCTTTTCATCCGTTTTTTTCTGGACAGGAGGTGATACAAAATCTCACTTGCATCCCAACTCATGTTAGTGCTGGGAGTTTCTTTGATTTTAAGGAAGGAACAGGACCAGTCTTGGAAATGCTATTGAGTCTTTACTGAAATTCATAAGAAATCCTGGAACCTGTAACTGCAGAGCAAATAAACACAGTGAAGTGGCTTTTCCACCCATCACTGCCTTTTTGATAGAATGACATTTAAAAAAACCCAGAAATATGTATCACATCTTCTAGTTTTTCTAATTTTTGAGACTTCAGAGTGAAAAGGCAGTGAGATGAGCTGATCAGTTCATTGCTGCTGCCTGGGAGCTGCTGGGAAGGGTTGGATGCAGCTGTACCTTTACCAGCTGCTCTGCTTTTGCCCCATCTCAGGTGCCAGACAGGTAGAGCCCCACTGTTGGCTTAGCTGGGTGTTTGTCCTGCAGGCTCAGGCTGTTTTGGGTGGGTGTTCAGCAGGGGAGGTTGGAATGTCCTCTGCATTTTGTGCTCCATCTTGTGGTGACACTTGGGCCATTCGGAGTCCTTGGTCTGGCTGTGCAAATTCCTTTTGCTTGTCTTGGCTGCCACTGTTCCTCCTCCCCAGAAAGTCTGAACCTGCCCTGGGGATGGGGCTTTCTACTGCAGAGAGAACAGAGGGGCTGGAGGAGGTGTTTGAAATCCTTCAGGAAGGGAAAATCAAGCCTTTTATTTTAGCTCTGATGTTCTAGAGTGTATTTTCTCTGATTAAAGCAACAGCTTGTTAGAGGATTCAGTTGGAGTGGGGATTTGAGGAAAAGGAAGAATAGGTGTGGCCTGGGATGAGAAATCCTATGGATTTCTTCTTAATCAACAATATATATATGACAATTGTGCCAAGGAATTTAAACCTAAGGTCCCTAATGGTGCTACAGTGCAATAGCAAAGACACCAAGTAAGACTTCTGTCTGTGCTGATACTCATTTCCATTCTCAGGACCAAAATGCTTTGGTTTGAGGCTTCACAGCTGCTCAGCAAAGGCAGCGTTGTAGAGTAACTGTGACACTTTAATTAAAAAAAAGAAATCATAGTTTTATTTTTTACAAGTCAAATTTGGTGATATAATTTGATTTGTCTGCTCTTTTAGCAAACTTGTTATATAACTAAGGCTTTTCTTTGTTTTAAGTTTCTTTCCCTTTGTTACTGGCTCCAACTGACAGTGGCCTGTGGGATTTTTTTAAAAATGTTTTTCAGGTATCCAAAACTGATCCCTCACCAAAGAGAGAGATGCCCACTATGATTCTGTTCAACGTGGTGTTTGCACTAAGGGTAAGGACCATTTTCATTCCATCTGGCAGTGGGATGTGCTTCAGATGTATGAGAGAGTGCAGTAGGCTCACATTCCAGTAATATCTTGCAAAACATTGTTCCTGATTTTATTGGGATATTTTAATTTGAAACAACAAACACGTAGACTGTGACACTGACAAGTGTGAAATTTGCCAGCCCAGTGGAAAACAAGTTCAGTTGTTTCCTTCAGGACATTTTCCAGAGATGTTGGGTTGAAATACCCAGAGTGTAAAGGCATGTAGGAATACACTTTGGAAAACAAATATAAACCCAGCTTAAGCTGGGCTTAAGCTCTGCCAGGGGAAATTGAAGTTGGAGAGCAGAAAAAACTTCTTTGCAGAGGGAGTGCTCAGGCATTGGAATGGGCTGCCCAGAGAGGGGGTGGATTCCCCATCCCTGGAGGTTTTTCAAGTGAGCTTGTCCGTGGCACTGAGTGCCATGATCTGGTAAAGGGACTGGAGTTGGACCAAGGGTTGGACTTGATGATCTCGAGGTCTTTTCCAACCCAATCAATTCTATGATTCTATGATTTTAGTCCTGTCTGTGTCGTGTCTTCTATCATGAGTGAGGTGGCATCTGGTTTGGTTTTTGAGACCCTGCAGTTGAGCCCTGTCCCACTGTGCTGTCAAAGAGGCCACCCTGGGCCTGAACTGGGTGCCAGGTGCTGCTCTCTAGTGCTCTGTGCTGCCCAGGACAGGCCCACATCCCCAGAGCTGCAGTGACAGGATGCTGAGCCCTTCTGACTGTGCAGCTCAGCCCCTGCGGCTGCTTTTGCTCCAGAGGCAGCAGCAGCAGCAGCGCTGCGGGCAGTGGGTCGTGCCCCTCACCATGGCCTTGGCCAGCCTTGCCCTGTGCAGGGTCAGAAGCCTGTTGGCTCAAACAGCACTGGTTTGAGCCCTGCTCATGCTGTATGACAGAGATGTGCTTTTTGCTCAGTGCCTCCAGGCTTGTACTCAATGGGACAGTGTTTGAGAGCTGCCTCCTCTTAGCACTGACATAAATGCAGAGTGCCAGGGAGCAGCAGCTGAGCAGCCACATGAGAAGGTACAAGTGAAGAATAAAGAGGTTTTGATGCTCTGCAGAAACCTTGAACAAATATGCAGTTTCTGCTTGAAATTATTTTCAGCCCTACTCTGTTGACTAAATGTTGGTGTTAAGGGATCCTGGCTTGGCTGATTAGATGGTATAAAGCCCTTAGAAATGTCATTATGTTTGAGCATTATTTGATTTCTGAGCTCTGGCTTCTCTTCCCTG
This sequence comes from Pithys albifrons albifrons, assembly GCF_047495875.1. NCBI lineage: Eukaryota > Metazoa > Chordata > Aves > Passeriformes > Thamnophilidae > Pithys > Pithys albifrons. The sequence goes on from NC_092473.1 coordinate 3,280,756, forward strand.
CCCATAGGTTGTTTAAAAATAAAAGAGGGAGCTGGAATAGTTGTCTGTATGGAAATGGTTGATATTAACTTGGCTGGATATAAAGCCATGGTTTAAAAGCCTCCAGCTCCTTTTGCTTGTGAAAGGACCTTTTTTATTCCCCTTAGCACTAGTACTTTCCTTACCACTGCCTTTCCAGTGGTGAGTAACATGGATGTGGCCCCAGTCCAATGTCTTGTCCTCAGCCCAGGAGCAGGTAATTATCCCAGCAATCAGTCTGAATCAAGCAAGGAATTGTTCCCTGGGCTCTGCTTTGGGACACTCCTGGGCCAGGAAGTGCTGAGTTTGTGACGCAGGAGTTGGGTTTAGGTTTCACACATGAAGAGAGGATGTTTTGGGGTACTGCTGAGGCACCCCATGCTTTGGCTGGGGGGAAGTGTGTTTAGATGCACATGCAGACACAAACATTTGTGAGTCAGGTGGCAGCAGAAGGGGTGAAACCAAGGCTCTTTCATTCACAAGGGCTTGGTGAAGTGCAGTGAGGGCTTTATCTAGCTCACGTTTTTCTAGAATCTAATTTCAGTGGTTCTAGGAAAATTGCTCTTTTTCTTTTTTAGCACTTCAGCTGTGTGATGACACTGATGTAATTGTGTGTGTGATGCAGCACTAAATCCATTTGCCAAACGAGACACTCTTGGTTCACAGAGAGCAGTCAAGTTTCTGAAAAGTGCTGTGTAAGAAGCAAGCAGAAATTTTTTCCTAGGATGGAGTAGTGCAGCCCAGAGGGTGGGTGGAGGCCTTCTGAGATAAAGATGAGTGTCCATCTGCAGTGGGCAGACACAGCAGGCAGAGACCCAAGTGCTGTAATCAGCACTGACCCTGCTGTGTTTAAGCTTCAGGGTTACCAACGTGTCGTGACTCAGCAAGAACAGTGGAATCAAAAAGTGATGAGTCATGGTTTGCTAGTTTACATTCCAAGGGATCACTTGCCAGAAGTTTAAATTCCTTTAAATGTCTTAACAAACACGAAGCAGCTGCTGACTCATGGTGGAGCCACCATTCCCCCCTCACCCCCCTGGCAGCTGCACTTACACGATAGATTTTTCCAGGGACTTGCACAAATGCAGTGTTAGTAACAAGCCATATTTGTGAAATGTTTGGGAGCATAAATCCAAATCCATTTGGGTTTGGGATGAAATTATTGGTCATGTGCTGGTAATTTTTACTTATTTACTGCCCTGTCAGTCCATAGGACAAACATCAGTGTAGCGACGTGGGCTCTGTTAAAGGCACTGCTGTGTCTGTGCTCCCAGGGAGTTTAACCTGAACATTGGGATATTCTGCCTTTTCAAATGGCACACATTTTCTTTTCTCACTGTGTGACACTGAGTCCTTTGCTCTTTGCTAGCAGAGTTCCATTCACACCTGGGAAAACAAAGCAGTGCTGTGCTCCAGGTGTGGTGTTCATTTGATGCACACAGACAGGCTCAGAAATCCTTGCTCTGCCCTTCACACTGGGGCATCTCTCAGGTTCTGCTTGGTTGCTGCTAGAGAAAATTCATTTTTGCCAGTAGCCCCCAAGGCTGAGTGTTGGTCCCAGAGGGAGGTGGTTGTTGTTTGGCTGCTCCCCCAGCCCTGTGGCCTGTTGGTGGCCGTGGCTCAGTGTCTGTCCCCGTGTCCCCCCAGGCCAACGCGGACCCGTCCGTCATTAACTGCCTGCACAACCTGTCTCGCCGCATCGCCATCGTCCTGCAGCACGAGGAGCGCCGCTGCCAGTACCTCACCAGGGAGGCCAAGCTCATCCTGGCCATCCAGGACGAGGTGTCTGCCATGGCAGAGGGTGAGCCCTGACTGAGCTGTGGGCAGCAGTGGCACTTTTTCAGACATGACGATTGTGCCTTCTTGCTTCATCAGTATGAACAGGTTTAGGTGCTCTCCAGCGTTCTGACAGCTTTTGACTGTGTGTGAGCTCTGGAGGTGAAGGAGCTTTGCTTTGCTTACCAGCTGAGTTCAGCACAGTCCTGGAGACTGCACTGAGCCATCCTGTTTGGATCTGCCTGTCGGGCTGAGGGAAGAGCTCAGTGTAACCTTCACCCAGCCTACAGCAAGTTTTCCATGCTGGAATGCTGTGTGCTGGGTCACCAGACATCCTGGGTAGCTTTACCCTTACCTGTTGTTACCATGGCGAGCAAATAGTTATAGAGTTTTTATAGACTCTACTTTAGGAAAATGTACTGTAATAAAGGTGAGCTCTGTCTGACAGTGATGCATCATCTCGCTGCAAGCATTAAAAATTAAAGTAACATCTATAAAAACAAAGCATTTTAAATCATCATTTGTCAAATTCACAGTTAGATGTGCTTAACTGAGTTGAGGTTTAGGAGAAGTTGGCAATAATTCACTGTATTATCTTAACACGTAACTTGAGTTATAGTAAAAGCTTTGAAAAATAATTGTAGATTAAAAAGATGCAATTTCTGTCCCTAAGACTGGGCTGATACCTGGTGAGGGAAGAGGAAACTCTGCTTTGAAATCACTTGTTTGCTTTCTTGTTTTGAAATTTTCTGTAGCAACAGAAGGGCCACAGTCACCTTTTCATCACATCCTACCCAAGTGCAAACTGGCCAGAGATCTCAAAGAGACATATGACAGGTAAGTTGGATTTTATTCCAAACTCACAATATGCTGCTTCACACTGAAACCTCCTGGCCTTGTTCCTTAGGGTATTATCCACATCCTGTGCTGTTGACTCATTGGGGTTTGAACCAGGCAGAGCAATGTGAGGCCCAGCAATCAGTCAGGTGAAATGTTGGCAGAACTGCTCTCCTAATCATTACCTCGGTCTCTCTTTGATATCTTGTGGTTCCTGAAAGTTGGTGATGTCTGTCACAGCTTTCAGGATTATTATTTTCTTCCTTAGCAGGGAGGCACATAATGACAAGTGAATTGTAGAAATGAAAAGTGTCATAATATGGATATTCTGTCACTGTAGGAGAGCTCTGAGGCTGCAGCTGAGAGAAGAGTGCTGTGTGAGCACTGCTGGCAAGTCAGGTACTGCCCTGGCTTCATTTGGTTACACTGTGCATGTCTGGACAGCGAATTTGGATTAGATGCTGAGACTTTCAGCAGAATGGAAAGTGTAACATGCTGTTTCTTGACTGGAGCAGAAGTTCTGGCAAAGATTTCAAAGGAGTGTGGGGTTGGGGTTGAACTTGAGCAGGGGCTGGCCCCATCCTCGTTGGGCTCTCTGACAGCCTGGCAGTGCTGGCTCCTCCAGGCAGGATCTGTGCTTGGGAAAGGCCTGGGCAAAGGGGCACAGAGGGGCTGGGTGGGGAGGAACATGCTTTGCCCCTTGACTGGGGTGTTTGTCAGGGATTCAGAGAACGGGGATGAAGCTCCTTAGGGCACACTGAACAATATCAGACAAATCCTTTATTCTCCCTGGATTGGGGCTCCCTTGTACAAAGGGGATCATGGCAGAGCCATGTCAGGTAAGGCACTGGGAGCCTAAAGAACTTAATGATTGCAGAGCACATTAAAAAACTTATATATTGTTATGTTCAAGAGCTGTGAATTTCAGCTTGTTTGAAGGAATGTGGTATATTGGTCCATACAACTCACACAAAACCTGTACTAAAGTTTTAAATAAGGCACTTTTTGGGTAGCCTGTGATTCTAATATTAAACTTACATTTTTCTGTTCCTTTAGGGCTGTGTATTTGTGACTGGGCAAATTCTGATGTTGTTTCCAAACATTTTAGTGTCACAGTGACATCTTGTGGTATTTGACTGTGACTGGAGTAACACAGCCCAGGCTCATGGACTGTGTGATAAGACCCATGAGATAAGGAGGAATGGACTGACCATGGAGAAGCACACTTGGTACTGCCCCCCAGCTGTAAAATAAGGCAATTTCTCCCTCATTTAGGCACTGTGAGTGGGGGAGAAGTGGTGTTAGATTTTGACACTTTTGTGTGACATTGTCGTAGGCAAATGGAAGAAATAAGGTGTCAGTAAAAACATAAAGTGTCCGTGTGCTTTATTGTAAAGCTGTACTTAAAGAGTAGCTACCAGGGTAATTGTCTGGCTGGGTGATAAGGTGGTGATCTGCAGAGTTTTTGCATTAATTCTTTATATAAGAGAATAAAAAATACAGTTATTGCCCCTGCATCAGATCAGTTGGGAGGAGCTGCAGCACCTTGCCAGGCAGGCTTAGAAATAATTTTTTTTCATAGGGTAGAAGTGGTCTAAAAACAGGATTTTTTTTTCTGCTAGTCCAAGCCGAATTAATTATTCCTGTGTGGCAGCAGCTTTGGAGTGAAGTCTGTGTGGTCTTCTGAGAAACAAGGGTTAGTCATAAGTAACATGGGGTTACAAAAAAGACAGATAGACAAGAATGCATAAAATAAAAGTCTTGTCTGTAAGATGGGAGCCAAACCCACTCAGGGTTGTAAAGCCCCTGCTTAATGAGTATTGTATCCAGTTTTGGACAGCACATTTCAGGAGGGATTTGGGCCACCTAGAGAGTGTGGAGGAGTGAGGGTGACCTCAGAGGAAAGATGGAAAGATTTGGTGTGTTGCTGGGAAGGGTAAAGCTTCAAAAGCCTGCAGTGACAATGTGCTGGTTTGCATTGACAGAGATGCTGGCACAGCCTTTGGCTGTGGGAGAGCAGGGAGTGGAGGGGAGGGGAGTGGGCACTTTGAATTGCAGATGGAGCCCAGCTGCCCACCGAGGTGTGCTCAGAGCAGCAGCTCCTGTGCCTGCTGCTTTCTGCAGCTCCAGAGCTGCTGTCGAGCCCTTGGTCTCCTGTAGATGGTGCTGAGGGATTTCAGGCAAGACCCAACACATCCCTGAGCAACTTGGTTTGTGCAAAACCACAAGTGTGTGAAGCTTTTTATGGTTCAGGATGCTCGTTGTGTTTTGAATGAAGTGCCTGTGGTTTGCAAGGCAGGATCAGCAGGCAGGACATCCTGACTGTGACACTATTGCTGCTCTGGAAGTGGAGTGTTATTAAAGTGGCAGCTTAGGGGGAATCAACATCCAGTTCCTGGGACCTTTCTGGGCTTGAGTGAACTAGAAAGTTTCTTGTTGATTAGTTCAGAAAATTTGAGTCTTATCTTGTCCCCAGACTCCAGCATTGGTGTGGAACAAAAAGCAGTGGCTTTAGGCCCAAGAAACTCCAGCTGGCAGCACCTCCAGCACTGACCAATTTACCAGAGTTACAGTGTGTGTCTCTTTTAAGCCAGTGTTCAATTTAGGGAATTAAGACAGCTTTCACCAAGGTCTCTCTACAGCTTCAGGGGACTGCCTGTCTGGTTATAGCCAACTTCTCTTAGCTTTGTGTGGGAATAAAAGTGAAAGTTTGGAGAGTTTTTTTGGGAGGATTGGATTGTTTTCTTTTTCTTTTTAATACACAAAGAGCCTTGATACATTGTTAGCCTAGTGGGGTAAGAGCTAACTGGTAGATCTAGCCCACCTCAGCAGCTCAGGGAGAAGTAGAGTAATGATATGAGATTTACAGAATTATTAGATGTGATTTCTGTGGCTATAATGTAAAATATAATCCAATTACAGTTATTTCATCAAAGGATAGTCCACATGTCCCTTATAAAGAAATAGGAAATAATTTCAAAGCTCTGAGTAGTCACAACCTCTAGGAAAAACAAACTCCAAGGCTACAAACTCCACCAAACTAGAAAACATACTATTAATTTCTGGTGTAAATAGAATAGACACAAAATTAGGGATGTGTGTGTAAAAATTCATAACTCCTTTATAAATACAAAGTGGGATTGCTTTGTGTTGCCAATAGTTATGAACAAGGCTGCAATTCTCTGAAATAATGCTCAACTTTTGGCTTCCCACTTCAGGGCAGTGGCTCACAGTGGCTGCTCAGGGCACAGCAGAGCAAAAGAGCAGGGATATTCCCCAAAGTATTCCCCAGGATCCTGCAGCTCTGGAGGGGATTTCTGTCTGTTGAACAGCCTTCAGCTGCTCTCACTTCCCAGAATCAGTCCCCAGTCCTGTGAGCCAGAGCAAACACTGGACAACCACAGCATCCTCTGATAAGCAGGGCCATGGCTTAACTGCTTTCTGTGTTTCTTTCTGTTTCTTCTGAACTTTGCTCCTTGTGTATATCTGAGATGTCTCATGGGTCTTATGATGGAGAGACATTAAACAGCTTTTTCCCATTTGCTTCTCCCTTGTCTCAGCTTTGGACTGTGATATCCCCTCTCAGTATCCTAATCCATGTGTTGCTCATCAGGAGTTATCTAAGCAGATATTCAAAAAAAGTGTTGAAACTAAGTTTTCATGAAATAAAATGGAATGTCTTTGAGGGTTTAAGTTAGAGTTAGAGTATAGGGAATGAAGCTATTTTTGGCCAGATGCTTTTAAAGTCTGTGGGGAAAAAGGAGGAGTTGCAGCAGGGTCTCTGGATAGTGGTTAACTGGTAGAACAGCAGGGAAAAGTCAGTATAGGTGGGTGTAAAATAATGCATGTCAGGCCAAACATAATGCTCTGAAAAGAGCTTTTGGAATTACTGCAGATAGTTCAGTGAGCTGTCAGCCTAGAGGAACAGCTCAGCAAGGAACCCCCACAAAATGGGAAGAGTTGTTAGGAAAGGAGCAGGGAACAAATGAGAGCCCATCTATCAATTCCTGGTGTAATTCCTACTGCACTTTGGAATCTTGGTGGGATTCTGGGTCTTCTGTCAGGAGCTGCTTACACTGTGTCCCTGAGTTCATGGTGTGCAGTGTTCCCACGTCCCACTGTCCTGCATCACCCTGGACTCTGCTCCCCAGTTTGAGCTGGTTAAGGAGAATAATACTGGACTGGAGCCGGGTGACTCCTTGATGAGGTTCTGAAAACTTGTTTTCTGCCTCTGCCCCTAAAAGAAGGTGTAAAAGTGAAGGCAAATGTGGATCAGAACTTCCCTCTGCAGGACTTGACTGTGTGTCCTGTTGCACAAAGTTCTGTGTCTGTACTGGTGACATTATTGAACTGCTGTCTGGCCAAGGGCACTCACATGTGTTGCTGCTGGAGGGTGTAGCTTATTCCTGGTCAGATTATTAGACACTTAAATTATCTGCCATCCAGGGAGGGGCAGGTGAAGGAGAAACTGTGTACAGAAAGCCATAATGAAGGCTGGAAATTGTACAGTTGAATGCAAATGCAGAAGAATGAAATTAAGATCCAGATCAGAACTGAAAATCTGGTTTTCTTGTTTTTAATTCTAGACTCTTGTTGTATAGTGCACTGTAGGCAAAATTATGCTGTGGAGAGAGTAATTACATAATTAAAGCTTCTACCTTGGTGCACTTGGACTGAAGAATGAAAAGAACAACTGGTTTTTTTTTTCTGTTTCCTAAATGTTAAACTCTGCAGGGAAAATATTCCTGCAACTGTCTCATGTTTTCATGTATCTGCTGCTTTTGGATAACCTGATTAAACACCTCAATAACTTTCAGGCAGCCTCTTAAATAGCTTGTCCCAGTCCTTTATTGTCCTGTTTTCTCCTGTGGGGTTTTGGCCTGTGTGGATAACCACAGCTTCAGTGTGTCTTTTTCCTTTTTCCTTGATGCACTTTGAGGGAATGCAGCTTTTTCTGTCAGTGGGGCATGTCTGGAGGGGTAGGCAGAGTTACTGGAGTTATTTAATCAAATAAAACAGAGGTGCTTGTGCTTTGCATGTTCCTTCAGGGTCTGGAGCCTCTCAGCCCATGAGAGGTGGAGAGGCCAGAGAGACAGTGGGTTCATCCTTTCAGTTCCTTTTAAAAAGAGGAAAACACATACAGTGTCTGCTCAAAAAATCAGTATTTTTTGGAGTGCAGTGCAAGATTTTAGAACAAAACCATGGCCTCAGCTTTTCAAAAGCTTGTCTGCAGTGAGATTTTCCCCAATGAGTCTGATCATGCACGAGGCAGGAGGGGATGGTGTTTGTTCCCTCACCACTCTGTTGTGGTTTGGTGAGTAGTTGCACCAGCAGCCAAAGCTACTCAGTGTTTTTGTTTAAAGCTGAATTTTCAGGTCTTTCTAAACCCTCCATGCAGCCAGATGAACTTGGAAAAGAGCATGTTAGTTTGTGGCCTGCAATTGAATGTTAGTTATAAATGATTAAATCACCACATAAAGAGTTTCCAAGACATGTATTTGCTCCTGGCCTGTTCCTGGCATGTTTTTAAATCTGTTTTGTGCAGAGGGGAAATTCGTGTGAGTTACTGACACAAAAGTCATATTGCAAGTCTCAGCACACTTGGATTTAAAATTCAGTCTGGAATTTTCAGAGTGCAAACTTTGAAATTTGATTTTAGGCCAAAAATTGTTCTTTTGGAAGGAAAAAGAAGTAAAAGGACACCTTCAGAAATTCAATTCTGTGGTGTAGACAAGATGGGCTGTTGCTTAAGATTGATACGCAAGTGCATTTGTGTTCCAGACTGAATGTGGAAAGGTGTGGTGGGCATTGCTGCCCCACCCCTGCATTGTGAGCCTGGCAAGGTGGGACTGGCTCAGCTCCTCATGGTGCATAGAATCAATTGGGTTGGAAAATACCTCTGAGATCATCAATCCAACCCTTGATCCAACCCCACTGTGATCACCAGCCCAGGGCACTCTGTGCCCTGGGCTGGTGATCACAGTGGGGTTGGATCAAGATGTGGTGGATTCTCACTCAGTGCCACATCCAGTCTCACCTTAAACATCTCCAGGGATGGGGAATCCACCCCTTCTCTGGGCAGCCCATTCCAATGCCTGAGCACTCTCTCTGCAAAGAATTTCTTTCTGATCTCCAACTTCAATTTCCCCTGGCAGAGCTTGAGCCCATCGTGCCCCCTTGTCCTATTGCTGAGTGCCTGGGAGAAGAGACCAACCCCCACCTGGCCAGAACTTCCCTTCAGGTAGTTCCAGACAGTGCTGAGGTCACCTCTGAGCCTCCTCTTCTCCAGGCTAAACACCCCCAGCTCCCTCAGCCTCTCCCCACAGCACTTGTGCTCCAGTCCCTTCTCCAGCCTCGTTGCTCTTCTCTGGCCCCGCTCCAGCCCCTCAATCTCTTTCCTCAACTGAGGGGCCCAGAACTGAACACAACACTCAAATGTGTTGCCCATTTAAGCAAATGTAGTTCCCCACTGAGGTATTTTGCATCTCTTGCCCAGATTTCCAGACCTTGTAAAACCACCTGAGCGATGTTCATGGCTCTGAGCTGCAGCTTTGTGGGTTTGCAGGAAAAGAGGCTTATCAAAGCCTGAAAAAAAGAGGGTCAGACTTCACTGTCATTCCCATCATTTCCACTCCAGTCCTGTTGTCTGTGTTCAGCTTAAGGGCTTAGCTTAGTCCCTGTGGTTTCCTAGAGTGAAGAAACCATTTAGCAAGCATGTTTGTGATTTCATGTGACAAGCAGGAGCAGGTTAGAAGGGAGCAAACAGCCTGAGCAGAGCTTGAAGGAGGCTGTTGTTGTGGAAATGTGCTGCTTGCAACAGCCCCTGCCCGGTCCAAACATCTCCTTTTCCTTCCCCTTAGAGAGGAAGATGGAAATTGGAGGTGAAAACATTGTGCCCAATTCATCTTTGCCCTTTGCTGCTCTGGCCTAGGGAGTTTTCCTTTGCCTTGCAGGAAACTCTTTTAATTTGAGATACTGCTGAAGTGTTAAGAGCAGAGGGAGCAGAAGTTCAGTGCTGAAGTCTTTCAAATCTTCCCAAAAATGCCGTAGGGGATGATGCTCTGGAAGTACAAGTTAAGGAAGTCCTTGCAGTTGGGAATCAGCTGGTTCTCAGCCAGCCTGGGGAGAGACAGGGAGCATTCAGTCTGTTCCTGTCCCAGTCCAGTTCTTGTGCAGGGGTGAATCTGGACCAGTGTTTTCATTTGTGAGAGATGGTAAATGCTGTGTGCATTTCTTTTCTTGCTATTTCAGTCTCTGCACGACAGGGGTGGTTCGTTTACACATCAACAACTGGCTGGAAGTGAGTTTCTGCCTCCCTCACAAAATCCACTATGTTGCCACCAACTTCATCCCCCCAGAAGCCATTGAGAGAAGTCTGAAATCCATCAGGTGAGAGCAAGCTCTGTCCTTCAGGGTGTCCCAGTCCCTCCTCAGGTCTGAGGGTGCTGCTGCAAACACCTCTGCTGGCACAGCCGGGGGAATGGTGTGACTGGTCTGCACTGGTGGGGTCCCTGGGCTGACAGGACTCCCTGGAGGTGATGCCCTGGCATTGAGGTGCTGCTGGATACATGGTGTGGAGCCACAGCCTTTGTGTTGATATCAGAGGGTTGTACTGAGGTGATGCTGCAAGAGAGGCCTGCACTGTTTGCAGTCAGAGGATTTGTGTGTTCATTTTAGTCTTTGATCCAGCTTGTAGAAGAAAGAGAGCCCAGGTTCTGCAGTACCTTATTTCCTGCATTTCATATTTGCAGCTTTTTATCCCACAAGATGAACTAATCCTTATTTTCTTCCTTTCTTTTACTCCATTCTGTATTTCAGTAATGCAGATGAACAGTTTTCAGAGCAGTTCTTAATTGTCTGCCAGCACAGTGCAGTCTGTTTTAGCTCATCACTGGGGTCTCCAGTAATCATATAATCCTCTACCCCCTTTTTATAGGGAGCATCTTACCCTACAACATAAAAATGGGGTCATTTTGAACCCAGTTAGAGCAAAAGGATGATATTAGAAGTTCTTTTTCACCATTAGATTGACCCCAGGTATCATGGTATGGGAATAACCAAGCCTTCAGGAAAAGCTGCATTTTACTGTGCAAATGTATTCTATTTTTCTGCAGGCCTTACCATGCCTTATTACTTTTAAATGATGAGAAGTCATTGCTTAATGAGCTCCCGTTGGACTGCTCTCCTGCCCTGGTGAGAGTAATTAAAACTACCTCTGCTGTGAAGAATTTGCAGCAACTGGCTCAAGATGCTGACTTGGCATTGCTGCAGGTATGGGGAGCTGTCAGGGCTGCTGAAATCCTTTTAAATCACGAGGAGTTTTCTTCTGTGTGCCAGTGGGTTGGTGTGGTGCAGGAGCACGTCGGCTCCTCCACTGGGAGCAGTGCATGGGCAAAGCACCAGCCTGGGAGCTGGGGAAGGGCTGGAGGGACACGGGGCAGAGGGGCAGGGGCAGTGCTCACAGCCCTGCAGCCACAGCAAGGGGACAGCACTGCCTGGGGGTCTCTGGTCCCCACCACTGCTCAGAGCAAGTCCCTTAAAACAGACGGATCAGAAACGTGTCTGTTCAAGTAGTGACTACATCCAGGGCTACCTACCACAGCCTCTCTGGTCCAGTGTTTGACCAGCAGCTTCCCTCATGTCTGATGGGAATTTCCCATTGCCCACTTTGTGTGTGGTGCCTCCAGTCCCATCCCTGTGCCCCTCTAAGAAGACTTAGAGTCATAGAATGGATTGGGTTGGAAAAGACCTTCGAGATCATCAAGTCCAACCCTTGGTCCAACTCCAGTCCCTTTACCAGATCATGGCACTCAGTGCCACGGCCAATCTGAGTTTAAAAACCTCCAAGGATGGGGAATCCACCCCCTCTCTGGGCAGCCCATTCCAATGCCTGAGCACTCTCTCTGAAAAGAATTTTTTTCTGATCTCCAACTTAAATTTCCCCTGGCAGAGCTTGAGCCCATCGTGCCCCCTTGTCCTATTGCTGAGTGCCTGGGAGAAGAGACCAACCCCCACCTGGCCAGAACTTCCCTTCAGGTAGTTCCAGACAGTGCTGAGGTCACCTCTGAGCCTCCTCTTCTCCAGGCTAAACACCCCCAGCTCCCTCAGCCTCTCCCCACAGCACTTGTGCTCCAGTCCCTTCTCCAGCCTCGTTGCTCTTCTCTGGCCCCGATCCAGCCCCTCAATGTCCCTCCTGAACTGAGGGGCCCAGAACTGAACACAACCCTCAAGGTGTTGTGTCTTCTCTGTGCCTTCCCCTTTGGTGGTTAAAACCAGAACAAATAATACTCTTGGCTTACACCACAGTGGTCTGTCTTGGTTCTGCCACGTTGATGTTGACATGCAAATGGAGGCACCCAAAATGCAAGTGAAAATTTACATCTGCCATGGCCAAATATGTTGTTTCCCCAGGATTTGCCAAGATCTTTTCTACCAAACTTACATATCCACTTCCCTTAGTCCTTTAGTGCATGGACTTTGCAGAGTCCCAGGAAGAAGCTCTAGATTAGGCTTGGCCAAAAATTTTGAGTGAGTCTTTCCAAGCCAGCAGCTCTTTCCAAATGCCTTTCCAACAGTGACAACCAGATCTCAAATCTGCATTGCTGGAGGTGCTGTGGAGAGGGAGGTTTGGGCCAGCGGAAGGAATGAGACTCTGGCACTCTCACAAAACATGAGGCTGCTGAGAGACCCCTGTGGGTGACTGTGGTCTTTGGGAATGAGGTTGTACAGGAGAGGGAAGAGCCACTCCATGCTCTGAGTCAATCTGTGCTCGGTGACAGGGAGAACACAGCTCATCATCACACACGCTCCAGGGCACAGGTCTGCACCTTCTCTTATTCCAAGGGACAGGTCCTGCTTTGCAATTAAATTCCAGCTCTGCCTACAGTGGTCTGTGGTGTGAATGAACTCTGGAAATTCCCTTCTGTTTCTGGAGTTCTGTTCTCCACAAAAAAGCACAGTTAAATGCATCTAATGGCACAGGCTGGATTTTATGTCTCGTAGCCACTATTTATGTGGCTTTTCCAGAGCCATTAGCAACCACTGACTTGTTTAACACATTAAAATACTTTGTGTAGCTCATTACTGAGATACCTCAGTGCAGTGAAAAGGCAGCGTTGGTTTCCTTTGTGTTTGTGTCATCGTAGAGGCTGATTCTTTTGTTTCATTTTTCATGTATAACACTTAATGCATTTTGTGCATAAACAAAAATAGGTTTTTTGGGGCATGAAAAATAACTAAACTTCTGTTGATACAGTTTGAAGAAATTCATTTGAGGCAGGAAATACTAAGTTGCTTAGAAATGTGAAGTGAATATTTGGAAATTCATAACCTTGTCAAATGCTTTTTGATGTGCCACATGTTATATTAAACCATGAATTTATTCTGAAGGCAGGGTGAAAGGATGGAACATTTTTCTTTCATTTCAGCTCAAGCCAAGGTTTTTCTATCTTTGTATGGAACTCTTGCTAAGAGTCTGAATTTTGGGTTTGCTCCCCTAATTTTGCCCTGTTTTCTCAATGCAGGTTTTCCAGCTTGCTGCACATCTTGTTTACTGGGGAAAAGCAATTATTATTTATCCTCTTTGTGAGAACAATGTCTACATGCTGTCTCCAAATGCCAGTGTCTGTCTGTAAGTAGATGAGTGTCTGCAGTAGCAGAGTGAGTGGTGAGGAGTGCAGATGCTCTTTCCCTCCCTGACTGGATTCAGAGTGGGATCTTGCTTCATGTATGAATCTGTTGAGACTGCACAACACACAAACCATTCCCTGTGCCTGAACTTGCACAGCCAGTGTGGGCAGGCAGGAGCAGCAGGGCAGATCAGTGTGCCCCCGTGGGCTCTGCTAGCAGTACTTACCCTGTGAAGCTGCTGTGAGTATTTTTAGTACTCTTGCTCACTCAATGTCCATATCAGGAAGGTTGTGTGGACCTGAAGCAGTAGGGAAACATTTACAAAACAAAATGTTTCATGGTTAAGTGGGTGTTTTATAGGACTGCCTGTGTGTCTGGCACACACAGCATCACCTGAAATGAATCAAAAGGAGCAAATCTACTCAGTGTTGCCATCACTGTTGTATTGATTCGTGTGTTGGCATTTTATACATTGTGCCTTCTCACAGACAGGAGGCAACGTGGCCATTTGGAGAGCAGGCAGAGGCACTGCCAGGAAGATGTGCAGGCAGTGCTGGGTATTTTTGCTCTGCTGAAGGTTGGCAACCCTTCCTGTGCTGGATTTCGAGGCATTTTTAGACTCTGTGTTGGAACTCAGTTATAGGAAAATAGTTTTAAATCAAAACTTCTGTGATAGAAGGACCTTGAGGTCATTCAGGAACAACTGTGCCTGTGTCATATATGGCAGTGCTGTTCTTGAAGACCTTTGGAGAATCTTAAGACAGTTCTAATATTTAACTTGACTCTCCTCTACTTCTGATCAGTTTTATTGCTTGTCCTGTCAGCATAGGCAGGAAGAACAGCCACATCTGCAGCTGCAGTTTGCACATTCAGAGATTGTGGGTATATCCTGCCCATCCCTGTCCTCTCTGGAATGCCCAGGCCCTGTCCCTTTAGTCAGAGACTGCGCAGGTCTGGACTTTTTATCACCTTTATTTTCCTCCTCTGGGTTCCCTCCACACCTTGAATAATGTCCTGGAGCTGAACGTAAGGCTGAGGTGAAAGAGCATGAGCTTCTGGTCACTTCTGCAGGATGCAACATGCCATGAAGTGTCCTTAGGGTTTTTCTACATCTCAGAGGGTATTTCCTTTGGCAGCTGGCACTTCTGTAATACTGAAATGGATGAATGTTCCCCTGAGCAGCACTCGGGCCTCACTCACCTCTGGTCTCTCCTGCAGCTACTCCCCGCTGGCAGAGGCGTTTTCCTGCCAGTTCCGGGGCCACAACCTGCCCTCGATGCTCTCCAAGTTCTCCCTCCCCGTGTCCCTCTCCGAGTTCAAGAACCCGCTGGCCCCGCCCGTGCAGGAGGTGAGCTGGGCAGGGCACAAGAGCTCCTTGTTCTCCTGCTAATGAGAACCAGCAATGGGACTCTGTCAGGAACCTTCTGTTGCAGCTTTAGAAGTTTCCAGTTACTATGTTTCCAACCTTTGGATTTGTTATTTCATATCCACGTGCCAAAAGCTGTGGGGATGGTCAAGGCGAAAGGATACTCTGTGTCAGCACAGCACAGTCCTGAAAGTCTTTTCTTTGCTGGAGTGTTGTGGTAGGGAAAATTGGGAAAACTGAAACTCCATTAGGTCTGTTGCAAACTGTCATAAATTAGTAGGGCTGAGTGCAAGTGTGTGGATTCCTCACAATCACATTTAATTTTATTGTATTCCATCTGCTTCAAGTTCACAGTCTGGCTGTAAAAGCAAACTGCCTGTTCACTTAGTTTTGCTGTGAAACTGGAATTGCTTACAGGCTGCTGGAGGAAGTAGACTCAGCATGGAGTCAGCAGCAGTCCATGTGCTCCTGCATTAGCTTTTTAGTGCTCAGCTTTGGGTTAATAATGTATGGATTTGGGATTTGTGAGCTGTTTTGCTCATGCATTGATCGTGGCTTGTGGCATTTCTGGGAACTGGTGAAATGCAAGAAGGAGCTCAATAATGTGAGGTCTCCTGGCTGACGCTGTTCTGTTCCCAAAGGAAGGAGCTTGGACCTCTGAGCACAGCTCAGAGGAAGCACAGACAGAGTTCTTTGGCTGATTTCTTGTGGTGTTGCCTCTGGCCTTCAGGCTTGGATGAGTTGCTGCTGCCTGAACTCCCCCACTGCTCAGACATAGGACAGATTGACATCACTTGCACACTTGGAGAGAGGAATTTGTTGTAATTACAGGTTGGAAGAGATGATGATCAGAGATAATGATAAATAATAGTGTAGGTCTAATCCCAATAGTATGTACTGGTCAGCTGCCACCTTGGGAGGCAGGGGAAGAACAACAGTTCACTGCAGTGGCTTGAAACTGAAAATTGAAGCTGAAATCATGGCATTAATTTTATTTTAGCTGTAGTAGCTTCAGGAGATGTTCTCACTTCTCCTTTTAAAATTAATGACCTGCCTTAATACTTCTCCAATAGTTCTGGCTGTTTTCAGACATGCTACTTTTGTTTAAAATACACAAATTAAAGTCTGCCACTTCCTGCTGCAGTTCTGCCCTGAAACAACAGTACAGTAAGTGCTTGCTGGGGCTGATGGGAGTGCTCTTGTGGCTTTTTAGCCACTCACCTGTCCATGGTGGGGTCCCAAAGGGCAGCAGCAGGGCTTGCTTTCCTCAGCCATTCAGCCTGTGTGGAGGGATGAGGCTGTGAAAAGCTTTGGAAGTGCTTTCTACAGGCTGAAAAGGGGAGTTGAGAGCTGTGGTTGCAGGAGAGTCAGGGCCACACTGGGAAGATGTGTGTGTGAGGATGGAGCCCACCATGCCTGTTCAGAGCCATGATGAGCAGCTCTCTGATAGTGCAACATGTGACAGCTCTTGGAGTTTAGTGTGGAGGGAATTTTCAGATGTTTTCATATCAGTACATTTTCTTCTACTTTGATTTACTTATGTAGGACTCTCTGTATTATTTTTTTTTGTTACGAATTGGTCTTTTGAGAGAGATGACTCCAATCCCTGTCCTGAACTGGTCAGGCTCCAACTGTAATTAACAGA
This sequence comes from Pithys albifrons albifrons, assembly GCF_047495875.1. Taxonomy (NCBI): domain Eukaryota; kingdom Metazoa; phylum Chordata; class Aves; order Passeriformes; family Thamnophilidae; genus Pithys; species Pithys albifrons. The sequence goes on from NC_092473.1 coordinate 3,297,027, forward strand.
GATCCAGTCAATATAGCAATTAATCTAATGAGATATGGATGGGTTCTGTTCCACTGTGCAGTGATAAAGATGCTGTCCTCTGAGCTGCAAATATTGTCAGAATGTGTTCGCTTTGCCTTTGAAAGACATTGACAAATTGAGGAGCTTTCCCTGTAGTTTTGTTCTTTGTGTGCACAGGAGGGGATGTGAGGTTTTTTAACTTTGAAGATTTTCACAAGTTGTCTGTTATCTCCTGCTTTCCATCAGGCTGATGGCACTGTCTGTGTTTCTGAGTGCTGGAGGGTCACTGCTGTGGGAGAGGGTGTTGTCTTTGCAGAGACTGTTATGGTTTCATGGCATTCATCCCATTTGATTCTGGTCTGAAGCATGGCATTGGCTCCCTCCTTTTGGCATCTGCTTCTGGATGGGTAGAGAGTACAGAAGGCATTAATAAAGTCATGAGGGGCAAGAGGAGAGCTCTCAGAGACCTTCCTCCTCTCTTTATAAAAAGTATTTGAAAGGGGCAAAGTTATTTTTGTTTGATTACTGTTACATGGGTGGAATTCCTCCAGTGCTTTGGACAGATGAAAAGAAAATGACACTTGTTTTTGTACTTGGGGTGCTGTGGTATTTTTTGGCTGGTGGGAGGTATGAACAACCTGCAAGGACAGGACTGCCTTGAAAGATGGAGTGCATGCCTACAATCTGCTTTTGGTGTCAGGCAGGCAGGCAGGCAGGAGATGTGCAGTGAGTGGTGTGTGCCAGGCCTGCCAGTGCTCTCAGCTGTGCCCTGTGCCAGAGACAGCAACTCATGCTGGAGTGGGGCCAGAGAAGAGCAACGAGGCTGGAGAAGGGACTGGAGCACAAGTGCTGTGGGGAGAGGCTGAGGGAGCTGGGGGTGTTCAGCCTGGAGAAGAGGAGGCTCAGAGGTGACCTCAGCACTGTCTGGAACTGCCTGAAGGGAAGTTCTGGCCAGGTGGGGGTTGGTCTCTTCTCCCAGGCACTCAGCAATAGGACAAGGGGGCATGATGGGCTCAAGCTCTGCCAGGGGAAATTGAAGTTGGAGATCAGAAACAAATTCTTTACAGAGAGAGTAATCAGGCATTGGAATGGGCTGCCCAGAGAGGGGGTGGATTCACCATCCCTGGAGGTTTTTAAAGTGAGATTGGCCATAGCACTTGAGTGCCATGATCTGGTAAAGGGACTGGAGTTGGACCAAGGGTTGGACTTGATGATCCCAGAGGTCTTTTCCGACCCAGTTGATTCTATGATTCTGTAATTCTGTGATTATGGCCTCTTGGTCTCTTTTCTTCCCTGTGAGGACGAGCAGTGTGTTGCAGTTGAACTGTGGTCATTGTATGTCTGTCAGTAGAGAAGATTTTGGTATTCCTGCAGTGCTCTGTGCTGTGTTTCTGCCTTGCTGGGGCTGCAGTGCTGCAGCAGTGTGAGGATGAGCCCTGCTGATCTCACCATACCTGGGTGCTGCCAAGCCCAGGCCCTGCTTTTCCTTCCCACTCTCAGGTGTGTGTGCACACACCTTCCTTCCCTCTTCCCTTTGCTATAGCTCTGGCTCCTGTCCAGCTTCACTCCAGTCATTTACCTTGTTGCAGCTGCACTAGTTCAGTGCCAGGGTAGCAGGTGGAATTCTCTCAGGGGAGATCTATGAGCTCTAGGGCTGGCACAGAGTGAGGGAGGTGACTTCTGCACTGGGGGTGTGAGGGGAGCAGGAGCTGCTTTCCCCTGTTCACAGGGGGTTGTCTGTTGGCTCCAGCAGGCTGTGTGGTGTCCCCAGGACTGCAGCAATCCAGTGCAGTCTGGGACTGTCCTGGATCTCACCAGAGTGCAGCCATGGCGTGGGGGGATTCTGAGTTGATACAAAATGAAACTCATCTTCCCATTTAGTGTTTTTACTGGACAAGAAGCAGTTTGCATCTGCTCTCCCCAACCCCAACGAAACTGTCCCTGTTTTGCTGCCTGTGAACTGTTGGTTGGTGTCCCTGTGGCACAGCCTTGATGTGAGCACAGAGCACACCAGAGTGCAGCTCTGGGGGTGTTCAGTGGGGTGCACACACTTGAAAACCTCCTGGGAAAGCACAAGAGCTCATGGCAACCTAAATCCTTTAGGTCAGCCTGTGTTCATGGACAGGATCTGTACCAGGCAGTGCCACTGGTGCATGGGAAGGCCTCACTGAACCTGCTTTCCAGTGCAAGGCTTTCTTTGAACAGCATTTTACACCCAGCTGCTCTGCACTGAGTTTCTTTGCAAAGCACAAGCAGGGAATGGTGCTTGTGGCTTCTCCTCATCTGTGCTCTGTGACCTCAGCCAGTTCAGCTGCTTCAGAAGCAGCTACAGCATCTCCCTACCCTGCCTTGAACAAATGTGGAGGAGCAGGAGGGATCCTTCCACATAAGGCCAAAGGAGTGTTCCTGGGTGAACCAGACATCTCATTTCCTCCCTGCATCCACAATGCACGTTGTTATTATTGCTGTAGTTCTCCAGTTCTCCCTTGATGGGACACAGATAACTATAGAAAAAAACAGATGGGAAAGCACCCCAGCTGCTGCTGAACTAGATCTGTTTAGCTTCTCACTTTTGTTTTGGTAAGTGTGGCCATCCTTCCAGGAGTCAGGCACTGGGAGGTGAGACCTCTGCCTTCTGCATCCTAGAAATGTGCTGTGCTTTGTGCAGGGCTCTGTGTGTCAGGGGAGCTGCCTGCAGGCACTGAATGGGCAGCTGTGTCTGCACAGAGCCACACTGCACGTGGCATTGCTCTGCTGGGCATCTGGAAGGCATCAGGAGTCCTGGGAGCTTTGCTGGCACAGGTAGGGAAGTAGCATTAAGATGCATTTTTATTCAGTTGGACTAGGAATAAAGTCAGGGGGTTTAGCACAGTAAGTTAAAAAAATATGTTCTTGCTAGTCCTAAATGGAGGGAATGGTTAAGCTGAGAATTTAGAGCTGTTACCTGATGATTGAAATGGCAAAATTAGACAGTAAATGTTTCATACGACATTAGTAGGGGTTTTCAGAGTCTGTTTTCAGTAAAGGAGGGAGAAGCTTTAGTAGCTGATCTGTTTTCCATAATACAGCATGGTTTGAATGATGAAAAAAGGCAATATACTTGAGCAAACATCCCTACACCCTGTCGACTTTGAGGGTGCCATCCTACTGAGCTAAGGCAGCCCTTAGTTCTCAAGTTGGACCTTGAAGAGTGAAGGAGTGAAGTCAAGGAACTGGATAATCCAGGCTGGAGAAAGGGGCTTGTGTGCTCCAGCTGGCAAAGCAAGCTGTGTTTTAACTAAGAGTGGCTCCTCGTGTAGTCAGGAACAAACTAGGATTGAGTGCTTCTGGCTTGCTGTTTTCCCTTCCCTGAACCTGTTCGGGTCTATTATCCTCAGCGTTTTAGCCCTGGGAAAGAAAACAGCCTTAAAGAATCCTTGCAGGAAACGGACATTATTTAACACATTTCTCAAGAGTTTTACAAGTGTTTGGTTCCAGGGGGTAGAGAATAAGGAATGATGGATCTTGTCCCTCCACGGCTTGGGGCTGAGCTTTCCTGTGGCCATCCCAACGTGCCCAGCTGCACTGACATGCAGTGCCCATGTTTTTGGGAGCCAGTGCAACATCTCTGTCTGTGTCAGTCAGCACAAAGCAGGGCATTGTCCCAGTGCCCTCTGTGCTGCCTTGCACGGGCTCTCCCTGTGCCTGGCCCTGCTGTGCCACGGGAGGGAGGTGGAGGGGGTGGCCTGGGCTGGTCTGTGCCAGCAGGGACACAGCAGATGCTGTGGCAGACAGGACCCCTCAGAGCGGGCTGGGAAGAGGCAGCGTGGGCAGACGGGAAGGATGAAAGGAATATGGATGAAATTTGGAGTGGATTGGTAGTTAAATTCAGCAACAGAGAATGTTTTGCTTTATATTTCCATCACACCCCTAGTGTTTCAGCCAGAAAAGGCTGGCTGTGGATTCCTGCCGTGCCAGAGGATGGCTGAGGCAGCAGAGGCAGCCCTGGGACTGAGGGACACCCTCCCTGGGAAGCTGCTCCCAGCCCTTCTGGCTTCAGCAAGGAGCCCAGCTCCAACCAAGTAGGCTGAGACCAGACTCGAAGATAACCCTGTACTTCTGGGGGAGGAGGAGCATCTCCAACAGCCTGCACAGCACAGATGGTGCAGGGAGGCCTCTGCTCCTGCAGGCCTGAATGTAAACTCCATCTCTGGAGTGGCAGATGGAGATTGGATGGAAATTCAGTGTGTGTCCAGAAGGACATGCAGCAGAATGTGTTAGCGAAGCCTCTGCTAGACCAGACCTGTGGAAACACTTCTGCTCTTGGTAAGAAATGGGTTTAAACCCAGAAGAAGTGGGAACAGTGTGAGGAACATGGGCAGTGGTGACACAGAGCACGCCACTGGAGCAGGGCCCTGCAGCACTTGGGCTTTTTCTAGGACTGGATTTTAAGAGGTTCCAAATTCCTGCTGAAGTCTGTCCTAGCACAGATAACTATGAGGGATCATCAGTCTCTGTGCACTAGGGATGACTGTCCAGGCTCAGTTCAGTATGGAAGAAGAGTTTCCTCTAGTTCTCAGGTTGGTCATAGCTGGTCTCCAGCTCTCCCACCTTGAGAGGGCACAAAGGAGTTTGGCTGTGGTTGGTTGGACAATGCTGTGGTTGTAAAGCTGTGACACCACTTGTGCCTCTTCTTGTTCCACTGAGCTGTTGCTGCTGGCTTGGGGTGGCTTTCTAGGTATTTCCACAAGAGCATAGACATGAAGGTGCATATGCAGGATCAGAGAGTGTTGGGTAAGACTTTCCATGCATGTGGAGCTGTGACTAAAGCAACTGGCTGTGTCTGTAATTCATGAAACCACCAAAGTGACCAGTGGAGGTTGGTTTGGGTGAGGCCCTACCCACAGATTCTGCAGGTCTGGAAGAGCCTGTCTTACCATCTCCTTGAGTTGACTTGGATTTTTCCAGGGTTGTTTTGTGTTGTGAAATGTGCAGACCTCTTTCATTTGCTAATCAGACGTTGCTGCGTGCCAGCAGGTTGGAAATTTAAGTAAAATAAATGAGACATCTTTCCATCCAGGGCTGCATCTGGAAGGAAGGTTTTCAGCAACATAATCACTGGAGTAAACCTCCTCACTCTTCCAGGCTGACTTCAGATGTTAGCAAAGCCTTTGGTGTCTTTTGCCAGCCTTCCTCTTCTGTAGATTTTTCATTAAACATGTAAAATGAATTATGGCTTTTCCAAAATATGTATGTTTGAAGGTGATCCCAGATAATATGTTTTAAGATGAAAATCCACTGAGCCCCCCAAAGTGGTAATCCCTGAAAAGGGGTGGGTCTGTCTGCAAACAGAAGAGTCTTTTTTTGTGGTTTGATAGCAGAGAAAGAACTGAGAGTTATAAGATTTATGGAAAAATAAAAATTATGTGGGCTGACGAACTTGGGTTTGGGGCTTTTATTGAGATGTGGCCTGTTCCCCTGATGATTAATGCAGCAGAGAGAGCTTCCTTCTCAGAGTCTGAGCTCATGCTGCTCGTGTTTCTCTCCCCAAAACAGTGTTGGTTGCTATGAAATCCCCAAACAGCCTTGTCAGTGAATCAGTGTTCTCAGAGCCATCAGCCATGGGCAGGGTTGCCTGCAGTGATATGAAAAGGCTTTTTATGCAGAAATCAGACACAATGATGCATTTTCAATGCTCCTCCCAAGCTGCTGAAAACTGGCCATGCCCAGACCCAGCAGACACTTGCCCCTCGCTCTGCCCACTGCAGGGGATGTGCTGCAGGTCTGCAGCTGCTCCAGCGCAGGTGGTGTGCGTGTGTAATACAAGAGACATCTCAGTGCTTTGGACACTCTTGCCTGCCTGCACCCTGAAACCCCAGGTGTCTTTATAAGCTTGCCCTGTGTTATTATAGCAGCAAATGAGGGGTACTGACCCTCTGCATTGAGAGGGGACCCCCTGGCAGCACAGGCTGCTGTCCCTTGCCAAGGCTTCTGCTGCTGGTGCTGCTGTTTCTGTGCCCCCAGCCCTGCCAGGCTCTGACCTCCAGAGCCTCTCCCTTGGCTACTCAGCAGGTTCCCATCTGACAGCAAATGGCTCCTGTTCCTGGGCACCTCCCCTGGGTGCTTCAGCTCTGCCCCAGCACCCTGCCCTCTCCCTGGCTCTCCAGGAGACCTTGCACTTCAGTCTGACCATCTGGGATTAACCCTTTGGTGATTTATTTGAGTGGCCCTTGTGTAGGAACCAGCAGACTGGGGCAGAGCTGGTTCCTTCAGGGTCACTGGCTGTGCTGGTCAGTGTTGCACAGAGACATGCTGACCATTAAAGGCTCCCTTACAGGCTGAGCACCCACAGAGGCTCTGGGTGTGAGGAGTGTTTGTGTCTGGCTGCCTTTCCGTGATTGGAAAAGAGATAAACTCTTGTGTGGGGTGAAAAGCATTTCTCATTGACTCGTTAGTCACAAAGTCTGACCTTTGTGCATTGTTTTCGCCCTGTATTTCATTTCCTGGGTGTTTCATCCCTCCTTTCTCCCTCTGCAGACCCAGCTCATCCAGATGGTGATATGGATGCTCCAGCACAGGCTCCTTATCCAGCTCCACACCTACGTGTGCCTGATGGTGCCCCCCAACGAGGAGGATGTCCGAGCCCAGGACGAGGACATGCCCTTCACTGCCAGGGTTGGAGGCCGAAGTTTAAGCACCCCCAACGCTCTCAGCTTTGGTTCTCCAAGTATGAGCACACTTGTCTCTGCTGTTCAGGCTCCAGCTCACTCCTAGAGCTTCCCTTGCTGCTGCCAAGACAACTGCTCTTGCTGGAGTGCTTGCTAATTAGGTCCAGCCTTTCTTAAATTCACAGCTGGGCACTGGTGAAAGCCTTAAGGACTATTAGACCTTGAATTCTTTTTTAGAAAGAAGTAACGCTTTGCAATTTGCCAAGTTCCCATTTGGTCATGTAAAAGATTTTTATGAGAGGTACTTCTATTTTTTTCCAAAGCAACTTTCTCCTCCCTTGCTGCTCTCAGCAGTAACCCCTGTGTCCCTCTGGCTGCATCTCTGTCACTGCCCAAACTTTGGTTTTCAGGAGAGGAGGAAAACTGTGAGAATTAGGTTCAGGCAGCACTGCTTTCTGTGGGCTGTAGAGCCACCTGAGGAGACACAGAGCAGCCTCTTGTTCTCACAAGTGATTGATTTCTGTCTCCTGATTTCTTTAATCTCAGTGCCATTCTTTGGGGTGATTCCAGGAAAACATGTTTTCAAGAGCATGAGTCAGATGCAATGCTGAAATCCCCAAACTTTCCTGCCTGTGCTGTTCTGAGCAGTGTTCTCAGAATACCACTGAGGTGGAATATGGGGAGAGATCCTCTGTGGAACTCTGAGCTTTGCAGAACTCATGAATTAGGGCAGAAATCTTGGAATGTGAGTCAGATAAGTCTGTGATCTGCTTATTCTGGCTCACTCACAAGAGGATATTGCTTCCTGGCCTTTCTGCCTGCTCCCACCTTCTGTGCTTATTAGGCTTTTCATGTTACCACTTCACGGTATTCCAGCAGGGCTGGCTGGGAATTTTCTTGTCAGATGTTTTTTATGGACTGTTTATGGTCTCCAGAAGTGCAGTTTTCCACAGAAATTGATGACTTCGTTGAAACATTTGAATTTCCCATTGAGAACATCGCTGTGTTGTCATATGACTAATTGCAGATTCATGGAGCATTTCGAGAGCCACTCTCTCTGCTCCCCAAATCTGCAGGGATTTGTTGGAAAGGCTGCACAGGAACAGCCTGAGTTGGTAATCTTTGCATCATTGTGCTGAGGAATTTAAATCTGCTGTGTCTCTCTCTTCCCCTGATAGCCAGTAGTGATGACATGACTCTGACAAGCCCTAGCATGGATAATTCCAGTGCTGAGTTGATACCTGGTGGGGACTCACCCCTAAATAAAAGGATGACAGAGAATCTCCTGGCCAGCTTGTTGGAACATGAGCGGGAAGCGATCCTGAATGTCCCTGCTGCCCAAAATCCCGAGGATCTTCGCATGTTTGCAAGGTGAGGAGTGCAAGATGCAATCTTGAGTGGTGTGGACTGAGCAAATCCTGTTAGCCTGGGGATTGGAGGAGAAATTCTTTTGGGTTTGTTCCCCTTATAGCTGTTTCATCTGTGCACAGCAGTTGTTGACAAAACTAATACATGTGGCATGAGAACACTTGTTAACAGGTCCTGGATGTGTGAAGGAGCAGCAGGGATGAGGTTGGACTTCACTGTTTGCCTGCCAGTTTTCCTGTGTCCACACGTGGCAGACACAAAACTGCACAGCCTGAAAAGCCCTTCTGGGCAGGCACAGTGAAAACCCAGTGATGCTGGTGCTGCCCTTTTGTGTCTGTTGATTTTAAGGTTTGTGAACTCCATGCAAATGTGAGACAAAGAGCCTGAATCCTTTTGCAGAGCAGTCTGTGAACGTTTCAAGGTGTGTTTTGCAGTGATGAGAGCTCATTAAGTGAGGTTAATTAGGTTAAAGGCATCAGGGTGTGTGATTAGCAGCACACAGTTTGTTGTTACAAATTTCCACACAACAAAAACAGGCACGATGTGGTTCTGCACGTGGGAAAAGCAGAATGACTTCCTAAGCAGCCATCTGGGAAGGAGGGAAGGGGGGAAATGCTTTTTGTCTCCAAGGATTGCAAAACACAGTGGCATCACTGGAATGCAACTTTCACTGGTTTTCATACTTGGGGAGCAGAAAACCACCCGAGGCAAGTGCTGCAGCTCTTCAGTACTCACGATTCAGTTGGTAATCCCCTGAAAACCTGGTTCTCACCCCAGGCTGGATAGTCAGGCAGCCCAAGGAAACTGCAGTAGGAGGGAAGCACTTCCCTTGTCTGCAGCAGAGTGCAGCTCAGGGACTTGGACAGAGCTCTCAAAGCTTGTGGGTAGTTACTGCTCTCTGAATTACTTGTCTCCTTCATCTTCTGCAACTGTTCAGAGGATATTCTCTGATTGAGAGGCAACACTTTGGCCATTTGAGAAATCTGAAGTGTTTTTTTCCTTATTACCAGCCAAGTCATTACAAAACCAGTGAGAAAAGCAAGTAAAACCAAAGTTATATTTAATGATATCTAAAGACAGAATTTGTGGGGGACTCTTTGGACCAGTTCAGTGCCAGTGCAGATTCTTGTTTATCCTAGGGAGAGGAAAGGATGTCATGATTGCTCCCCTCTCACTTCCCTCATCTGGGTAGAACAGCCATTTGAAAAAGCTTTGGAATTGCAGATGCAAAAAATGACTCTGATTCCTTTGTGAAAGCAGCTGCTGTAACCAGGCAGCTGAGTGATGTTAATTTTGCAGTTTGCTCCTGCTCCAGGTTCTTTTGCAGATCCCCAGGATGGCCCTGCTGGGTCTGAATTTCCAGTGTACAGTGAATTGCCACATGCTCAGGGTGCTCTTAGGAACAGTGAGGAAGGGAGGAGATTCAATAAACAGATGGGTCCTGTGGGCACACAGAGAAATGTTCATGCAAGACCTTCTTAGTTACCAGTGGCTTTATGAGACACCATAACTTGGAGGTTGTGGGTGTGTTTTCTCTCTTTTTGTGCCATAATCATGAAAAATGAGTGTCTGGGTAAATGTCTTGCTCTCAGTCAAAGGGTGAGAAGCAGCAGTGAAGGACCCTATGGAGGTGCTGCACCAGCCCTTCCTTTCCTCCCCTCTGAGGACCAGCAGCCCAGTGGGTTCTGTGCCCTGGCAAACAGCTCTGCTGTCTCAGCTGCCTCCCAGAGCAAAGCGCTACAAATGCACAACTAGTGCCCCAAATACCCTGGGGCTGCCCTTCCACGGGGCTGTGTGTGCACATAAAGGGATGGGCTGTTTGCAGCACAGCAGGGAAGTTCAGCCCAGTGCATTTTCCTGTGCTGATGCCTCTGAGCCTGTTCCTCGTTACACAGACAGCACAAAGTGCTGGTACCTGTCCAGGGCTGTGCAAGGCACAGACCTTAAGGGGAAATAAGGAATACTGAACTTGGCTCCAGCATTGTAACACTGAATGGGACTTGAAATCTGAGTTCTTTCCTGAGGTGCAGCTGGAGGAGGGTTGGCATGTCCTTCCAGAACAGGCTTAAGAAGGAGACAAGTTCTTTTTGAGCTGGATCTGCAGTAATGTACACAAAGCATTCCTCACTGCACATTAAGCAGTGCTTTTGAAGACTGAAGAAGTTTGAGGCTTCACTCATGGCTTCTCTCCCAAGCCATGGGTGTGGACTTGCTTTCAGGATTTATTTTTCTTGCTCTTAGATGGGGAGGTGAGATCCTTTACTCAGGAATGCTCATTGGCAGCACCAAGCTGTGGACATTTCTGCTCCATTTTCAAGCACTGCTGTGGAAGGGGCATCTCCTTGACCAGGAATAAGCTAATTCTGTTTGAATGATTAGTCTGAGATAATTGCGAGGTTTTTTAGTGCTGTTAGAGGGGCAGCTCTTACAACTTGAAGAGGGGAGAACAGTGATGAGCAATGGAAAGCAATAACCTTCTGTCACTGCATGTGGATCTGCACATCTGTCAGCACATACATCTGTGCAGCTTCAGAGGGACTCGACTGCAGTGCCACTGCCCTAAGAAGTGCCATCTTGTGTTGTTTGTGTCTCATAAATGTCTATTGTTCAAGAAGGTGAAGGTAGTGCCCATCTTCACTGGAGCTGTGGGCCCCAAGTAGAGCTGTGTGGATTCTAGTTGGACTTTTGTGAAAACCTGTCCCCTGGGAGGGTGGTGCAGCCCAGGATAGACTGCCCAAGCATGTGGGGGGATCTCTATCTCTGAAGGGTTTGAGCTTGGCTAGAAAAATCCACAGCACTGGCAATAGTCCTGCTGGAGCAGGATGCTGGACTAGACTTGGGAGGTGTCTTCCAGCTGGCATTTTTGTGATACTCTTTAATATCCTCCCAAGCTTTTATTGGAGTGGAAAGTATTTCATTTTGACCCATGACAAATTCAAAGTTTTTCAATATAGGATGGATTTATTTATTTATTGGAAAACTGCTCAGTCTGTGTTGCTGTTGCAAACCAGGTGGCACCATTTGCACAGAACTGAAGTGTGGCAGGAGGTGAGCACATGGGCTGGGAGGGAACACAGAAATCCCTTTGGGAACAGTGATACAAGTTAGAAGATAAAAATAATATCTGTTGATACCTCAGGGAATAGTCTGGTTTTGACACAAACACACAAGAACTGACACTGTCCCTGGGAATGGCCACTTCTCAGTGCACAGGGTTGCCATGGTCCCAGGGGAGGAGGTACATAAGAGCAGAGCTTGTCAGTCTGTGTTTGTGCTGCAGGTACAGAGAGGCAGCAGTTGTGTTCTCCAGCCTGGGGAGCTGGCAGAGGAGCAGAAGTGAACTGGCAGCATGCTGGGACTGCCAGCAGGGATGAGGCAGTGAGGATCCTGCTCTGAGCTCACAAGCAGCTCTGTGGGGAACAGGAGCGGGTGAGAGGAGCGACATGGCACACTGGGGAGCAGAGAAATGCAGGTGGCAGTGGCCCAGAGGTGAAACCTCCTGTGCAGTGTAGAGGGAGGGTGTGATGGAGGGAGACTTGTTGCACAGTGACTCCTCTCCAGTCACCTGTGAAGGTTGGTTGGTGACAAGAGTGCCCAGCCTGAGCAGCAGAAGGCAGCCAGGGAAGGCACGAGAGGCCCCATCCTGCTGCCATGTGAGAACAGGCAGGAATGCTCCAGTGGCTCCTTGGTGTGTTTTAGGGCTGATCCTGCATTAGGGCTGTATGAATGGATTGGAAAACAGATCAGGTCATCCCCACTCAGTTTTACTGTCAGTTGGCATGAGGCTGCAGATGGGTAATGGAACACGAGCTCGAGTGCAGAGTGTGATGTGTAACACATGTGGATGCACATATGTCTGTGGAGCTGGAAGGGGATTCTGGCATTTGGGCCTTGATGGGTGGGAGTATTTGAGTGACACGTGCAGGATGGCTGTGACATTTGGGAGGGTGAGACAAAGGACTGAGCAGCAAATTGGAGCCGTGATTGCCTATGCAGGGCTGAGGTTGTCTGATGGCTGTAGCATATGGATGGCCAGCAAATCTGTGCTGTCTGTATTTAAGGAGAACTGGGAATTCAAGAAACAAGGATAGTTTGAGCTTAGGCTTCAGGGTCTGGGGGCTTAAGACTACCAGAGCTTCTCTGTGGTGCTTGTCCTCAAAATTTCCACCTCCCTGTTGTGACTGTTCCACCTAACCCAAGCTGCCCAAACCCCAAACCTGTACTTATTAAGCCCCCTGGGCTGTTTTGAGGGAAAATTTGCTCTTAATTCCAAAAGCCAGTGTAGGTACCCAGGCCTTTGATGCAGAGCTGTGACGAAGGGCATTGTAGGACCAGCTAGGAGAGTGCAGAAGTAAATCTGCTGCATCCTGACTTCTCAAGGCTTGTTGGCACTTGTGCTTCTTCACTTTCTGAAGTTATAACTACATTGAAAACTGACAATCTTGGGAAATGCCACAGGCTAGGAAACCCCTTGATCTAAGGAGGACCTTGGCAAAGCCCCCACTTTTCCAGGAGGTTTCTGTGCTAGGCATGATTTAATTCACTCTTCATGTAAATGAGGGACACAACCCAAACACCTCCTGATTTGCATCCCATGAGAGGAAGCCTGGGGGTGGCAGTCTGGGCTCCAGCTGTGTGCAGGTGCTTGTGGCCCACGTGCCTCCCTGGCTCTCCTTCCCCAGGCTCCTGCACTACTTCCGCGGCCGGCACCACCTGGAGGAGATCATGTACAACGAGAACATGCGGCGCTCGCAGCTGCTGATGCTGTTCGACAAGTTCCGCAGTGTGCTGGTGGTCACCAGCCATGAGGACCCCGTCATCTCCGTCTTCCAGTCCCTCCTGAAGTGACTCTGCTGGCACGGGAAGGGAACCTGCCAAGCTCTCCATGCTGAAGACTGGAAGATGCCTAACAGCTGAAGGAGGTGATTTTGGTTTCTGCTCGCACGTGACAGAGCAGGTTCTCCCCGTGTGCCTCCATGTCCCACCTGCTCCCTGTGGTGACAGAGGAGGCCACTGTGGGCCAGGCTCTGGGCCTGCTGCAGGACACCATGTGCTTGCTCAGCCTGCATTCCTGCCATGCCATGTTCACAGTCCTTCCCTGGCCCTGCTGCCCCAGGGACTGGGAGAGCAGGACAGGAAGAGTTCTGCTGTGGCACTGCCGACAGAATGTCACCTTCGGGGGGACCCTGGTGCATCAGAGGTGCTTCCTGTGCTCTCCAACATGACTCCTGGGGCACTCAGCCCTGAGCAGCCTGTCCCCACAGCACAGCATGCATGGCCTCTGCTCCAGGGCACAGTGGAGCTGGCCTGGGTTATGGGGAGATGACCCTGGGCACTGAGGAATTGTTTGATCATTGTTACCTGGCAGCAGTGAGGACATGGACAGGAAGGTAAAGTATCACAAGTAAACTGTTTCATGAATGACTCACTTACTGTGTCACAGCTTGTTCTTTCCTCACCCCAGTGTTCTGTTCCCAAGTGTCATCTTGGAGCTGGGCTGTCACTGGGCAGCCTCTGTGCTCCGGGGTTTTCAGGGTTTCGTTTCTGCCTGGGGGTGGGAGCTTGGTTGCTGAGCAGGACTGGAATGAGTGCCCAAGCTGCTGGTGCATGGATCTGTTCCACCTGACCAGAGGCTGGTGCTCAGGGCACTTGGGATTGTCCCCTAGTGCTTGTTTGGTCCTTCCATTCCCCTCACCCAAGCATGGCTGTGGATGCAGGAAACCAAACTGGGATCCTGGCCTGGGTTAGAGCTATCCCAAGAAAAACGAGATGGGGGTCTGTACAGGGCTGTGTTTCCTGGTGTGGTTTGGGACTGCTCCTCCAGCCATGCCAGAGCCTGAACAAGAGGTGACAGTCTTGGTCCTGAGGGTGGCAGGAGCTGTTGTCACCTCACCCTGGCCACTGTTCCCTGCTCTCTGCTGCGTGCCCAGGGAAAGGGGTGGGACAGCTTTACCTCCACGGTGGCAGCTTGCAGAGGTCTGCTGTTAAAAGATTGTCAGGCTCCTCCTTAAGTCCTTCCCTTACATCACACACAGCAGCTGGAGTTTTTCCCAGAGTTGCAGGCTCTTGGGAGCAGCTTCCCTTGCCCACACAAACTGGGTGGAACTGGGAGCTTTATCTAACTTACCTACCAGCAGCAAGGCACTGGGGGAGGTACAGCTGCTCTCTCACAGTCCTTTCAGTGAATCTGCAGCTGGAAGCAAGGATGGTAGAGAGGCGGAAAAGCCATATTTACCTAAAAATTGGATTGACAACGCTGTAGAGCCCCAGTCCCAACCAGCCCCAGCACCTCGAGGTGAGCCACTGAGCTCAGCAGAACAAGGGCTGCTCAGAAGGGGCCAAACAGGGTTTTCATGGGATGGGGACATCAAGTTTTTAAAAATGGAGCTTTTCTTATTGCATGTGATGAACCTTAAGGTAAGTGAGGGGTGTGTCCTTACCCCCCACCCAGTGTGGCTGCAGGTCCTGCCCTGAATCCTAGAGGGTTTGCCCTCAGTACCTCAGGGCAGGCTCCAGCACTGGTGCCTTCTGTGTGTCAGGGTTCACACACTGGTAAGTTCTGAACTGGCTTCAAAAGCAGCTGGGAAAACAAACAGAACCCTTTCTGGTCTCCAAGCTGAACATTATAGATGGTATAGGTTGCAAGGAGTCCCAGGAAGTGTTTTGCCCAAACCTGTGCTCAAAGAAAGGGTGTTGGGTCACTCAGGAGCCCGTCCTGTGGAGGTGTGAATGTCCCGCTGCTTCTCTGGACCCCTGTTCCAGTGTTTGACCACCCTCATGGTGAAAATTTTTTCCATACAGCTAATGAGAATTTCCTGTTTTCCATCTGGTGCCCATTGCCTCTCATCCTGTCTGACAGCAGCCTGGCTCTGTCTTCTCTACACCCTCCCATGAGGCAACTGCAGACAACAGTTAAGATCCCTCCTTTACCTGCTCCTCTCCCAGCTCTCATCCTTTCAGTCTGCCCTGCTGCCACCCACTTTGTTGACTATTCCCCTGCAGCAACCAAGTCCTGCTGGGGGCTGGGGCAATGGGGGCAGCACAGCAGCTCGGAGATGCAAACCCCCACTCACCCACCCTAAGCCTGGATCCACTGACAAGGGACAAAGTGGCCTTCAATTTCCAAAATCAACACCAATTCTGGCTGGGAGGCCCGTGCCAATCTGCCCTGCAAACAAAACTCCACCTTGCCCCATTCACTGTCACAAAGTACATTTATTGTTAAAAACCCCCAAGCCTGTATCTGTCACTGCGCAGTTTGAGGTCCTTGTACAGAGCACAGCTCAAGTCCTGGTTGGTGGGACACTTGCAAGACTTGTCAGCTGCAAGACAAGTGTCCCGTTGCTGCCATCTCTCTCTCCATTTTCTTGTCCACAACACTCACAAATTTGTTTCCTCGTAAATAAAACCTGAGTGGTTTTTGTGCCCACTCTCCCCTGCTGCCAATGCCAATCCTCGTGGTGGCCACCACGTCGTGCTCCCCCGGCAGGTCCTGTCCAGGCACCATCCAGATGTCAGTGTCCTCAGTCAGGTCCCTTTGGTCAAAAGCCTTATCGATGCCAAAAGCCTGGCAGAGCCTGGAGGGCCCGTTGCAGAGCTGCCAGTCCTTGAGCAGCTTGGTGGGTGCTTTCCTGGCGGCCCTGCGCAGCTCCCTCATGGCATCCAGGCCCTGGAGAGGCTCCAGGGAGCGCAGGAGCACTGCAGCCCCCTCCCCTGTGCACAACGAGAACGGGGGGGTTAGTACAGGGCTGGTGGCTGGGAACGCCTCAGCCTTCAGCCCCAGTTCAGCTCCGAATGTCCAGTGTCCCACAGCTCTGTGCTTTTTATTCTGCACTGCTGACTGGCTTTTCCCAGCCCCAACTGATGTTACTAAGTCTTGCTGCTGTTCCAAGGCTTTCCAGAGGGCAAGAGGTTTTCCTTATGTCAGCACAATGTTCAGGAATAAATACGCATATGGTTCAGTTTTGGCATAGATATCCAAAGCTGCTCCCAAGCCCAGTGGATTTCTAATAAACTCTGATTACAAGAACTCCAGCTAATAAAGGAGAGGAGGAATGAGTCTGGATGCTGCCAGCAGGAAGAGGCAGCTTGCAGAGTTAGGCTGGACAAAGATAAACCTGGAAGGAGCAGCCACTGCCTGTGCTGCTGGTGAGGGGGCCCAGGCTGCAGGTGGTACCATCCCAAACTCCCACTGGAGGTGTGACAGGTGGGATGGCCTTGGGTAACTGCATGGCTGCAGTGGAGAGGGATGCAAACCCTTGTGCCAGGGAAGGCAGGGACCTGGGGCAGGACAGGCTGCACAGTCTGGCTGTGGGATGCACAGCCCTGGGAGCAGCACTTCAGCAGGGAACACCTTCCTATGACAGGAGCTGCAGAAAACTGAGACCTTCCTCTCAGATGTGATTTGCCACCCTGTCAGGAGCCTCAGGGAAACTCCTGCCCTCCCAAATGTTGCAGCCAGCTGCCTTCCCTGGTGTCGGTGACAGTGAAGCAAAGGTGCAGCTCTGAGCAGACATTCCCTGTGACATTAACACTTCCTTGGTATTTCCCAGTGGACAGCAAGGGAGGTCTTCTCACGACCCTGAGTGGGTGAGGAGAGTGCCTGGCACCGTGTGCTGCCCCACACAGCCTCCCTTGTGCTGGGGCCACCCACGGCATTCCTGCCTGCTCCGCAAGAGTCCCCGCTCCCTCTCCAGCCTCAAACATCTGGAGCCATGCTCATGCCTGGCACAGACTTCTCTTGTAGGCACTGACAGATCCCCAAGGACCTGCGACTTCCAAAAATAGAATCCCTCTCATGTTCTGTACAAATCCCCACTAAATTACCCTTCTGGGCTCCCAGTGAGGACCTGGTTTCTGGCTTGGTGAGGTGTTGCCTGTTGCCCTGAACCTTCTCGAGCCCCTGCTGTCCCCAGTACAGCTCGGTGAAGTCACCAGCCTGATTTCCAACAGCTGTCAGCAATCTGTTCCCAGGCACTCCCTTCTCCATGGAGGGGATTGATGCTAATCTGGCAGCCAAAAGCTACTTCCCCGGACTACAGTGATTTCGAGCTCAAAGGTCACTTTAGATTTTTAAGAACATGTTCCATGTCCTAATTCAGCTTTTTATCCATGCACAAAGAAACATCCTTCACATCATGTTGCTGCCTCACTTGCCAGGAACAGCTACGGGATTCTGACCAATCACTAATTACACTACTTGCTTTCATCCATCACAAATACAAGGGGAAATTGTGGTCATGCTTGAACTGAACTGAGTCCTTGGGAGTTCATGTGAAGACAGACAAGCACTTGGAAAACTGCAGGTGTTCCCAGAGCATCCCAGAGCCCTGGGAGGGGGTACTGGACATACCTGTCTCTGGCTGCTCATTCTGCATTTCCACCCACAAGTTTTCATGCTCTTTCCAGCTGTGAGCAGCAGACACCATGCTCTGCCCAGTCAGCAGCAACTCCCCAAGAGCTTTGGGAAGAGGTGGAAACAGCAGGCAGGGCAGGAGTGCAGGGATGCTACAATGAGCTACTGCCTTCTTTGCACTGGGGGGTCCTCCTGAACATAGTTCCATATTAGAAATTTTATTTTAACTCCCAAAGAGTAGCTGAACCCTCCCAAATCAACTCCTGCCTGCCAGAGTGCTTCGGCCTGCCTTCCTCCCCCTCGCAGCCTGCAGCACTTTGCTCTCAGGGCTCACCTGGATCTGGCATCTGCCTGACAGGGATGCAGCTGCTGACATGCCAGAGGCAGCAGGGCCAGTCACTCCATATAATGAGCAGCATTCAGGGCTAAAAGCTGGGATCTAACACAGGCACAGAGGCCAATTCTCTCCCTGAGCAGAGAGAAATCATAAAATGATAGTGAAGTCCCACTCCTCCACTGCACAGCTTCCTGCTCCTTCCCTGAAACGGCTCCAGCTCCCACTTGGAAACAGTTCTTGGCCACTGGAGAGAAGAGAATTTTCTCCTCTCTTCACCCGTGTGAGTCACTGCTCCCAAAACACTTCCTTCAAAGTCCTAGTCTAGATTTGAAAGTTAGGGAGGAGCCCAGGCAGCACGACCCTGGGCTGAGCATCACTGGGCTCTGGATTTTTTCAGATCTGGCAGCAAAAAATGCACACTTTGGCAAATTCCAGCTAACAAATCACAGCTAAGTCAAGGAGAAGCATGACTGGTCTTTATCCTCTTCCTGAGGCGAGGGAAGCCCAACATACATCCCTTTTAACTCTTGGGAAAGCTCTTTGTACTAAGATTCTTGTGCTGCTCAGGGTATACTGTAGGATTCATGCACACTAAGGCAGTGGTTATATCTTCTCTATAAGCTCTTCTCCTCTATCATCCATGATTTCCCCCAATGTAGTCAGGCCTGCCATGGCTTCAGGCAGCTGTAGCAGTTCCCTCAGTGATGGGAAGATCTGTCACAGTAAAATCCCACACGATGCAGCTTTATCTAGTGACGTGCATAAAGATTTCCCCTTCCTCAGTAACAAAACTACTGGAACCCACCTCTCAGCTCGTGGTTTTATGAACACAGTGCTGCTGGTGACACACCTTTCCTACCCCTGAGTGACACTGCTGAGCCTGAACTCGAGCATAAACCAATAGAGAAAACAAAGGGGAAGGTTTATTCCACCTGGAGTTTAACCAGACAGTGCTGTGAGGTTGTACATCAAAACAACTGACCTCTAAAGAGCCAGATCTAAAGAGCCAAACGCTCCAATCTAGGCAAGCTCAGCAGAGGGAGGCAACAAGGAGCAGCATGTAAATCTTGGTCCATCTCAGGCCACAGATCTGGGCTGATCAAGGCCCAAGAAAGAAGGCCCCAGCACGACTCCAGTCAGGGACAGTGCAGCACCCCCACTGCTCCCCAGTGCCAGGACACACTCAGGAGCAGCAGGGCAGCAGCCACTTTGTGTCTGAGGACACACTGGCTCTCACAGCTGTTTGCCTTCACTGCAGGGTTGGTTCTGTGAAAAAGGACCAAGGTATAGCACAACTGACAGGGGTTCTGCCAGTGTTTCCTTGTGTTTTCTGCACAGCCACATGCAAAGCAGTTTCCAGGATCCATCCCATCTCCAGAGAATGAAAAGCTTTTGCCTTTTTCCCAGGTGCCACCACAAAGACCTCAATCCTTCCCTCAGACTAAACAACAGGACAACTGAATAACTCCTCCATCTAATTTCAGAAAAGCATCTTGGGTATGAGTCCTCCACAAATTCTTTGTTTCAACACATCTGCACACGGGCAAACACACAGAGGTATCTCCTCCCTGTGTAGCTGCACTAGGGATGCACAACATGCACTGCCAGAGTGTTCACTGCAGTGCCCTGACAGAGCTGGCAGTGCCAGCTGTGCCCGCTGTCAGAGGAGCTGCCTGTGTGACAGGCACAGAGAGGGAGTTTGTAACAAAAAATCATCACCACAGTGAGCTCTTTAACTGATTTGGCACAAAACTAAATACAGGTATATAAGGAAATGTATCCCAAAGTGGGTATTTCAAAGAAATCTTTCTAGAATTCAAAGGCTACGTGTTTCTATTTTTAATAAAAATTATTATTCCTAATATTTCAAACACTGACTAATGAACCATCTGCTTTCATTATCTGAACACATTTGGCAGAGCCAAGGTAATGAAATTCCCATGTGTTCATCCACCAGACTCCAGACCTTCATTTGGAAATCAGGCTCTTCCCCCACAGTATAACCCAGCACTGTTTTCCTGCTTGGCCCCTGTCCAAAGGCCAAAACCTGAGGATTAATGGTCACTGTTACATTTCCTTTCCACTTAGGAATATATAGGGGGTGGGGGTTTTTAACCTTTTTCTTCAAAATGGTGAAAAAGAAAGTAAACTGGTTTTGAGACTTTTTCTGACAAAGTGAGTATTTACCTGGGAAATATCTGCTGCCATTTCAAAGTGTCTAATTAAGCAATAGCAGCAATAGCCTTATTGCAAGGCAAATACTGTCACTGTTAGGGGAGTAACACTTGGATGCTAAGAGGAGCTGTGAAAGGACAGTCTCAGTAAATTCCATAATATTTTGATTAGAGCTTGATTATTGTATCTTGAGAATCACAGAATCATAGAATGGATTGGGTTGGAAAATACCTCTGAGATCATCAAGTCCAACCCTTGGTCCAACTCCAGGCCCTTTACCAGATCATGGCACTCAGTGCCACGGCCAATCTCAGTTAAAAAACCTCCAGGGATGGGGAATCCACCCCCTCTCTGGGCAGCCCATTCCAATGCCTGAGCACTCTCTCTGCAAAGAAGTTTTTTCTGCTCTCCAACTTCAATTTCCCCTGGCAGAGCCTGAGCCCATCGTGCCCCCTTGTCCTATTGCTGAGTGCCTGGGAATAAGACTGAATGTTTTGTAATCATCTGGGTATTTTGATTTGGGTCTGGTTTTTTTGGTTTTAAGATACAGCCAAGCAGCTAAAATGCTCCTACACGCCTCACTTAAGCTGAGGACATCTCAGACCACTTTGTTTTCCCCAGCACTTAAAGCCTCTGATGGTAAAGGCAGGAGACAGAGGAATTTCTTGTCATGACAAGAGAAACCAAGATTTAGGCTGTCATTAACGACTCCAAGTATTTCCTCTACCATCACTACTTTTGAGGAACTAAGTTCACTGAGTCACATGAATGAGGAAGCAGCCCAGGTCATCACCACTGAAAGCCATCCAGATTCTCTCCAGACCTGAAGTCTTTGCTCGTGTGCCTGAACAGCTACCACAGCTCCCACTGGGACCAACCTGGGCAGCTGGGGATGGGCCCTGCCTGCCATGCTGCTTGTCCACAGGCGGCCTGTGCTCACAGTGGCAATGCCAGGTCCCAAGGAAACAGCCTGCCATGCTGCCTGTCCACAGGCAGCCTGTGCTCACAGTGGCAATGCCAGGTCCCAAGGAAACAGCCTGACAGCGAGTCACTGACTTCAGAGAGCCTACAGGGAGCTCACAAGTCACTGCAGCACCACGAGCATACCCTGAAATGTCAGCCCTCTCCTGCAGGCATTAAACCTCTTTCAGCCTCAGCTTACCTTGGCTGGACACATTGATGCAGAAATAAATGCCGTAGATCTGATACACGTAGAGAGTTCCCGGTGTCATGAACATGGCCGCGTTCCGCTGGGTTTGCTTCCCACCTCTCGAGTGGGAAGCTTCATCTTCCCCACCCAGATAAGCCTCTGTTTCAACAATCCTGCCCCAGAGTTCTCTGCCATCAGGAAGTTTGCGAACTAAAATCTGAAAAGAGAGGTCAGAGTGCATCAGTTAGCAGCCCTCTGTGCAAAACAACCCGAGCAAGAGCTGTGGAAACAAAGAAGTTGGGAAAAAATGGCCTGGTGGTACTAAATACTCTCCCTCCAGCAGCAATGTCTGTACTAACACCAACTTTTTCAGCTTCCACCGTCCAGGCCACAGCCCAGTACAAAGAATTCCTACCTGTCATTCACCCCACAAAATGCCTGGAGTGTCTACATGTGGCATCATCATAACCCTGAGATCAGCTCAGTTGGTTCAAACTTGGCTGTAATAATGCCAAGGTCATGGGTTCAATCCCCTGTGTGGGCCCTTGACTGAAGAGTTGGACTCGATGATCCCTGTGGGTCCCTTCCAACTCAGAACAGTCTGTGAGTCTGTCATAACCAGTTTATGATCCAACATACACTAAAGCCCACAGTTGCTTTTGTGCTTATTTTCTGTGTTCTCCACTCCAATCCATCAGATTTAAGGCAAAAAAGCACCACTGATATCAACCTTGAAGCATCATGAATGTATAATCTCTAGATCAGAAGAAATATGACAGGGGCACAATTAAGTAACTGCTATGATTAGATGGTTTCTCTCCCTCCAGATGCTTCAAACAAGTCCCAGTCCCCAGTCACAGAGATAATCAGCACCAGAGTGAGCATCACTCCACTATTTCTGTATCTTCTGTGCCACAGAGAGGGGCAGTGCAGGAGAAATGGGAATTGGCTCCAGGCAGACAACAACAGATCTTTGTTATTACAGTGTGTTCCTTGCTGCTGGTACCTCCTTAAATAAAACAAAGCAGATGCAGGGGGAACAAAACACGACAGTGAAAAGAGTCTCTTTAAAAATAAAACAACTTGCTAAACTTTGTACAAAGGGTTTTGTGGTTTGACCTGATTTCTAAACTTTGTATTTTATTTAATATAAATAAAGTCTGAAATACTGCAGCACAGTCTCATTTAGGCAACAGCTCTCAGTTTAATTATATGACATTCAGCACTTTCCTATTGGAAAACCAGCCATTCAAAAATGACCTTCAGGAAACAAAAGCTTAATTCCTAACAGATGTCTGTGCTGGATGGGTAATGCAGACATTGCCCTGATCCAGCATGGATGCTCCAGGAGGCAGTTCCCAAAGCTGCAGCTCTGGGACATCACAGTTCCCCACAGCACTTGTCAAACTGTTGAAAACAATCAATTGATTTTATTTAGGAAAAATGCAGTGACTTCAGAAAAGCAACTGCCCTGAACACCCCAAAAGCAGCTCCTGTGGCCAAACTTCTCACTCTGTGATGAAATGCAATGGTGAAGTCATGATTTTAAACTCATTTCCCTGACTATTCAGACACACCAAATATTCACAGTTAAAAGTGGGGATCATTCCCAACACCTCACAGTAAACTATCTCATACAGGTTTTCTTTTCTCATTGAGGATGTATCCTGATGTTCATTCTGAGAAGCCATTTACTGCATGTAACTTCTGGGGTATTCTTTGGTTTCCAAGAACTCTGGTATCATGAAGGTAAGCAAGATTAATACATCAGGCACCTGAAAAATTTGGCAGAATGAAGATAATGAATTAAATTACCTTTATTGTTATCATTCTAAGAAGATGAGACAATAGACTGGGGGTTACACTTTAAAGAAATGGTAAAATTAAGACAGAAATCCCACAGCTTGCAATTCTAGGACTAGAAGGAAAAACATAGAATTAAGACTCAAATATCATCTGCCCAGGGGTAACTAAAGGCAGAGGGATGTCAGAGTCATTCAGAAAACAAAAATGCACAAACAATGGGAGACTTCAGGTACCCTTAGGTAGAACAGGTAAATACCCCAGTGGGCCAGGACATGGGCTGTGTTTTCTCAGACACCATGAAACACTTTGCAGAACAAGCAATCGGTGATTTCACAAAAACGACTCGAACTGATCCAGAGAAAAACACAAAGTATTTTCCGTAGAATTATCCCTGACAAACAACTTTGTATCATGACCACGAAGTACAAAGTTCAGTGTCTTTTAACAAGCATTAAGGTCCAACAATAATCTATCAGAGTTCTGCTTACCAGAAAAAAGAGGAAAGTACGTCAAGTGAGGAAGATTGTTGGGGAGAACTTAAGGGGCAGCCAAAGGTTAAGCTGGAAAGGCAAACCTCTGGCAGGATGTCTGTAAAGAGCAGCACACATGGAGTGTCCCAGAGAGCTTCAGGCAGAGCAGAGAGAAACCCAGCAGGGTTAAAAAGCAGAGCAAGGGCATCAATATCCTTAGAAAATAAAAAAAGGCTCCACACAGCAAACCAGGCCAAAACCAACAGTTTGTGGAACAAATTCCTGACGTTATCTAAACCCATGAGAACCTGGAGAGTCTGCTCACCCTGCAGACAATGAAGGTATAAAAAAGACTCAGAGAAGATAAGGCCAGAGCAGTGAAACCAAACACACAGTTTGCAGTTGCATTTAGAAGGTCCCAGCCTGGAACTTTTTATAGGGAAAACACTGGAGGAACTCCCTCCCACGGAAACAGCAAGAGAGTTTTTTGAAGGGCTCACTAAGCAGAAAGACATATTTAATCTCCACCACTGTGATTTTCAAAGCCTTTCAACAAGGTCCAAAGACTCCTCAAAGTTTCTGCAACAGGATAAGGGAGAAGGTCCTTGCATGAACAAGTAATGACTTGGAAACTCAGAAACACAAGACAGGAATAGCAGAAATTGGAGTGAAGAGAGTTTGACTGTGGGGCTGTGCAAACCTCAGCACCACAAGACAGTAAAATGGAGCTGAGAAGATGTTGCTGACTGCAGAGCTTTACTGTCCACTGGGCTAAGCAAGAACCAAAAACAAATGAAGCAATACCTGAAAGGGAAATAATAGGCCTGAAACAACCTTCAAAGCACAAAGTACATTTCAGTAAGCAGAAAAAAAGGGAGGAAAATCCACAAGAAACTAATTCTAAAATGTGACAGTAAACTAAATCTGGAAAACTACTCCTGTGACTTCATCCAAAATAGATTTGGCTACTGGTCTTTAAATTCCACTGCACTTAACAAGAGGAGCAATGAGAGCTGTACTGAAATAGCCAAGCCCAGGAGTCAAATGGCAAAAAGAGAATTCCATCCTTTTACACCAAGTTATCAGGTGGCACGTGCTCCAGTCCAGGAATCTCAGCACTCAAGTCTTACCTGTCCCAGAAAGGACTTGGCCAGACTAACACAGGGCTGCTGGAAAAAATCTGCTTCCAGCCTGGAAGATTTCTTTCTCTCTGTCACAAAATATTTGCTGCTTTTTGGAGCAGAATCCCCACCAGGTGTAGCGTTCAGGTTCTCCAAGGCATCGACCTGAGGGAAGCTGGAGTTGCTTTGAAGAGAACTTAATTGAGCCAACAGCTTTCTTTTCCTTGGCATAATTCTAGAAAATGGATATAAATGTAATTAGAAATATAAAGATTATTTAAAAGTAACCCCGTTCCACAAACTCCTGTTTTTATGCTTCACAACACTGAAATCTCCAACTCCTTGGATAACCTGTGCAAGAGCAGGTGACAGATTTAGGTGTGTTTGCACCAGGCTGGGCAAATACTGGGCTCTGCTGATAAGCAAACAGAACATGGCACTTTGAGTATTCATCTTTTAAGGACTGCAGATAAAAAGCAACTCTGCCCCACTTAGCACTGCAAGTGAGTTTGCTGTTGGGTTAGAAAGTTCAGAAATTGAAAGCAAAGGTGCTCTGTGCTTTTTACCTAAAATTAATCTTTTAAGCTGACAGGAAAAAATAGAAAACAACCACTTCAAAACCTGTGCTGCCTCAGAAAGCCCAGAAGTTGTGCATCAATGTTTTCAAACAGCAACACAGCCAGGTCAGAGTCTAATGCTCCCCAGCACATCTGAGTTGGGAGATGCTCTATTTGCAGTCACAAAAGTGTTTATCTTGGAATGTTTCTGTAGAACCTCCCCAAAACAGGCTTTAAATTCAACCTACCAGAGGGATGAAGAGCAGCCTGTTCCACTCAGGCAACCACATAACCCACAATTCTTCTCCTGGTTTGTCACCAATTCACTGTGCAAACTCCAAAAAATTAATGTTTCTTTTTCAGTGCCTCAGTCCCACCTGTGGAAGAGGAACAAACTTATTTATTCAGTGTAAAAAGCACTTTGAAATAGGCAAAGAGATTTTGGAGCTGGAGATTTGATACCAACAGTGTATCATTAGCTCAGACTCCAGAACAATTTGCAGTTTTCTGTCGGTCCAGCAAAACACCATCTCAGAGCTGGGGATGCTCTTTAGCCTGTTACACAAAAGCAGAGCATATACTGAAGGAATACATAGAAAGCAAACTTTTAAAATTCCCCTACTGGCACTAAACTTGGAAAGTGTCAGCCTCAAAAAAAGGACTTTCACAAGAAAATGCAAAGACAACAGGTTTAGAAGATGCCTCATCAGTTCTGAAATTCAACCACACGTAGGTGGGAAGGGAAAAAAGCAGAAGTTCAACATCATACAGAGTTAAAAATGGAGAAAGAATCCTACACACAGCTGAGCCTGAGAGGGAAGTGTATATGTAAGTAATTAGCTGTTGCCACTCATTTTCCACCAGAACATCAGCTTTTAAAAATCACTACAAAAACTTTCAGCATCAAACCCAGTCTTCTAATGATTATCACAACCAAAGATCCACCAGCAACAGCTTCCTTAAACTACCCTGAAACAAATTCTGCATTGCTACACTCTGAATCACCAGTGCCAATTCCCCAACAGTGTTGTGTTTCACTTCAGAAGAATCCAGACACAAACATACAAAAATAGGCAGCAAAAAAAAAAATACATTGGCACGACAGGCAGAGAGGTGGGATGGTTTTATTTTTTTTTCTAAACATCTGATTCTTTATTGCAATAATTCAGTGGTGTCAGAGACTTGCCACAGAACAGCCACCTCCATGCCAGGTGCTCTGCTCTGAACTTGGCTCTCACCTGGTAGGAATTTAAAAAATTCTGTCAGAATTCCCCAGAGTGCCTGAGACAAAACTGCCTGGTGGCCTTGGCAAAGGAGTCGTGCCCAGGAGAAAGGGTTAGAATGGGAAAAAGTGTTGCAGGAAGGAAGGGCCAGAGAGGGAACACACCCCCATACCAGACTGACCCTCTGAAACACTCAGTCCAGGGAATGCTTTCCACTGCAGACAACACCTCCAGGCTTCCCTGACAGTATTAACTGAACTTCCAGCTCATCAGCCACAGATAAAGACACAGTGCAAACATGGCTGAACTGAGTGGAGCATTAACTCATTTGGTGATTTGTGCTCTTATGGAATGAGACATCAGAACCAGGATCCAATTTCCAATTAAATAATTCTTAAAGGCTGCAAGTGCTCTCGTGTATGTTCCACCAGCAGCCTCAGGGCTCTTGTAATGCCAGTGCTGTGGCTGACCCCACACACATCTCAGCATCTCCAACTCCCAGTAGCAGGAGGGAAGTGCCTTTACAGTCAGGAGAAATGGGGCACAGACAGAAATGGGACTGCAGAATGACAGGGCTGCAATGTCACTTCAGGATCCAAAACCCCTTCAGTCTACCCTCTGTCTCCCTGCCTGTTCACAGTAAGATATGAAACCTAAAACTCCATCCCTCAAAGCCTACCTGGGCCTTCTGTAAAGGATGTTGCTTGTATTCAGAAGACAGCACATACCATGCATCCAAATCCTGGGGATCTGGGAATAGAGACATTACCTCTTCACACCTTAAGTCTACACACAAATCCTGCAACTTTACTTTTCATTTTCATCTAGAATTTTTTGCTTGTATAATAAACAAATTCCACTTCTGGGTCTCAAACAACCAAATGTTGGTTTAATCAC
Source organism: Pithys albifrons albifrons (assembly GCF_047495875.1). Lineage (NCBI taxonomy): Eukaryota > Metazoa > Chordata > Aves > Passeriformes > Thamnophilidae > Pithys > Pithys albifrons. The sequence continues at coordinate 3,324,133 of NC_092473.1, forward strand.
TTCTTACTAATCCTGTTGTAACCAAACCAACTACAAGTTTTTAAGTACATGTGTGTTCACAGGTACAAAAAAAGTGTGGAAGTCAGAAAAGGCAGCTCAA